>NC_084965.1:13974877-14574877 GCF_949316205.1 Platichthys flesus
CCTATCTGGAGAGATTACACATACTGAGTCAGAATATTACTTAGACACTGTCCACGCCCACAGGATGTTGAAATGTCCACCTCCCTTTCCAGTAAAACTGAAGAACTCTTGCTATGTGCAGTTCAGCCGCATCCATGGAAATCACATCTGGCTGAAAGGCCGCTGTGTCTCACAACTGGGAGTAAATCCACACTTTGTTACAACATATGATCAATCCAAATCAGCTCGCTACGAGTGCAGTGTTATCCAATCGGTGCAATTCATATTCCTATCTTAGTGTATGCACATAACAACATACAGTAGCTTTTGGTGATTGAAATGTTGGGTTTTGTTTCCAATGTTACTAAAACAAACCACAGGTATTCAGATTTTAAACTTAAATTAAGCACCAATTCAGGAAAAAATCTGGAAATGGCATATTGACAACAAAGTTATTGGCACCTACAACTTTTCTACTAAGCAACTCAATAATTATATTGGTAGAATTAACGTAAAGGAAATTTGTATGTTAGCTGAAAGATATTTACTCCTAAGAACGGTTTTAGATTAAATGTATTGATTTCTGGAACAAGAAATAAATGTCTAGAAAGTTTTTCTTTTTTAAATAGTTGATTTCACACCCAGTACCCTGTGAACATGACAGAGCTTGAAATCTGAATCCACGCCTTTTTTCTTTCTCTGATGATAGGATATTTGATGAAAGGGTTGTTTGATGGTTAAGACTTGGATCTAGGGTTGAGAACTAGGTGAAGGTTAGGGTGAGGCATTTAGGTTCCTCATTAAACCAGGTCCAAGAGTATGTGTGTGTGTGTGTGTGTGTGTGTGTGTGTGTGTGTGTGTGTGTGTGTGTGTGTGTGTGCTGTACCTCTGACATCTGTGTGTGAGTATTGCCTTTGGCCCCCAGCATCAACATGGCCAGGGCTGAGGAGATGCTAAAAGGTGAGAAGAAGACATTTGCTGCCTTGTCCTTGTCACTCAGCTGTTTGAACAGATCCAGACAGAAGCTGGTGTTGGCCTTGGACAGAGGGGCTGGTGATGCCATTGTGTCTGACACAGAGAGAAGACGACAAAACATCAATCCCGGAATTGAAAGGAGACTCAATAAGTTGCACCCGACTAACAGTTGGACAAAATGCCGCCCCCCTGATTGTGTTAAACATGAGAAGAAAAAAGAATGTTACTCCAATCACTTCAACCGATGAAATGAAATACTTAATACTATATAAGTAGTTAAACACATCAAGAACTGGAATGGCAGTCAGAGAGTATGGATGAGTATGCTCAGCAAATTGCTCACATTAAACATAGGCAATGTATCCATTCTAATATAGTTGAAAGGAAAAAAACAAAAGATAAGACCATTAAAGGATATTATCTTTCCCAAAAAACGTCAAAATCAATGAGAATTTGAAAATGAAAAATAGATATTTACACACACAGGATAACTCTGGAACACAATCCAGATCTACAGCAAATTCCACCTGTTCATATGTTTTAGCACTCCACAGATGCTCTGCATTTTTTCCACTCCAAAAGTTAATGGGTTCTCCCTTGGCCCATACCCCACCCCTCCGCCAAGCTCTTTGCGTAATCCTACTCACATTCAGACAAACTGCAATGAAAACCTTATTGTGGAAATAATAAAAAGAGGAAATGTATTTTATTAAAATGAAAACAATACGATGTAATACAGAGAATAAAGATAAATATAATTAAATTGATGAAGATAAGGAATTTTAAATAGGTGAAGGAAGAAGTGAATAAATAAATGCCAGGCTCTCAAATTTACAGATGTGATGAGTCATAGGTGTGATGGTTCAGTAGCCCGAAGACCTGCTCAGAGAACTTGTCCCTGCACTGCCTGCCAGACAGTGATGTGGCGAACAGTTTGTTTGCAGCGTCGCCACGTATAGTCCATGCTGATCTTGCACTCCAACACATGGTAATGGTAAACGTTGTCTACGTCAGAGAGTCATGATGGTACCAACCTCAGTCTCTTTTATGAGTCACTCTGCATTTGTGTTTCAGACACAAATGCAGGGGAAATTATAAAAGTAAGAATCTTTCCTCCCACGCTTTTTATTGAGGATAATAAAGTGTTATAGAGATGGTGCTAAATTCGGCCTCTTCGTTTCATCTGCCAAATGTTAAATATATTTTAGTAATAAAATTTGATGTCCCTGCAGGGCCAAACTTTAGGATGCTTTTCCTCAGTGGAGTTTTCTCTTTCATCTCCAGCACATGAAATCCCTGTTCTCTCCTCGCCATTATTTTGTATCCCTTCACAGACAAATCATACGTGTTTTTACAATAAATATCACACAGATATCCACAATACCAGTCGTTAAGTCTAACAACTTTCCCGAATTAACTCTCTTATCTTTCTTATGGAAATCAACACACAATAAGACAAAATCCTGTATTTACTCACAGACACTGTTCTCCAAGTCACCAAGAGATCCGTAAGCTTTCAGTTACAGAAGCGAATGTTCTGTTTGAGTCAGCTCTCTGTCATGATACAGGCTGACACACCCAAACTCAAGGAGGTGGCTGCAGGCTGAGAACATGTCGAGAGAAATCACACCCATGGCCTTGTGCCAATGGGTTTGGTGTGGAGATGCCTCTGACATGAGCTGTCCCAGAACAAATGAAGTGATACAGAAAAGTATAATCAACAGCTGATCAAGCAGTACGGACACCATCAGGTCAAGCAGGCTCAGTAGAGATCCACTTTCTCAGTCAAATAAAACAAACAACACCTTAACTTTCACTTACTTTTACACAGACAGTGTGTCATGGTACTAGAGCAGGTACTTCCATCAAGGCCCAATAGTCCATTTAATTAAATCAAGCTCCACCTTAAAGTTAAAGATACCGGTCCCCAAACAATGCCTGATTCTTCTCATCATATCCAGGAATTATTCGATGGGAAATAAGTGAAAATGTCAAGAATGTGTAAAAATGATTCGTTAATCCAGTTCTACACCAAAATTTTAAAAGGCTTTTTCCTGACCGATGCAACCTATTATCAATAGCTTTCCTGGTAATTCGGCCTGTATTTTATGTGTAATCTGGCTTATACAAGCAAAACATAACTGAACCTGTGGAGAGTAGTATGGGGAGCTGAGAAAACAGAATTTTCCTCCGCTCTGTTGAGGAGCTTCACCGGACATGAGGGCATTGCCAGGGATCCTTCAGGGCCTCTCTACCAGCAGGAGGTTTCTCCCACTGGCTGGAAATGGACTTTGGAGTCACACACACATAGTAACTTTGATATTTATTATATGAATGAACAGTGTATTTACAGGTGAAAAATGAAAATAATGTGAGTTAACACAATAGTCCCTAAACTACCAAACCAAAGTGCTGGGGAAAGAGGCAATGAAGGGGGGGAGAAGAGAATCCAGAAGCCAGGTAACAGAACAATGAGTCCAGTGTGGGTGAATCCTGGTGAGCAGGGGAGAGTGATTGTGGAGGAGGGCGCTGGCTGAGCATGCCTGAACAGAGCAGGTGAGTATTGGTGATCCTATTTTGTGCTCTAGCAAAGAGATAGGGATCAAGGTGAAATCAGAAGTGTGGAGTGATTTTCGGGAGGAGCAGGCGGGGGTGGTCACTATCATCTAAAGCAAAAATACTGAGGGTAAAAAAGGTCAATCAGGGACATGGAAACATATTCCATCTTACTGATGGTAAACGGACCAAATCAAGCCAAATCTCCACAATCCCGACACATATGAGGCTGCACAGCCAAGCCATCTCAGTGTAAACGTTGGGTTGCATAATCCCATATACATTAAGACTCTAAATATTGAAACTCCTCTGTACATGTTTTGTTATTCTTAATATATTCTATTTAATTGTACTATTGTTTTATCTGTTTCTTTCAATGGTATGATGTGTGGGAACTATCAGCAAAATGCAAAATTATATTCATAATATTTTCATTCATGTATAAGAACTGAAACTAACAATAATTGCGTTTCTGAAAAAAAATAAATAATAAGCCATCCACTATGTTGCACAACCATGTTTCTGCTGTAGCCGCCATACTGGCTCTATAGAGGGCCATTCGTGTTTTGAGGTTACCTGGGTAACCCGGGCTGGGTTCTCCACCACGCTTGGAGAGGGAGGGATGATGGGAGAGGTAGTCTATATGTCACTTACTCCTACACACTGACTCATCAACAGACTGACTAGTGTATTGATGTCATATACTGTAGAGTGCTTTGAAACTGTGCTTATATGCTGACTATACGATCTATGAGTGCTACATGTTTGCCATCAGAAAAAAGATCAGTGGTTCAGATGCAACATGACTTAAACCTAAAAAATTACTATTATTAGTCATGTATTGTTTGGTCATTTCTGGCTCCGGTGAGGTGTATAAAGCTATGGCTGGAAGCGACTGCTATTTGAAGGTGAATTTGTTTTGTTTGTGTATACAGAGCGTTTGTGAGTTTTTTGTCGACTCAAAGATGTATCAGTTTATTTGGCTTAAGTATGAGAACAGGTTCTACAAGTTTTCTTGGTTTGAAATACTTACAGTAAGTTTGATAACAGAAGGATTAGAAAGGGCAGGTTTACACAGGATTCAGCCAACACTAGGGTTGCAAAATGCTGGGAATATTCAAAGCTCGAAACTTTCCATGGGAATTAACGGGAATATACGGGAATAAACTTGAAATTGTGTGGGTAATTTATACTAACTGTATTTACCTTGTCATATACAGACAAATATAAACATGTTGTTTGTCATAGGCTGATTTGAGCCCTGAGGAAACTTTGGGCACTTGACAATATGCTTCTGCAGCTTTGTGTCATTCTTAACATAGGTCTTTGCACAGTATTTGCAAATGTACACAGCCTTTCCTTCTACATTGGCTGGGGTGAAATGTCTCCACACATGAGATTGTGGAAGTTTTAGTTGGAGTCTGATGTTGCAATTACATCAAGTTTAAAGTTTATTTATGTCACTCCAGACGTATCTGCAAAACATACTGTGGAACAATTTCACATTTCTTAGGACACGTGTGCACATAGCAATGGTTAAAAGACAATTTTGAAAAAAGGAGCGGTTTTAAAGCCAAGGGCGATTCTCATAAAGGGCAAATATAACATAACCGATAATGCAATTTTTGTTTTAGGACTTTTACTTAATTATGAAGGATTTGGGTTCATGAAACACAAATTAAGACTTATACGGTATCTTTAAATTGTGGAGGCAAACCTGATTAAAATACATGTAAATAATATCAACAAAATATAACCAAAAATACAAGAAAGATAGAGAGAAGTTCAACAGTGGCTCAGAAGAAGAGCGGGTCGTATAAATAGAAGATCACCAGTTCAATCCTAGCCTCCCCCATTCGACATGCTGAGGTTTCCTTGGGCAAGACCCTACATTGAGATCCAAAGGCAGAGGTCTATACTTTATTTTATTTTATTTAAAATAAAAAAGTTATTTTAAATTAACATTGTCTTCTAATAGCTCTGATTATTGCTCCATTAAAAAAGTTATTATAGTAAATGTTAGCAGGTGTAGGGACCTAACCTCAGTTGTGCACCTTAAGTTATTTTTGCCTTTACTTTATTTATGCTGAACTTGAGGGGCACGTTGGTACTAAAGGAGTAAATGTACTCTACATATGTACTAATGCATTTACATTACTTCACTCGGAGCCGCATTAGGTGTATTACAGCGCCCCCGCCTGGTCGCTCCCAGGGACTGCCGCCGTTGCGCTGTGAATAGCAGCTGGCTAACATGAGCAGCACCGGGGAGGAGATGGCGCCGCGGACAAACTGCGACCGGACAATCACACGACAGTCTCCATGTGTAAACTGAACCCGTTTTATGAAGGGGAAGGATTTAGTTTTCCTACGGTAAGAGACAGTCCGTGTCAACACGCCTCGTGTCAGCTTCGCGGGCTCCGGGCTGTGTTAGCTAACGTGAGCGTGATGTGGTCTCTTGTAGCCCGGGGTCTGTCAGTGGGACAGAAGCCAAACTCCTCTCAGAAATGTGTCCTTTATGTATGAGCGTGTTTATCATTGGTCAAATACCTGAAAGAAAACACCGGAAAACATGTTACGAGCTGCTATGATTTCCTGCTCTCTTCGGCTGGAATATGATATAATTATCACCTGTTATTTGAACAATATTTGAGTTAGCCTACTTTGTTTGGGCTGGTGCGACTTGACGAGCAGCTGTAACCAGGAAGCTGTTTTGATTCTATATGTGTCTGTGAATTTAAACAGAAAGTGTTTAACTCCATGTGCAGTTTTTACTACAACACCTCCTCGTGAGCGCTGCTACTTCAAAGTCCCAGTGGTCGTCGCTGCCATTCGGAAAGCTAGGAGCCCTGACACTGATTATAACGTGACCTGTTGTTAACGAGGTTAGCTCTGCTCCTTAAAAACACCGTCCCTCTTTAAACCACCAGGCAGCCAGCGTCATGCTGGCTCTGGTCCCAGCTCTGGAGTCATGTGTTTCAGCAGCACGTAAATAGCAGTCTGAAGTAAGAGAGCTCTAATGATGTGTCACCTCCCTGTATTTACTCGGTCATCCTGTTTGTAATCACATGCGTCTTGTCCCATTCTAAAGCCCCATTCAGTCAGTGCTTGTCATCTGCAGTTTATTATCGTTTCATGCCCAGTCCTACAGAGGCAGGGTTTTTCCCTCAGCTCCACTGATGCTGAATTAATGTGCCCATGGTTGACAGGTAGCTCTCAGCCTCTTAGTCTGCGCAGGAATTGATTTCCGGCTCCAGTCTTCCATGAAAACTCAACACGCAGGTTCCTTTTCCTCCTTTTCCTCCTTATCAGTCCAAGCGTCGTGGTTCATACGTCCAGTCTTCACCAGCGTGGATGAGAAACTAAGCGAGAATTGACTCATTATTTCCAGATGGTCAAAAGCTTTTTACTTATTGGATTTTATACATAGTGTATGAATCCATAAATTATGAATGGCATATGGCTTGTGTCAATTATTCATCTGCCCTCACAGTCTGGAAGCAACAAATCCACTCATGTGAGGCCTCAGTTAACCGTAATACTAATTTTCCGTCTGTGCAATTCCAATATCGTATTAATGCCATCCTATTCACATTATATATTGTAATGCTATTGGCTATATTGCCCTGTTCTAATATTTGTTCAGTTATTTATTACTTTTTATAGATGTTTCTATTTTTACCATCTCCTTTGCTGCTGTAACATGGCAAAGTTCCCCATAATTAGACTGATCTCATTTAATAATGATTGTGAATTGTATGTATGTTTTTGGGGAACTTCAGTCTATTTAATTTTAAATAGAAGTAAATGGAAGTAGAGCTCTAATTTTTCTTTTTTGCAGGATGTTAAGAGTCAACCCCCCAGGGAGAGCTGCACTGCTTCACTCCATCATCACGCATCAAAGCTGAAGCAAAGCAAGGTCAGTGTCTGTGTGGAAACACCTATTTGACGACTGCGGTGGCGGGGCAGGAGTGCAGATCTTAGGAAGATGGCCTCGCCCTTTGTGCCCGTCCCTGTGCCCATGAACAGAGGCTTGTCAGGTGGTAGAACCAAGCTAAGACGGCCACAGCGAGCTTCGTCACTAGGCAGCGTCTCCAGCTGTTTGGAAGACCCCGGAAAAGGATTGGGTTCCCAGCGCCAATCCCGCTGCATTGACCGGGGTGGCCGCAGCCAGACGCCACCGCCCCTCCAGAGCTCTATGACACGGACCAGGATTAATGGGACTCTGGAGACCTCTGTAGAGTTCTCCAGTTGCCCCCGCTCCATATCCGATCCAGCTGGGAGCCAGCAAGACGAAGAGAGACCCATCACCCCAACTGTGCTGGGGTATGAAGTCATGGAGGAGAGAGCCAAGTTCACGGTATGAAACCAGATAAATCTGTTTAGGTGGTTTCAAAACAGTCTTTTGGAGCTTGTGTTGTTACATTATATGACACATGTGATTTCAGATTAAAAGCTAGGTCATTTAGCATATAAAGACCTGCAGGTTGGCAGAATGTGAACACATCTATCTGTCTGCCTAGAGCTATAGTGACAATAGGACACTTTGTCAACTGGGATTGACAAGCACTCTCACGATGCATATTAGAGATAAAAAGCCAAATTTTCTTAGCACACATGCTTTTGTTATTTGGATACAAACGACTCATTTTCAAACACTTCGCAGAAGCACAAAGGCCCAAGTAAATTAGCACTTTCAGTTATTGTCATCTATGTTAGAGAAGGGGAGAAAGAAAAACATTTAAACTGTATTACAACATGTCAGTGAAGACATTAAATACTCCTAATTTATCGATTTAGCAAAGGAGACAATATGACTTTACTCGGTTAACTCTTAATGATATTAGTGTGCTGTTTTTTGTGAAAAATGAGCTTTGCATTTGTCCCAAGTTAAGTTGGTAGAGAAGAGTTTCTCTCAAGTCTATCAGTTTGTGTGATTGTGTTGTCTTTTTCCCTACTGTAGGTTTACAAGGTCCTGGTCAGGAAGACTCCAGATGAGAGCTGGGTTGTTTTTAGAAGGTACGCAGACTTCTCCCGGATCAACGATAAGGTATGACCCGAGCGTGTTCGTCTCTACATATAGAGAATTTGATTGTGTGATGAATTTGTGGGCATATCCTGATTCCAAGACTGTCTATATAGTTCAGTTTTGTGATCATCCATCCACATTTGTTTTTGGCTGTCAGCTCTTTGTTTTCAGCATTGCTTTCTTTTGTTTTTGGCTGAACTGTGGAAGTGATTAAGGCCAGACAAAGAAGCCTACTGTTTCCAAACAGGATTGAGCCTAGTCAGGGAATGGGTATCTCGTGGTTTTGGGACAGTTTTGCTGTAGATTATTGGAGGGACTTATATTGCACCATGGGATGATACAATTTGGGGAGACATAGCCGACAGCAAAAGAGATCATTGTAAGAGAGCAGCTACAAACAGACCGAAGAGATCTGTCTTGGCCTGCAGACTCTAGACTAAATATATCAAGGCAATGCTTTTCCTGCACAGTGTCCACAGTTGTAGGCAGTTAATTGAACCCTATTTTGGGTTAGTTTATCATGATAGAAACCGCCAAGACTGCAATATCAGTAACTCCACAGCATTATTGTATGCAATAAAATTTGTTCACAAATGTTTTGATTGCTGACACCCTAAATCCAAGATAGCTGAAGAATGGGAGCCGTCCACAAAATGCAACAAAAAAGAAACAATATATGTAACAGATTGTTTTTTAACAAAATTTTGAACAAAAGAAACTATCAAAATATATTCTAGCCTCTTGTTTCTCACAATTCATGCATGAAAGGGTGGATCACATTCCCGCACAATAATCTAAGGCAAGGAGAATGGAAACCAGGGTACACCCTACATTCAGCAAGGAGATATATGGCACAGAGAGGGCGTGGACATCCTTTCCTCCATTCCTGTGGCTTTTCCACAATGGCAGCTGTCATCTCTGACCGCTTGGAATTGTTGAAATCTCAGGTGCAATTATCATCCTGAGAGCACACAAGCACAAATATCTGCAAGCTATACAATGTTATAATATTAAGAAATATTGCGAAAAAGCTATTTAGTAAGTTATGCTGCATGTGAAGTAATAGACACGCCAGACATGCACATGTAATTGAGATAAATGAAAGCATGGATGCATATCATGGTCCATATATTATTAAGTTGTCCGTACGCAGTTCGTGTGGCTGGCACTAAACAATGAGCTTATAGAAATTTGGAGCTCACCAAACATTGCTCTACTGTTAAATTCAAAACAATTCAAGGTACACACATGCATACAGTAAACAGACGTCAAGGCCAACACAGTATCTCCAAAAGCTGATCTTCTGTCAGAATTCCATTTATTTTTTTATCTGAATACTTATATAATACTAATATTTTAAATTACCAAGCATTTCATTTCTTGAAAGTTTGCATCTTCCTCATGGGTTGTAAGTTGTTAAGGTGACTGTAGGTACTGTTGGCTCCAGCAGTGGCAGTCAGTGCAGGACAATCAACAGACTTCTGTTACAAGATGGGTACACAGCGGCTCAAAAAGACTCTTGGCAATTTCTTGAAATGTAAACAATAATAACTAATAGTGACTATATACAGAAAACATTAAGCTGATAATCCTAAATAAACAGCTTTTTTTTAATTATCATGTTTAACACAGGAATTTGCTATTAAAAATAATATAGCGTGTTCCTTAATAAAGAACAGCAGCTCTAGTCATTTTGCTTTAGGTCCTCTGTAATGGGATAGTGAGTAAGTTTTCGTCTGCACCAAAAAAAGTATCCCAGCAGGGATTATATCATTACAAACAGTCAGTTTCACTAAAATCGGAATTCTGACACATTCGAGAAATTGTAAACCTCATGCAGCCCAATTTTTTTTATGTCAGACCCCTACCCTTGAGTAGCTGTGGGGGAGACTAGGGTAAAGGTTTCCCCTGTCAGATTCTTTTCAGAATGAGGCTCGAGGTGATACAAGAGTTATCAGCAGAGGCAGTGTGTGTTTTCACTCAGGTCTCTGACTGTGGGAACAGTTTATACAGTTAACTGCAGGGAGTCCAAGAATCATAGACTCTAATTGCCATATAATTATTTAAACATGAAATGTATCTATGAATGTAAGATCCAACTCTAATGATTGATTACTGTTTGTCCTGTATAATTCACTCAAAGCAGCACCTTTTTGTAATTGGCTACTGTCTATATTCATAAATTTGAAGGGAAAGCGCCTTTTCTTATTGTTTTTAATGAGATACCCCTTGTAGCCAAACTTAGATATTGTATATTTGAAGAACCAACTGGCTGATATTAATTATTAACTGTTAACATCGTATGTCAGTTCTCGCCCTATGAGGTGATATGTGGTTTAGAATATGGGCCACACAAATAAAATTGTATCTATTGATTGATAACTATGGTGTACTGAGCCATAAGACCAACATGCAACAAATAAACTACACTGGGGCATGTTCTTGCCTCATTTATGGATGATGGAGCAATCTTGAAAAGAATATGTAAATAAATGCTGGAAGCCTTATGTAACAGACCTGGTTGAACAAAGTATTTTATATGTGGAGAACTGAATGTCAGTGTTGGTTTATGTCCAGACATGCAATTGAGAACGTATAATCTCTTGGGGGGGGGGGGGAGCAGTTTGATGAAAGGCATCGGAAACATGGGGAAACAACATTGAGGCAGCTGGAACCAAGTGTGACATGGTCATGAATGTAAAGTGGCCCCTTTCAGGAAGTACAGGGGATGGCCTGAACACAGAGTCAACAACTTGTAGAGCAATGATAAAGTCACGATTAGACTATGGATGTTTATGTTATGGAAACACTCTCAAGAGATAAGACGCAGTACTTTTAGAAATGGGAGAAAAGCGATCGGAATTTGACGATCAGAACTGTTAATGTGGTACATGAAGGGGAGGACTCAGTACAACAAGTTCTGGTTAGGAGAGGTAGGGTGGCCCCTATAATCCAGTTATACCACCCTGGATCTCGCCCACTCCAGATATAGACTTCATGTCTCACAAACAGTATGGTAGAAGTGCCTGTGGAGACATAGTTGAGGAAAGACAAACAGTACACACAAGACCCATAGAGTGTCAAATGACGATTTAGCTGGATTTAGGTTCAGCTTCGGTTCTAATGACGCGTGATATGAGCCCAGTCAGACCTGCTGGTGGAGCTGTTGATCACGTTCTCTGGGAATGAGAAGGCTGAAGGTGCAGTGATCTCTCTTCATCAACATCTGTTTTGCAGAAAGATGGGAAAATGTGAAGAAGAAGCAGCGACACAACCTTTTCTCTTACAAAATAGTGTTAACAAAGTTAGTTGTTATTTAGGGGGAGAGAGACTGTGACAAGACAGACTTGGACGCTGGGCTGGTATGGGGTTTCGGCAGAGATGGGTAAACACGTAGATGGAAGATTGTTGGAGCAGGTAATACAGAAGTGTGTGGAAGTGCTTCAGGGAGCAGCAGCACCACTGACAATTTCTGCATTGACTTTCTGTCACTAACTCAACTTAAGCGTTATGTTAATAGCAACATTTCACTGAATTGTATTCTGTTACTGTAGCTGCTTTAACTATATGATGATCATGTGATACTCACTCTGCGTGTGTGTGTGTGTGCGCTGCCAGCTGAAGGAGATGTTTCCAGGCTTCCGGCTCTCGCTCCCTCCTAAGCGGTGGTTCAAAGACAACTATGACAGTGACTTCCTGGAGGACAGACTGTTGGGACTACAGGCCTTCCTGCAAAACCTGGTTGCACATAAAGACATTTCCAACAGGTATGTGACGTGATGCAGTGACTACAGTGTTAAAATGGCTTCGTTTAGCATTTTCTTGAAAACCATGAACCTGTTCAAAGCTGGTATTAATGTCTGTCCTGTGTGATTCGATCAGAAGTAGTCAGCGCTAAGTAAAGATCCGAATGCACATAAATGCATCCTTAATCGTCCTGAGATCTGATCACTCAAACCCCATTGAGAGGTGGTTTTGGATGCATGTGGACACATTCTTTTAAACGCAAATCTGTCCTGGGCCAAATTTGAAGTACAGCCTTCTTAGCTGTGGTCACCACCACAATTTCAACACTGATCACCACATAATGATTGATGCTTTTCTAAAATTGTCATAATCTTTCTTTACAGCAGGGTTGCACGAGTTTCATTCACACGCCTCCTCGCTCCTCTTGCTCGCTCTCTCGTGCCAACACACAGACACATGCCATTTTCAGTCAAGTCGGGAGAATTGGGTCTGGAGTTTACCCAGAGTTCGCCTTTTTACACATGCCCAAATGCAGCTGAGGTTCTCTGTCGAGACGCGTTCACAACAGCAACAAATCCTCTCTATTATTCAGGTGAGAGGTGGAGCAGCCGGGGGCAGCAGGCGTCGGCTCTTATCCCCACAAACTCTCTTAGACATCTTCATCGATGTCTTCTACGTTTTGTATGACACCGCTTTTTCACTTGTTTTATTTTAGTTTCTTTCATTTTTGCGTCTGTTGCGTGTTAGAAAGTGGGGCTGTGGCTGAGGGGTTAGAGCGGTTAAGCAAAAGGTCGGTGGATCGAATCCAGGCTCATGCAGAAGTGTGTTTGGGCATGATGCTGAACCCTGAATGGTCCCTCATAGTTCTTGAATGCACTAATTGGAAGTCGCTTTGGATTAAAAGCATCAGCCAAATGACAACTAATTCAATGCAATTTAGAAGCCTCATCACTTGCGGTGAATCCAGAAGGGATTCCCAATTAAGTACATGTTTATATCTACAGCTGAAACTATGGAAGGATTTCTCCCAGTGCTGCGGATTGGGGGACAGAGCTGTGCAGCAACTCCTACAATGAAGCAATATTGTAATTCATAAAGTTTGCAAGCTTAGATCTTAATATGAAAAGTGGTTAAAAAAAACCTTTGCATTGTGAATCTGTGGCAGGACAAATTTGTCTATGGCCGGCTGCTACAGTTTTAATTAATAAATGTCAACACTGTAACACCATTATTTCCTCTTGACAGCATGGCAGTGAGAGAATTCCTATGCCTGGATGACCCACCAGGACCCTTTGACAGTTTGGAGGAGAGCAGGGTGAGTGTGTTCATAATGTAGTGGACATTTCTCATGTCCTATTTCTCGTTTATACTATACTGGAAACATTAACATCCACCTGGTATGTGAGCTTTCCTCCCCAACCCATTAGTTGTTATCTTCACAGAAACATCCATTTTTGTTATCATTGCTGAGCAAGGCCAGACTTGGATGGACCACAGGACAATTGTGTAATTCCTGAGAAACCTGGTTCAGTTGGTACAGACTGGGGTGTACCTCACCTCTGTGCATAGGGTTAGACATAAATCGAATTCACCTGCATTTGCAACTGAATAATGTCAAAAGGTTGGTGACATTGTAACAATGTTGTCCACAACAAAAAAGTTACATGATTTCACATTGGTCACTCTCTGAGCTCATCAGTGATGTGCTCTCTTTATAAGCAGACTTTCTGGGCCTAGAACCTAAAAGTATTGGTTGGAATGATGCAGAGGTTCAATATAATTATGATAAACATAAGCAAATTATTACAGAACTCCTTATTTTTCTCCGATTCACAATTTCACTGTGGTCGTTTTAAATGACAAACTGCCGGTGTTTCAACATATCAGCGTTCATGAATTTACCGGCTGTCGGTTTGTGTGCTGAATGACGTTTTTCTGGACTTGACAAAGATATTTTGTGAGAGAAGAACCTCCACTCCGCAGAGTTTCTTCAGTCTCACCAAATCCAACAGAGTTAGGCATATTCTTCCTGTTGAATCGTGTCAGGTCGCTGTCTAAGTTGGCATTATCCCAACTGAACTTAAATTCATATCATATGAGTAATTTATGCCTTAAAACTCTATATAAGCTCATAAAACCACACCGTGATACACTTGGCCACACAAGATCATGTCCCAAAAAAATAGATTCAAACTGTACTAAAGACAGAAATAATTAGACCTTGTGCACTTTTTCTATTTAAATCAAATAATTTTGCTTGTCAATGTCTCCTCATATCCCATTATTCAGGAAAAACACATTTTTTAATACATTTTCATGGGCCCCTTAAAGTTCTTAATGCGCTCCTAAATCTTTCAACTTGCACATGCTCTTGGGGGGTGGAGGAGACATTAAGCAATGAACTTGGTTGGCTTTCACCTCACTGCACATGTAAAGGATGTATGGCCATGTATGTTACTGCTCCTCCTTTACACTATTTAGCCACTAAAGAACATCACCCATTTGACATGAGATGGGTATCACTTCTGAGAACTGACTATGGTTGTGTCTATAGTGGGAAAGAGTTATGGAAGTTTTCTGGAAGCTGGTGAAAGGAGAACTCAGGCAGCAGCTGATGTCTTATGCAGAAGAGTTTAATGTAGACTTGTAGGCGGAACAATATACAAACGCTAACAGAGTAACATGAGAAATTGTCAATCCCCAAGTCTGAAGATGTCTCACACAGCATCCCAGTATATCTTCCTCTACTTGCGTCAGGATTATAACAGCACATCAATGAATGGTTAGAATTGCTGTCACTCTCTGTAACATGGAGGTGTTCGTATCCTATTGGATAGTTAAGCCTCAAACTAAAATTCTTAAAGCACATTGTGTCCTTACGTCTTGCCAGTGGTGTAATACGCAAAAGAGTTGACGTTCGATAGTTGTAGTTGGTTCCTCTCTGTCTGGCGAATCTGAATTAGATATGAAAGTCCCTAACCATAGACACTACAATGTACTGTTGGTTGGTCCTTTTCTATAACCTGAACTTTGGTATTGCTTGGAGGGAAGGGAGAATGAGTGATATAAGACAGGCCTCGCTCTCTAAATGGTGTACAGATTCATAAGATACATACTATACAGTGGGAGTTACAGTAATGTGTGAGGATGGTCAAACATTTCTCAACAGAAGGAAACTTAAAAAAAAGACTTGGTTCTCACGGAATTCTTGTTTTCTCTTCAGGATATTAACTACATCTAAATACTATCAGGGTCAAATATTTCTGTCTTTAGTATAGCCCAGCTCGATTTATTCATTTTCCGACCGTGTCCTGTGGTTCTTGAAACAACCACATTGATTTCCATTGCTTTCGCATACTCTCATATTTTATGCTGCTAAATATGAATTATCACATGCAACATTTTAATTTTATAAAAAGATTTTGGGTTGAAAAAAAAACATATATATCCCTCAGCCGTTTTGGAACTCTAGAGAATGTCAATCACTCACAGTTTTTTCAAAAGGAGTCATTATGTAGCTGGAAGAAAAAATTACACCATTCAACACAATATTTGTGCTCATGTATCATATCCCCACTGTAAAAAAGATTCAGAATGATCCCAAGTAAAGATTTTACAGGGATATGAATTGGAGCTCATTCAATACACCAGATGATGAATATGTCTGTACTTGTCCCCTCTAGCTGCCCTTGCAAAAACCACCAACTTGATTTAACCGGGACATACTCCAGAAAAATGAACGTGCAGACTGTCCTTAGGCTTACTTAACGACCCACAGTTCTAAATAAGTATTGCTGTCTGTTCCAGCTTTCCTTTATTGCCTTTCATGTTTGCTCTCAACCATTTGCTTCTACTGTCCACAAACATCTAATGTGTTTTTCCTTTTGTTTTTCCTTCCATCCAGGCGTTCTGTGAGACTCTGGAGGAGAGCAACTATCGTCTTCAGAAGGAGCTGGTGGAAAAGCAGAGGGAAATCACCTCCCTGAAGAAGAGGCTGGAGGAGAGGGAGCAGGCCATCCAGCTACTGGAGAAACACATCAAGTCAGTAGATACACATCAATAGAGGATGACACCATGAATATTGATGAGACTCACGTGCAGGTCACATCTGTTTCACACCATGCTCTGCATCGCAAGCAGGACAAATGATGAGTTGTTGCAGTCCACACACGTCCTTAGATCTGAAATAACATGGAATGTTATGTCTAAGTCAATATGAACCACCAGTATTTCTGCATGTCCTTGTCCTAGTGGCGACTGTGTGAGTCCAGAATCTCCGTTTGGACTCTCCGCTCAGGGCAGCGAGAGCAGTGCAGATGCAGAGGTTGAGTCGTCCGCTGCAGAGGCTGATCAGGATATGACTGGCGACACTGGGTAAAGAAAACCACACGCAAACACAGCCCAAGGAGAATATCCAGCGACAAACACCACACATAGAGAACACAATCAGTCACACATCCTGTGACAAAAAAATCTCACATAGTTTCAGGTTCAATTAATTGGTAAAAGTTAAGTATTTAACCTTTCAGATAAATCTCATTAGACCTAGTGTTTACCTCTCTTTTACCTTTTTTACACCAAAATTACATGGTGTATATAAATCTGGGTAAACCTTCTAAAAAAGGGACTATTAAAGGCCACCATGAATATTTTACAAGCACAGACCAGATCAAGTGATCACCCCCCACCTCTCATCACTAAGTCCGCTACCTCCCCAAATACAATCAAATTCCATGGAAAACACTGCAAACGTTCATTTTCTAATGCTTTTAGGAATCGAGTCCAGGGAAGAGGGCGAGGTTAATTGGTGAGTGTGTCATGCTGCACATAAATTATCTTAAGGAGACCTTTGCTTCCTGCTGTCAGTTTAACAGTCTGTCTACACCAGCGTTTTAGGCCTTTTCTTTTAGCTGTCTGTCTTTCCAGTGACCCAATAACGGCTCATGTCTCACTCGTGTTTAAGGCAGATAAACCTGACATTGACCTGAAGCATTTTCAAAAGTACAGCGATTTTGATGATACAGAGCCAAGTCTCTAATAGCTGCATGCTCACATGGTCCGTTCAATACAGTGCATATTTCTACAGTGTTAATATTATCTTAAGGTTTATACAGGCTAAAAATGAGTCGAACCTTCCCGGCCACATGCACACACATGCGTGTGTACGGTACCTTCAACGGACTCAAGCAGACTCTTTTTACAAGATTATTGAAGGAAAAATAATTATCACTTAACATGCGTGAAGAGGTTTAACAAAATGAAAGCTCGGAGGCTGAAATGTGCCTCAGGTTCTGAGCTGTGGAGATGAAATCAGTGGCTTTAATACAGAGTTCAGCTTCTCTGTAACAGGGGCACATGTTGCTGGTTGTGAAATACAAAGAAAACAAAGGCTTCAATGTTATGTTTATGTTCAAGTTCAACTATAGTGAGAGAGGGTCCCTGTAGACTGTGAATGAAAACTATAGCTTATGTTTCATTCTTTACAGCTTTTGCTGTTTGTTTACTGTGAAAATTTACATATTAGTTTTAATTTTTTGTGTGGATATAATATAATGTTGAAAAGGACACATTTATGTCTTATACATACAATACATGCTTAAAAGTAACATTGAAATCTCACAAACATCGGCTTTGTTTTAAAACACTCTAATGACTTGGCATCTTGAATACCCTGACTTTGACTCCTCATACATTACATACTGCTATATATTATGTAAATTATATCTGTACAGGGATGCTGTGTGAGACATCTTGAGACTTGGGGATGACAATTGCTCATGTTACTGTGTTAGCATTTGCATATTATTCCATCTTCTGGTCTCCTTGATGCATCAAGTCTACATTATATAGACTTCTGCTTGATTATTGGCAGTTGGCAAATCAGCACAGTGGTACATTACCAAAACCAAGTAGACTGAAGTTGTAACACTCCATTCATGTTTTTTATTAGTCGCTATGTTAAAGTGTGTGACACTTAGTTGTTAGATTCATAAATACAACGCTGCTCGTGTAGCTGCCGAGATGCCTCATCAATAGTCTGGCTGATACTCCTGCAACAACGCAATGTCATGTGATATGATGATTCGCATCATGCACAAGATAGATTCAAGACTCACAGTAGAGTGGGATACCTGACCAGTTTGAGCAAACTGGGCTTAATCAGGAGGCGGGGCCTAAATGTGTTCCAATCTGTGAATTAAAAAAAACAAAAAGTACTATGGAGGAATTACTTGAATACCCAAAGCAGGAAGTGGCAGCCAACAGAAAATGACTCCCACTCACCCTCCTGGTCTCAATTCTGCCATACAATTAAACATGGAGTGTGAACCATACAAAAATAAACGTTAAAAAATGCTAAACATATTTTGGTCCTTCAATTTTCTCTCAGTGACGGTCACCCAACAGCTAAAAACATCAGGTAGAGGATGAGTTGATTTTACATCCACAGCAAGTTAACATAGCAAGTCAGAGCAGATTGAAAAACCTGGAGGCTTCCAACTGAAATACTTTCACATATACAAATATAAAGCAGGAAGAAATAAAGAGCCTGTCTCTGCTGAAGGCCTGATCTATTGGGACTTGACATAAATAAGACCAGGACTAACTGAGTCTTTATGGTACTGAACTTTACTGAGGGGTCCTGTGCAGGGTGGGCCTCTCCTGCCTCTTCTAACTATGATGGGGGAATTATTTCTATTCCTTAAGCATGAGTGACAGTGGAAAAGTATTAAAATGCATGACAGGTTCACTACAGCAGGAAGTGTAATAACGTCTACTAATCAGTACCACTGGTCCTGTTCTTAGTCATTGCCGTGCTGTTTTTGATTTGCTCCTCATCTTTTTTTTTTGCATTTACACAGCATAAGATTAAGAATTTGTTGATCAATAGTTTCCAGTTGACAGTGAAGATTCCACCTCTTATCAAAGAGGTGCACCTGGCTCTGTTGCACATAAAAGCAAAGTGCTGTCATTGAGCGTGCCCCGCTGGCAGCTGCAGATTCAATTAAAGTCTGTGGGAAACACCACATTTCCTTTTGATGAAGTGGTAACCAACTACCAGCCTCCTTTTATGCTCTGTGGTGACTTATTATTCCTTACAGACTTCACAGCTTCTCATTCCCATTTTGATACAGACAGCAAAGTGACAGATGCATAAAAGTTACGTTGTAATTTCTTGATGGCTGTTTCTACCATCCATGACTGTGTTTCTCCACATGATGCCAAGATATCAGTGATCACAGCATTTGATCCTATTACTGGACTTTGAATGGGATCATATCTTTCTCGAAGAAGAAGAAGAAGAAGAAGAAGAAATGCATCACCGAAATGCTTTTTTTAATCGATTTCAGGCCCAAATCCAGGCCTTATGGGACTGTACACTTCTCTTTATAAACACATCAGTCTTTGTCCTTTAAAAATGTTTAATTGCTTTGCATGTTTATGATTTGAGTGAAAAGATTATTATTATTATTATTAAAGTAGTCACAGCTGGTAGTTTTCTTCTGAAAAAAACCTCCCCTTCCCTTCTTGTGTTTCTTTACCCTCATATTTCACAGCAGTGCTACTCCAATCTGAAAAAAAAACGAGCCCCGAAACATGTGAGGTACTTACATACCAGCTCAGCAGGCGATCCCTATTGCATGCTGAATTTTCTTGACTTCCTTCTGTGCAGTCACATGCATCCCACTGTTAACCGCTTAACTTTAATGGAGGTTTATTATTTTAACACTCAGGTTGCCAAAGAGTAAGTTTATATCATTTTCAAGTCTGAGTTAATACAATGTTCACATGCCGTATGTGCCGTCATTCTGGCTACACTAGCTGTACAGATGGCATGTGGGTTTTGTACTTAAGATTTACTTGTTACTCGTTTGGAGATCTTGCAGTCAGGATGTTCACCGATGTTGGGGAGAGGTCACTTTCGGTGCTCATAATTCAGGTAAACTACTAACGTGCCATATAAACCTTTAAAAGGGCGTCGAAGGTGTTTAACACCAGAGGCTTAGGAGTTATTTAAAAGAACAGAATTCCAGGCCACCACATTTAAATTGATGGCTACGTGTCACAACATCTGGTCAAAAACAAGACCACCTAGTGTTATTTCCACTCTTACTCGTGAAAGATCTGAAAATGATTTGTCCCCAACTGAGGTGTGTATTCATTGTACTTCAATGTTCTGTGCTCTGTTTCTTTTTATCTGTGCCACTCTGCTCCCCTACATCGTATGTGACTGACACATTGTGTTAGTGTCTCTCCTTCACATGGTGGCGTGTGCTCACCACACTCAGCAAGCACTTTATTAGAAAACATCTGACTTATACTAGGCAGTACATCAAACAGCCTCAGTTCTTCGTGGCATCCATTCCACCTAATGTACGGGAATTGGAGATTCATGATGTCATTATCTCTGCAGATATGTCTTCTGCAAATTCACACTGCCAACTCCCTGTTCTACCACATTCCAAAGGTGTTCTATGGGAATCCCATATGGTGACTAGGGAGGACAGCATGTCCATGAAGCATGGAGCATGGAGCATTAGCTGTAGATGAACAGTAACCTTCATAAGACAGACCGTGACATTCAAACCATGATTGACTGGTGTTAAGGGGCCAATAGTTTGCAAAGAAAAAATCCTAGACTATAACACCAGCAGTTAGCCTGTATTGTTAACACAAGGCAGGTTTAGTCTAAGGGTTCAAGTTAATGTCACCCGATCATCTGTAGCCTGAGCAGAACTCAAGTTTCACCATACTCATGTTTGAACAAAAATATTTTGGTTCGGCTCCTGAAACCTCAGTCCCAAATTTGAACACCATCCATTATGAGGCATTCTTCATTACAATGGTTTCGCTGGTTCACTTTGTCAAAATTTATTTTCTGTCATAACATTGTCATGTTAGATGTAAACATTAAGTAAGGCCCCCGGCCACCATCTGCAGGATTTTATGCATTGGACTTCTGCCACATGATTGGCTGATTGGGCAGTTGCATGAATAAACAGGTGTAAAGGTGAATTTAATAAAGTGCTCAGTGAGTGTACGTGGGTGTCGTAGGTTGTTGGATCACAAGTTTTCCTGTTTCCTCTTCTCATCCCTTGTGGTTTTTAATAATAAAAACTTAGAATTGCATCCCAGCTAATCAATACTTGTGTGGATCCCCGGTACTGTGTACGATATATTATGTGTTTTTGTTAAATTTGTGGATGTAAACTGCCGAATGAGATGGAAGAGAGTCACAGAAGAAAACTTGTGTTCCTGCTGTGTTTTCCAGTGTACTCAAGTCTGTAACTTGCTGGTGTTAATAACACATGTTAATGCCTCTTTCTACATGGATGCTTCACAAGTCAGGCTGTAGGCATCTGTTCTTTGCTTCTCACATCTTCCTGGATTCTGTCTGTCTTTATGTTATCTGAGGTGTACAGTTATCACATTGCAGTGAGTTAATGTGTCTCTCCCTCTCTCCAGTGGCAGATGTGAGGTCCAGCTGGTGAGATCCTCTGCCTGTTGGTGCAGGCCATCACTCAGCACCTCTCCTCCGGTCATCCAGGTCACCCAGCTCCACCAGCAGAAGCTGGAGCATTGAGGCCGACGCTGGTTTCTTCCCCCTTTTTATTTTAAATTCCTAGTTAGTTTTTTTTCTGTCCTATCTTCAAGCTTCATGTTCCAACCTCCCTTTCCCACCTTTCAGATTAGAACTGCGGTTTCACATTTCAGCTGGATCTGAGACAGCCTTTCCATCTAAATCTGTGTCTAGGATTAAAAGGGAAAAAGGATTTCTACTGATACAGCCTGCTCCCATAATATACTTTATCTGGCACCTAGAGAAGACTTCGTTCCGAAGACCTTGTACAACGTGTTACAGGAATTATGTTTGAAATTACATGGTCCTACTCCTTCAATGTTAATATTGTCTTTAACTGTTGGAGGATTTCTCCATACTCCCACTGTGTCCAAAATTTGACTCACACCACTGAATGGTCTGATGACTTTTACAACTGTGACAATCTACAGAAACCCTGAACCCTCATTTCATCAGTTTCTGCAGACGTGCTTTGCCTTAATGGCGACCAGAGGCCCTTGTGTCTAACCAGTGAAACGACATATGGCCATGTGGCTGCAGGAGAAAGACAGTCTGGATGAATGTAACATCTCAGAAGTGCTAGTAACCAGGTGGGTATCACGGAGGATTGACCGCTTTCTGTTTGCTGATACTTCCATGTCTATGTGTTTTACTGCCAGCAGTTGTCCTTGATGTAGACAGACCTTTCTTATTTTTTCAGTTTCAATCAAACTCCTAGAAGTCGACGTTCCCTCATATTATTAGTGCCAATGCGTCATTTGTCCTGTGAGACTCCATAACACGATGTCCCGAGAGAAAGCCAACGAAATGTGGCCCATTGTTTCTTTTCGAGGAATGTAATGGCCAATGTGTACATTAATCAAGTCATTTCCCATTCGCTCATGGCTCATGCATGCGTCTGTACATTACCCTAATGGTTTGCTTCTAGGCGCTGATTATGCCCCTTGAGTGCTTGAACATTTACAACACTAAACCTCTTCTGGCGCCTTATCTGTTAACAGAGTGGGAGTGTGCCAGGACTCGTTTCAGGTTCCTCGGGCTCTAATGTGACACATTTGCAAAATACACTTTTTTTAATCTTACCCCTGCTCGATTTTCTCCTTGCTTTATTTGCTTAAGGCTTTCAGATATCTACCTCTAAAATATCTGCCTCCACCCCTCGGCAGCAACTTCATTCTTCTTAATCAGGCTAATTAACAGATGGCTCTCAGTGGAATTTGCATTCAAAAGCAATTCCACTGAGTAGCCATCGGTGTGACGGCAGAAGTTTCAGAGCCAGCTTCATAAAAATCCACTTGCACATTGTAAAACTAGCACTGTCTGCAAGGCAAGATCCCCAAAGAGTACCAGAGCAAGTCTTTTTTTTTGGGGGGGGTGGGGGGGAATGTACCCATAAAGAGACTTGGAAACGCAGAAGAAACTTACAGTGCTGCTAGTTTACCTGAAATAATCCAACTGGGAGAAACGCAAGCGGGAACAAGGATATTTAGAGCCGGGCCTGTCAGTTTGGTTTAACAACACAGCCTTGGGTTTGAAGACATGGAGGCCATTGAACCGGTATTTTATAAAAAAAAAAGAACCGTGACGCAACTGGCAAATAAACATTGAGACGTGTTGCCACTGAATCAGTACTGAAGACTGTTACCACACCTACATCATCCACAGAAGCCATATTCTCAGATGCAAATAATTTTTGAGGATTCAAATAATTTTGCTTAATGTGTGCCGAATAGTTGCTGCGTTTTTTTTTTCTTTTCCTGCTCTGTCTTTTGAGGATGATTATTGAAGTGTATTATAATCACAGCTGATGTTGAATTATCTCAAGGCCTCGATCAGGTCATGTGATGCACTTTATGGATGAATGGTGATGCATGATCGCTAGGATATGTTTTTAGAACTCAATCTTTATTTCGAGACAGAAAAGTGCCTTTTCTCACTGAGTCTGTCTCCATTTCCAACGGAGCTCTGTGAATAGGTGATTTAATGAATATGACGTTTTGTTCATGTTTTTCTTTATTAATTCTATTCAGACATTATAATGTTAAGTGCCTTCGGTATCTTTCACTTGTTTTTTGCTTTGTGCGATTAGCTTTATAGATTTGTGTCGGACATGAAATGTGTTAAAATGTTAAAAATATTGTTTTAAATGACACCCGTATGTATAAGTCATGAAATAACATGGAGTCTAGGTTCACATATACACCCATAGTTGCATTATAAAAAGATTTATACAAAGAACATTTGGTATCACTATAAATAGCCCTGGATTTAACAGGATAAGTCATAGACAAATCTGGTTTGATGTGGAAACTGTAAATACACTGTTACACATGCTTTAACGGAGAGACATTTTCACATGCAATTAAAAAAGATGATGTATTACACATGTACGTGTCTTATTGCCTTATGTTTGAAATCTGCTTTCATTCAGTCAGATGACATCAGAAGTCAAAGCGTAAGTGGAATAAATTGACGGGGGTGGTGCAGGTACAGAGGCTCATTCTAGTGTCACGCTGTCGAATTTTATTTAATTTGGACATTTCAATATTAATAGACGTTGAGTACATATGCAACCATTACTCCGTAGCAGCCAGTGGTGCTGGGCCGTGTGCCTTCACCCTGTGGACTGAGTTAAACATGTATTTTTCATCAGTGGTCGGAAACTTGAGTTAAATCCGTGGATTTAAGTTGCCTCCGGGTCGTTTTGATCATTTCACTGGACTCAGACAGACATTCACAGGGGCTGGTGATCCTGGCAACAAGATTTATTTATTCAATTCCTTCAGTAGAAAAAAGCTGAACGTCTGCTTTGCTGCTGCAATGCATTACACCAAGCGGAATGACAGAGCTTTTATTTTGAAAAGCTGCGAACTTGGCTCTGAAAGTTATGTCGATGGTTTACAGATGTCTGAAATAGCTGATATGCAATGTATGAAAAAATATCACCACTTCAGGGAATCATTCAAACATGAACAACACGTGAACATCCATAGAGCACTGGAGCATTAACACAGGCTGCTTTAGAACAGGCACAGGGCACTGCACTAGTTTAATTCATTCTTACCTCAGAAACTGTTCAGTATCTTCAGTGTCTCTAAAAATACAACGCATCAGTGGAGTACCTTTCCTCGTGGGGGGACTGTGTGCATACTGTCAGCAGTAAGTGGTGCACATCGTTGCATGTGTCTCTTGTCATTGCAGCTTAATGTCTTGTGGTGTTTGTGTGACAGAGCAGGCATCTCTGGAGGGGCGAGGGCACGTTTGGTTGGACACAAACGCTACATTACGTACAGTTGCCAGGTATGTTGGGTCAAGAGAAAATGTGATTTATTAAGGGAAATCCTATTTTTTCTGTTGTGATCAATTACAGACCAAAGAGGATGTGACACAACCGTGTGCTTGAAAAGCCTAAAAAACGACTTCCATCCTACAGGAGTGAAATCGTTTGCACAGAGAAAGCAATAAATAATATTTCTGCATCCGCAGGGGAAGGTGTGACATTCCACACCATCTTTACAGTGACCATTCACCTCTTACCGTTCATCATGGTTTAGCTGAGATGAACGGTTGAGTCAAGGGCTCAGATTTCAATTTGTCATTTTATATTAAAAATAAATCCCTATAGAATTTGCACATCACGTATTAATCTGGAGTTCAGGTGGACTCCAGTATAATAATAATAATTTAAAACTTTCTTTATATGGCACAATTCTTAATGTCACAAACTGCTTAACAAGGAAGACACAAGAAAAATAGAATAAAAGCACTGAACATGAGCAGAGAAAATAGAATGATAAAATAAACAGAATGATATTGATAAGTCAATATATGTAGGTAAATAAGACCCAATGTTGATCATTTTTAGAATTTTTAATAAAAATAAATGTTTGAAGAGGGGGTGCCTCTTAAGAGGTTAAAACAAGCTAGGGGGTTATTCTGTTTAAGTTTGATGGGGGCAAATTCTTTCATTTTTGCCTTAATGGCAAAATACACTGCTCCAGAGTGTCGTGACAAGTTGCTCCTGTCACCCCGCTGCAGAGCGAAGGCGTTGCAGATAACTGCACCCTGTCACTTCTGACACCAGCAGGGTGCATATTTTCACAATGCTGTGTTTTTCCTTTCAGGGTCAGGTGGTCCGTTAGTCTTTGCAGACTGTGCAAGTTTTGTTGGTGTAACTTTTTAGACAAGATTGTAAATAACCCGGGGTTGACGATTATATTATATTAAGATATAAACATTTCATATAAATTGATATAATATAATTATCAGCCATATTATTTCTTCTTGTAAGTTCAAAGACTTAAAAGCTCCTGATTGAAGGTTGTGGACTTATTTATGAACAAAGAATGACAAACACATATCCATATATAGTTGATCTCTGTCATATTACTATTAATGAAAATGTTAATTACGATAATTATTAATATAATTTTAATGCCCAGCCCTCATATTAGTTAAGCCAGTTATGCCCATCACACATTGATATAAAAAAAGTCCTTTCCAGGGTTCCTAGAGTCATGAAAAACCTGGAAAAGTCATGGAATTTGTTATATTCATATTTTCATGTCGTTCTTTTACGCTGAGTTTTAAATAATTCATATGCTTTTAAAAGAAATACGCTCAAAATATAAGCAGGCATACACTCTCATACTAACTGAAAAGTTTGGTGGGGAAGCAGGCGGGATTATGCACTATGCCAGGGAAGTGTAGATTTAACCGTGCTTGGCTACAAATGGAAAAGTAAATGCCATGGGTTACAACAGACAAATACCTCAATCAAACTATTGTCTCATTCATTTGTGTAATTTAAGGTATACTGTATGCCTTGAAATTCTCATTGTTAGCTTAAATACTAAATTTTGTCACTCTTTCATGTATACACAGAGATTTCACAAACTGTTTGTTCATGGAGATTTGGTTTAAAGTTATTGAAAAGTCATCAAAATGTGTATGAACCCTGCCTATTAGTATAAAGTCAAGATAGTCGACTCAAATTTACCCCTGATTCTTCACGTCACCTGACTGAAACCTTCTTTAGTTCTTTCTTTACCTGAAGTTGAAAACACAGTGGTTTATGTGTTTATATTCACTCATCATTTCCTTTGATTACCACTTTGATGTTGGTGCCTCTCTTTCTCCTGGAGAAGCTGTGTACACCTGGCCATGAGAGTGAACACGGTAGATGACAGATAGATGACCCCAGCTCTCCTCTCTTGCCCTTTACCTTTGTTGATGGAACTGCCACCTCCTGAAGATGCAGTGACTGCCATGGTTTTTGTCATGGTGAGGAATCCTTGCTACCCTTTGATTCTTGGTTGTGGCTGGAGAAATCTCACACTCTGCCATCCTGGTGCAACTTTTGAGAATCTGTTGAAAACCTGCTGCTTGGTTTCAAAGCAACATATATACTGTGACATAAGTATTCATTATTGTTTTAACAATGGCACTTTGATTTTCGACAGAAACAGACTTCTCGCACTGTGACTTTGAACTCAATTTAATTACTCCTTCTTTTACTATAATTATATATGATAAGATATTTATTTGCACTTTAACCTTGGTTTTGATTTAAACATATTTAAGGCCTTTCAAAGTTAAACAATATGAAGATATTAGTTTGAGATCAGATACATGCAGACTCAGATACGCAAAACACTCTAATTATAAACATGTGTAAATGTATTTCTCTTATGTACAGATACTATACTGTACTGACAAACCCTAAATAAATTTTTTTGGAAGTGGAGATCCATTTGAAAGCATACAGCTTGTGTGATAGAAAGTAAAGTGCAGTAAAGATGGAAAACGTTTGCAAACCAATTATCGACCAAGGCAATTTTGTTGGCCCTAAATCAGGAAAAGCTGTTGAGGCAGATTTAATTTAATTTAAATTTGTTTTTACCCAAGTTGCTTTGAGCTGCAAGGAACCAAATCAAAAACAGAAGTACAATTAACTTGAAATTCAACGGGGCATGGACCAAACTAAAAAGTCAAAGTATACATCAAAGTTATTTTTCTTGAAGATGGTTTCGGTCATTTTAGGTATTTCTTGTTCAAGTTACATTTTCAGGTAAGTTTGACTGATAGTCGAGCCTGTGATTTTGACACTTGGATCGCTTGAGCAAAGACTCCAAATGACGTCTTGGCAAATGTGACAGCGTTTGGATATCTGGGGATATTTTAGCTTCTTTTCTTTATAGTGGGAGGAAGTGGAGACACGTTCCCCCATCTTGGTACAGTCTATGGCTTTTGTCAGAAGGAGAGGGGTAAAAAAAAAAATTATACGCAGATAATGCTGATGTATAAAATAACAATGGTAACAATTTGAAAACTTCTTCAGGCTACCAAAACGACCCGGAGGCTGTACATCAATATTTCAATAACTATAAACTCTTCCAAAGTAAGACATGCACAACTGGATACGTCTATAGACATAACAATGGATGCTACATGAATCAAATGGCTGTCACTCATAGATTTGACAGCAAAATGAAGGAGCAGAAAGACAGATCTGTATAAACAAAGTGAATCGAGAGCAGCTGCAGCCAACAGACACGTTCGTTTCGGGTGATCAAGCTGCTTATTTCAGTTGGACTTAATTAGGTAGAAACCTGCAAATCGCTGCTGGCGGCTGTATCATTTTTCTTCTTTCACTTCAGTGCTCTGAGCCCTGAGGAGCTCAATGGTTTGACAGACTCCTGATGCAGAAGCATGCGCAGGGTCTTTAACCCCGTTTCATGATTGATTGAAATACTTCTCTGTCAACTGGTTTAACACAATTTCCAAAAGGAGGTTAAAGTTAGTTATTGTTATTGATAATGGTTCCTCTGACATGTCCAAATGTACGTCCATCTGGTTTAGTTTGATTTTGTGTGTTCAGCTGTGTGTTCTATGGTTTTATTCATGCTCGGCTTGATGTGTATCCACCTACATAATCAACGCTGCGTCTTTTTATAAAACAGCGGTATTGACCAACAGAGAAATTGAGTCTGTATTGTTTAGATTCCTTGTTTTGCACAAGAGGTGTATTGCTGTTTGAGACACGAGTCAAAATTAAGGTACGTGTTTGGTCGTTGCAAAAAGAGGTGACGTACGTGATTGTTTGTATGTGGAGACACATTTGAACACCACGTTTGAACTGTCACACTTAGAACGGCCCACTTGTGATCAGATCCCGAGGGATGCACATTAAAGCCTCACTCCATGTCAACTGGGACTGACTCCACTTCCCCCTTGCAATCCTCAAAAGATACTAGCGCTATAGCTAATGGATGAATGAATGGGAGGCAAATGAAGAAAAACGTCTGCAATTACAGAAAACAGCATGTGTTGTAATTTGTGTTTTCTGAAGTCACGATGTACTAAGCTCACAGGGCCACTGTGGTACAGTGTTTCCCCAAATATCCGCCTATTACACATCCATTTGATTTGACCACAATTTTGTTTCCTGCGCTGTCATGATGGCTAAGAACATAACCTCACTCCCAATAGTTCATTATGAACACAAGAACCAATAAACATAATTTAAGTATCCGTTCTAAATAGTAGCTTCTTTGTCAACTTTTAATGTTACACCTTTGTCCGCCGCAAACTGCATGTAAATCTGTCACAAGCACCTAATACCACATTTTAGCCAATACAGACATTTGTATGATTATCTGGCACATTTTAAATTATTTATATGCCTGTTACAGATTTATTCTTCTTGCTCTTCGTTATAATGCAAATAATAAGCTGTGTGTTGTTTAATTTCTCTAAACGCAGAAATACTACAACACATTTAGTTTACCGTGTCCATGTTTTTTCCACATTCCAACTCCAAAGCACATTAACGCACCAAAGTTATAACAATTATTTTACAACTCTGAGAGAGAAAAGCAAACGCAGAGACCTGACTTTGATCAGTTTTGTTTTTTTGAGCTTAATGAGTACATGTGATACTCATTATCATTTACCATCGTTCATTATTTATTTGGCCTGTGAAAACCCACATTTTAACACATAATATTCCCATTTCTAGTTCTGTAGAATGATATTAGATCTGCCCCTGGGACATCGTCAGCCAGACATTCCACCTGTGTGTGTGTGTGTGTGTGTGTGTGTGTGTGTGTGTGTGTGTGTGTGTGTGTGTGTGTGTGTGTGTGTGTGTGTGTGTGTGTGTGTGTGTGTGTGTGTGTGTGTGTGTGTGTGTGTGTGTGTGTGTGTGTGTGTGTGTGTGTGTGTGTGTGTGTGTGTGTGTGTGTGTGTGTGTGTGTGTGTGTGTGTGTGTGTGTGTGTGTGTGTGTGTGTGTGTGTGTGTGTGTGTGTGTGTGTGTGTGTGTGTGTGTGTGTGTGTGTGTGAGTGTGTGAGTGTGTGTGTGTGAGAGAGATTGCCTGCAGGTGTCGGAGCAGAACTCCACCAGCTGCAACCTGTTTCCACAACTGAGACCTCGGCAAAACACTAAGACCTTTCCACTTCCACAGTCGGCCAGAACACAAACTCTGCTACCAGTCCGATGCTACGTTTGTGACATTGAGCATTCTGTTCATTCTTCTGGTGTTTGTTTTCCTGCTGTCATGCTGTCCTCTCTCTCTCTCTCTCTCTCTCTCTCTCTCTCTCTCTCCCCTACAGCGAGACCAGTTCTCACCCAGGCCTCTGTTTCCCCTGCACCTCACCTGTGCAACGACCTGCCTCTTAATGGAATCGAATAGAGCAACATTTTAGGATTAAAAGGAAAAGTTGTCTTTTAAGTTTTAAAAAGTCTTAAATACTTCAAATAAAGAGCTTCTCGCTCTCAAATCTGAGACAGTTGTTAATTATGTAATCATTCACCTAACGCTACGTCTATTATGCATTAAAAGATGTTTTTAATGTCTGTACATATCTGATATTCCTTCATATCTTTTGTTGTAGGTTTATACTTTCATTCATTATGGTGATTGAAAAGATCTGGGTTTAACTTGTTGAAACCTGCACACACCCTGAATAACAATATCTAGTTTACAAAACATAAAGTTAGAATTTATTTAAGTAGTGCAAACAACATTCTTAATGTATTTCATGTTCACAGTAGGCTGAGCTCATTTAAGAATTTGCCAAAACACACACATGCAGATCATGATAAAGTGAGTGACTGATATGGATACCGTGCAAATCAACTTTTTTCCCTCTGTGTTTGCGTCTCTCTTCCACATGTAAACAAAGTTTTAAGTCACTTAAACAAAGATTATAACAAAAACCATAGTTTCTGTTTATCCGTGTGGGATGAGACAAGTTATATATATATATATAAATGTCTGTGAATGTGTGAAAATGATTTTGTGTGAAACGCCTTGGGCAGTCATTCACTCTGGAAAAGCTCAGCTAACTTCCAAACAGGCAGATAAGATGAATTGCAGACTTTACATTCCTGTGGGTGTTTAAGTGATGTGAGCGTTAATGTTTTTTTTGTCTCTGTGTGTCAGCCCTGTCATGTCTGTAAGCCTGATATCAGCCTGCCATGGTTCTGCATTTGACTCCTCCTTTTATGTGCTACTATCAGCAAAACTTGACAGTATGATACAACCAAATATGGACTGAGCAGACACATCTACAAATTCGGAAATCATTTTAAACTGTCAGATTCATTCAGATGTTGGTAAATGGAGAGGGGAAAAGAGGCTACTAGGGAATCAGCATTGTGCAGAGGAGTCCTGTAAGGACGCTTTCACACCTATTTTGTTTGGTCTGGACATTCAGACTTCTGAGTTTAGTCTGAACCAAACAACAGGTGCTAAACTGGCCTCGACCACAGTCAGGACTGACGGACTGTTTAGTCCGACCAAAAGAGGTGGTCTTGATCCGGATTCATACTAAAACATAGTTCAGTTTGTTTGCAGCGTGAAAACACTTTTTCGGGTCACATTTTCGAAAATGTTAGATTGAGCTGTCCTGGTACCAATTAGTGCCTGTATTGTACCTGCTAATGCATGGGTTTAGGGTATGTCCATAGCTTAGGGGAAAACCTTAATAAATCAGCATTAATGTTCATCCCCAGACCAAAATGGATGTTTCAGTATTCAGTGTGAAAAAAAATGTTTTTAATGTTCTTTCCCCCTAATTTTCATTAAAGGAAATGCTATGCTCCCTGAAATCCAGAAGTTATGCAGGTCAAGGCAGATATGCTGCAGCAAGGCAGTCTGTCAGGAAAACAAATGTCTGATTGACCAACAGCAGTGCCATGCAGAAGGAAGAAATCATGGATGTTGGGGTGGAAACAGAGGGGAGCCAGATGCAGCTCAGGCTTCTCTTATTGCTTCCTGAATCAAATGAGATACCAGTGTTGTATTCTCTTATCATGTCATCTGATCACAGTGGGTCAGGGCTGGCTCAAGACAGTATAGGTCACCCCATCACCACATGAACCCCACATGACCCCAGCAGCACTGCCTCCTCACCACGGTCTCATTCTAAAATGGTACAATAGCTTATTATTTGCCATTATCACTGATAATGATCAGCAAAATGTCAGCCAGTTTGAAATGATAATGATTTTTTTTTCATGTGCAATATTACCATGTTCAGCATCATTATGTTTAATATCGTTATGTTCAATTTGAATTGCAACATTACTTCCATATTAATTTATCTTTAATCATAACATTAACTATTATTGTTATCTCCACCAGTTTGTATTGCCACTTTAGTTTATGGTAAATGGTTTTGTATTTATAAAGCGCTTTTCTAGTCTTGATGACCACTCAAAGCGCTTTACAGTACAGTTTTACATTCACCCATTCAGAAACACATTCATACAGTGCATCTATTCTCAGCACTTTGTTATTCTATGAGGGGCCGTTCAGGGTTCAGCATCTTGCCCAAGGACACTTCTGAATTCAGATGGGTCAGACTGGGGATCAACTGCCGACCTTCAGGTTGGAGGACGACCACTCTACCCCTCAGCCTCAGTTTACTGTTAATATATCGTCTCTTGCAACTTATATAGTTCTGCATTTACTCTGTATGCACTATATATATATATGTATATATAGAGTAAATATATACATATATATGTATATATATACATATATATATATATATATATATATACATATATCTTAAATACAAAATACAATGCTACATTAACTGCAGGTTGTCAGTCTTTGACCAATCACATACCATTCTGTCACCAAGGCGATTCATTTAAATAAGACCTCCTCCTCACTGTTTCCTGATCAACACCTCCAAACTTTTACCACTGACTCCAAACATGGTTCTGGTCAATGGTGTTCATCTTGAACAAATGTATCTTGCCTGCTACACCGACTGGATGGCTCCAAAGAGGGGAGCCATCCACGCCAAGCATAACTGTATTCCCATTTGTGCAATAAATGGTTAAGTTATGAAGATGTGTTCTTGTCTGAAATACAATCAATTTGTTTTGCCGGGTGACTATAATGGCTTCTTTGTCTTTGTATGAACAGGGGGCACAGAGAGTGCAATTGAGAAATCCCCGGAGGGCCGAATAGTGTAGTATGTGTTTTGAAGTCCTATAGGAATACTCCCATCATCGGTTATAAGAGTGTAATGTAAAGCCAAAGTAAAAGTCTAGCTGCCTTCCTTTAAAATGAGATTAGCTTTCCCAGCATGGAAAGTGGATATTATTACACAGCAAGTACATGTTTAACACAAGAAAGATGTACCGCGTCCTGGACTTTAGCCAAACATGTAGTGGGACCAGCGCTGAAACAGCAGCACACCAAATTGAATTCAATTGCAATTTGATTAGAAATTGCTATGGTGTAATAATAATCACATGGTACATGAGTCTAGAACAGGTCCAAACTGAATTAGATACAAGGAAAAGACTTCATGTGAAATCATTCTTCAATAATCATCGTCAAAAAGTGCTACTGGTGAAGGCATTTGACATTAAACATTTATTTAAGTAACAATTCTGTATGACAGACAGCTTTTAAGTGTAATCAAATCACAAAGTTTTAACCAGAGAACTGGACCATGTGCTGTTTGCTCTCTGAGGAGAATCAACATAGTATGCTGACGCTCCTCATGGGGACTCTGCTCAAAAACAGGATACTTTTCTAATAATTTTGGACGTAAAACATCTTACATCAAATTTACTTGTTTCTGTACAGTATACATATGGCATTTCAGTTCCATTTTGGTCTGCTCTACTTCTATTTGTTGTGTCACTTCCAATTCACATTGTTTATTTAGCATGATTTTGTCAGGTTCCGCTTCAATCATTTAAAACTCTATGTGTCGTTCCCGTTTGAAAGCGATAAACAGTGCAACAGGTTCATGTCAGGGTCCAATCTTCTGTAAGTAAACTGAACACCACCTACCTCAATCCCATTTCAAAATCGAATATAGCAGAAAATATTTTGTTTCAAGTTTTATTTACAAGAAAAATCCAAAATGAAAAATAGCTGCTATCTAAATACTGATGGAATTAGCTCTAATGCTTAGGATACACATAGATGATGCCGTCCCACAATTCCTTACAACCATTTAGGTGAACCACATAAATACAGAGACAGCAGAACATCTGTTTTATTCTTGTGACATACTTGTGAACTTATGGAAATCCTACTTTGATGGGCTGAGCTCTAAATCCATAAATGTAGATTTCCTTCTCTTTCACACCTGTCCAGTCAGGAGTGATGATGTAGAACAGGCATACTGGCCTACAGTATAGGTGCAGTCAGATTCTCTTTTGCTAACTTCTCCTTCACATCTTTCCTTAACCATAACTTTTGACGTGGTGAGTGAAGTAAATTTTTCTGACTTTTCTACCCATTCCTGGAGGTGGTTTGAGGTTTCACAGCAGTCAGTGTCCACAACGCTACATTACTACCATTCATTTTAAAGTCATTTTCCAATTCAGTCTTCCTTAGGAAACCCATTTGTCACCTAGAGAGAGTAAAAATGACTTGCTTAATCACTTTTCTTTGACCTGGATGGAAAACATCATGAGGTCAAGGAAAGGTGTGAAAGTTAAACTAGGCTAAAACCAACTTAATTTATAACACAACGGAAATAGTATAATAAACAGTGACACACTACATGTACAGTACTAAAATTCAAAATGAATAAAGGGAGTAGATGGACCGCATAAAGTTTGACCAATCACATTTGAGCAGGCTTTAGTTGCCCCCATGTAAACTATCAGATATCAGCATTGTCATTTATCTATATATATTTACCTATATATATTTAATATAGCCATTCAGATTAGCCAAATCGCATCTTAACCTAATAAAAGGAGTCACTGTTTTCCAGAGATGCTAATTCGTAATCAGATGACTGCTGAAGGACTCCGCGATTTGGTTCTTTATAAACCATACAGTTCAGAACTGCCGTCTTACTGAGCTGGTTCTCATGTGCCATTATTTCCACCCATATGCAATAACACAAGCCTCCTTTATCTCCACCAGCCTCTCCCCACTTTACATGCCTCCAACTCATCTGCCTCTGACAAAGTACCACCAGTCTCCTTCTCCCTCGTCTCGCCCATCAAGCAGCCTCAATCATCACATCGTGTTCCTCAGCCATCTCTAGTTTCAACTTACTGGAGTCTCCCCTAGTAAAACATATACTTCTTTGTCTGTGGCTCCAGTAAAGCAGATAACTTCCAGCTATTCATCACAAGTTGATGGATCCTTACTCCCTAATTACAGCCATTACAACTCTCAGAAATGTGTGTTGTTTAAAAAGGCTTTAGTTTATCATCTTCCAGCAGTGGAGCCTGAACTTGACAAATACAATCTCTTATTGGATCATCTATGTCTCCTCTCAGCTCACCGCAAAGAACCATCCTGTGACTGTTCATAAGGGACAGTGCTGTTTCAATCCAGAAGAGGGGTGCTGCAGAGTAAACTTGTGCTTAACATGTTCTGCGCTTGTTGAGTAACCTTCCTAAGGAGCTAGTCTCTGACTACACACTCAGCTTCCCTGCTTGTCCACTAATGGAGCAATGCCTGGGAGCTAGTTCAGGCCGCCAACTCGAGCTGCGCTGCTCCAATCATGTGACATAAATCATGAGACATACGTTGCTCTACACAACCATATATAATACATGCCCAGTTTATCAGGTGGTCCATTTAAGCAGAGAGACATTTCCCATCATCCCCTTTGCTCGCACTGCTACTGCAGTATTGCTACCAGTTGCTCCAGCTCCTCCACAACCCCAGCATCCACTGTAGGCTCCAACGGTGGTTACTTAAGTAAGTACTTGCTCATCACTCCCATCATTCCCGTGTAATCATATTGGGGAGTTATTAAGTTGGAGCCTAGACGCCAAACACTAAACCTGAATTATAATCATCACCATGGAGGTTATTGTTTTCACCCCCTGACCTTTTGTTTGTGTTTCAGTCAGCAGCCAAAACTACAGATTGCCATGAAACTTGGTGGAAAGATGAGACATGGTCAAAGGAAAAATGCATAAATTGTTGTCACAGATCCCCACTTCGTTTGCAAGAGTCATCACAAGCCGGAGAGCTGGAGAAACAAACACCCTTGAACCAGACACGATAGCCAGGGGATAGCGAGTTAGTCACGGTTGTCAGGCAGTGAAAATGCATGTGTTCTGGTGGCATAGCTTTGACAAGAGGAACGGTTGGATGTATCAGTAGCTCTTGCTTGCTTTTCCAGTCTTATCTTTAAGCAGTTGCACAACAAGTCAGCAACCTGCATATCAAGGCTCCTCAAGTGCAAAGAAAAGAGACAAATCAAAGGTTAAAGATGCCACTCTCTACAGGGGGTCAGTCTCCACATGGTTACACTGCACCAGAACAGGAGCAGTCTAATAAAAGTTTATATTTCATCAGAAACTGCTCAACAACTAACTTCACTGTAACCCGACTTCATGTGTCTGACCAGTTCTTTATCTCTTACTCTCTCCCACTCTCTCAAACTGACAACCCTACCACATCAACAGACTCTGGACCTGTCCGTCGCAACATTGGCTGCCTCTCTCCCTCCTCTCTGGCCTCTTCTGTTTTATCAGCCCTCCCATCTCCTGACTATTTCTCACTCATGCATCCTTACTCTTCCACAGATACTCACCGATTAACTTGGAGAGGCTCTGTGTCTGAACCTTGTCCTCTCACTACTGGGGTCCCTCCTCTTCTCTCTGTACACCAACTCTCTCGGCTCTGTCATTCACTCACATGGCTTTTCCTACCACAGCTATGCTGATGACACCTAACTAATCCTCTCTTTTCCCCAATTCGAAACACAGGTAGCAGCACGAATATCTGCTTGTCTGACCGACATCACTCAGTGGAGGTCCGCACACACCTGGAAATTAACCTTGTTGAGACTGAACAACGTTTCCTTCCAGGAAAAGGCTCTGCCACCCACAACCTGACTATTACCTTTGACAACTCCATGTTAGCTCCCACTCAGACTGCTAGTAACCTGGGTATTACACTCGACAGTCAACTCTCCCTTACTGCCAACATTACTACAACAACACATTCCTGTAGATACATTCTGTACAACATCAGGAGAATACGTCCCCTTCTCTCTCCGAAGGCAATGCAGGTTCTGGTCCAGGCTCTGGTCGTCTCACGCCTAGACTTTTGTAACTCCCTCCTGGCAGGTCACCCTGCTAGTGCCATCCGACATATGCAGCTCATCCAGAATCCAGCAGGTCTTTAACCTTTCTAAATTCACTCACACTACTCTGCTCCTCTGCTCCCTTCACTGGTTACCAGTGGCTGACCGCATCCCTTTGAAAAAACGGAAGTACTTGAAACGGATCGGTCCAGTCTACATCCAGGACATGGTCAAACGTTACACACCAACCTGTTCACTCCGCTCTGTATCTGCCAATCAGCTTGTTGCTCCCTCACTGCGAGCTGAACACTCAAGTCTAAACATCTTCCGCCGCAAACTAAAAACACATTTCTTTCTACTATACCTTGAATAATAAAAAAAAAAAAAAAAAAATATATATATATATATATATATATATAGTAGCAATTATGTAGCACTTATATGGAACTTACCTATAGCACTTTGTAGTTTGGCTTTCTTGAAGAAAAGTTTCTGGTACTTCTGCTAAAAATAGACAGTAAATTAAACTCTTTTGGTTGTGCAGAATTATCCTGTGGATTAACTGAAGCAATGCAATTGTTTCATAATGAACTCCTTCCCCAAGTCATTCCAATATTTTTTCTGATCTTCATTGGATCAGAAAGTCAATTCCTCATCACACTAATTTAAAGGGTTAAATTTGGCCCATAAACCTATAGAGCTAATATTGTAGCAGTATTGTTTGTTTGTGCTCAGACAAGAGTTGGAAGTACAGACATGTAATCAGTTGCACTGTAGAATCGGCTGTTGTTTTAGAAGTGTTTATTTATAAACTTACGCCTTGACAGATCTGCATACATGTGTGGCCATTTGTATGGAACCAACGGTATCCACACAGTTTTTTTAATGGAGCTGAGGTATGGCAAGCAAGGAAGCCAGTTTCATCCTTTTTCTGTTGCGTTTTCTTCAAAAAGTTAATTTTTTTGGATGATTTTTTTTTTTACATAGATAGACTATACCAATGTATTTAAACGATGGTAGGACACAGTGAACAAAATCCTGGTCGTAACACAGAGGGGTGTAAAACTACTGCTGTGCTGTTAACTTCTCAACATAATTATATCCTACATGAGGTTTCTACGATGATTGCAAAGTGGATATGTAGCCTCCACTTTCTTCCAAAATAACATGTGATTGTTAAAATGGTTATGAAACTCATAGGCTATAAATCTTTTTGACACTTGTGACTTGTCCTGCGGATAAATTTTCAACAGACATTACAGTGAAAGGTGTCAGTTACGTAATCTCATGCAGGCTATAATTATATGATGTTAATAAGTAAAAAAATCGTCAGGTTAGGAGCAAGTAGACCTAGAATTTATGGGCTGTTGAAGGAAAAAAAAAATACTATGATAATTACAGCTATTCAATCACACAATCACACATACACCACATATAATGTGTAGGTTTGATTGTGTCCTTATATACATTATGTGTTGACACATGTGTATATATTAATGTGGCTCCACATACATATGTGTGTTTGAGTCTTATTCTCCTCTTGAAACTCCACGGTCTCCATCTGATTTTGTTTTAATTGATCACCCTCCTATATCCACTCTGCTTCAACTGTCCACAGTTTGGGGATGAAAGAGGCTCAGCAGACTTGACAGAAGGATTTCCAAACTTGTGAGATTCACTGAAGACAGCTATCATATGACAGAAAATGGACCTTGTGATAAACTAGGAGGTCAGAAGTCTCACGGGCCATTTGGAGTTTAGGGACGTAACAAAGTAAACAGCTTTGAACAAATGATCCACTATGGGATGTTTAAGTGTTAACTTGAAACACAGCCAGAACAGAGACGAAGTCCACTGCAATGTGAGACCAGGAACAGCCTGCAAACCAGCAGATGGCTGGTGGGAAGCTTTTTGTGGGTCACTAGAAGTGTTGCTTTAGGAGGTGCAGACATGCGCCCCAGCGGAGAACCTGAGAACAGACGGAGTCAGTCCAAAACAGTTGAATTCACTCGGGTATGATTGCATTTCCTTTTCAAATGGTTTAAGCTCCCAGGATACAGCGGCCATATCACATGATGGATGGCAGTGTTTGGTTGCCCTGGGGGTTCAAGTTTAACATTTTTAGACAGTGGGTCTGAGCGAATTAAAATCAACCGTAAACGCGAACAAGCAAGCTTGACGTGGGTTAAGATGTTTAGCAGAAAAAATAAATGTTCTTAGTTTTTATCTTCCGTCCGTAGTGTCAAATGTCTCCAGGTCCTCAAAGCGAGTTTCACAGCCAGTACATCCAGCACATCTAAATTATCTAAATCAAAGCTGCGCTCAGATGAGATCGGGTGACAAGAAAAAGAAGGCATGAGGATGGGGATTCTTCTCTGGGATGGAGCTTTGGGAGAGTATTTCTCCCATGCCGATGTCATCCACCCCTTACAATTAACTGATGGTTGAGATCCAATTGGACAAAGACAGGAGACACTGTGAAGCATTTCTAAAGTTCAGTGAATGCAGCCTCAGGGGTCCAAGAAGAAGGGATTGAGGAGCAAGCCGGGTATGCTGTGCTAAAACTCAACTATAATCTCTGATGTGCTAAAATCTGTCAAAAAAAACTGCTTGAACTATTGTCTTGGCCACTCAACCAATGCCTGTCTTCACCTGCCAGCTCTAAATTATGCACCCCAGAAAGCTCATCTCTGTCTCAGGGTCGAATTCACACCTCTCAGCTTTGATTAATGACTTATTCAAAGGGAGCCTTTGCAGCACTTGAAGGATGTGGAGGGAGTGTTCCTGGAGGTTTTCCTGGAGAGAAAATAAGGATTTTATCTATAGGTAGATGAAAACAAAGAGGATAAGGAAGTCTCCGAGCCCACAGCTGACAAGCATCTGGCAGACAGCCGGGGTGCAGAGTGGGTGTCATACATTAATCTTCTCTCTGTTTCCAAGCCAGATGGTACATGTCCCTCAGAGCCATCTTTGAGAAGACAGTCTGATGGACTCAAAAGCTGAGTTAATGAAAGGTATGGATATTTGGTTTTATCAGAGATCTTCCTAAAACATTGAAAGACAATATAGATGCAAGGATTTGTCTGTTGAAACAAAAAACAGCACCAAGAGGGAGTGAAGAAGACATGGCTGAAATAAATCTGCATTAAGATTTTATGTTGGCTTACCTTGGACAAGTACCAAATGGTATGGAACCAGATCCGTCCCAGGAAAGACACAGGAACGTCCTAGTTTTTAGATATCGGCAACTGAGACATGGGGACCCCAGCGCTTCTCAGGAAAGAGTGCATGAAGTTTAAGTTTCCAGACTCATGAGATAATAGTGTCCTGATAAAAAGACCTTTATGCCAGGAGGCATAAAGGTGGGAGGGTATTTACATAAAGGCCCACAGACGAAGGAGTGGGTGATGATAGAAAAATGAAGACAATTTGTATTATACCTTTATACTTACAATAAAACGTATATTATTTAGAGTTTTGTCAAATTTTCATCTGCCCCAGATTCCATTAGGGCAGATAAGGGCATTGACTGACATTCCATCAGAGAGGAGCAGGTCATTGTATTGGATGAGAAAGTTGTGCTCACCAGCATTCCCACTGCTTTTTGACGGAGAGAACACATGGCAAGAGAATGGTTGGCCTGACCGCAGTAGGTGGAATCACATTTGTTCAGGAGGAAACCGGCGAGGAAGGCCCCACAGCATGGATTCACCTCCAGGGGAGACTGGAGACATTGGTGTCACCGTGGGGCAGTTTGGGATTTTGGTCGTGAATCGGGGGGCAAATGACGGGTTTCAAGGGAAAATGTCTGAAGAGAGAAAAAGATAAAAGATTTATTTACCAGTTACGTTTCGAGTAAGAGGCTCTTCTTCAGACTTCCGATAAAGAAACATCTTATTTACCCAAATTCTATATTGAACAAACATTGTGATGTATCAACAAAACAGAATACATACATAACAGAGTAGATTACATTTGCCGTCACAAGCACTTACTGTTAGAGTCTAGGGACAGTCAGAGTAACACTATCGATCAATATTCAGGTGGATGTGTAGGTTAATATCTTGAAGACAAAATATCCAGATAGAAAATATAGGACTCAGGTGAAAACATTCATAGAGATACAGTAAAGCAACTTATTTGTATATCACTAGTACAGTGCTCGCTCTAAATCTGCCTGTTTGTAATGGGCAGTTCTCTTGACCTGTGTTATTGATCCGGAGCTACTTCAGAATTATTCCCTGTCACTTGTAAGACCTCCTCACACAATATACTGCCACTTTATATTGTTTATGTGTATGCTGGGTATGCTGCGGAGTGAAAATACAAATATGTATGTTCTTCGTACATGGTTCATCTGCAATCAAAATGTTATTCGCAATGTTTTTCATAAAATAAAATCTATATTGTTTATAAATGTATATGTTTTACTGAGCTGTCAATATTTGTTTCATACATTGGCCATTTCAGAGATTGCTCATTAGGCCACCTACACAATCTTCAGACCCAAATTAAAAATGTTTACATATTAAAGCTCTGCAATTCTTCTTGGTATTAAGCATTGGGAGAACAAAACAAAGGTTGTGCTATTACTTTGAAGACAAATTGCCAAATTGCCTCAGTGCAGTCGCAGTCTGTCTCTTTGCGTCAGTCCGATACGGTGTTAAGCAAAAAATAATCGGATTCTCAATATGATCTGCTTTGCGGTTTGAACCAGTTGTCTACCACTGCTGTAGTTTATCTGAGGTCTTAGAAGAAGACATGTTGAACTCGGTCCACAGACTGACTGCTCTGTGACACTGTCTCCTGTTTATGCCAATTTTATTATTATTTAATGCATCACATGTCCAAATCGCTCACAACTTGCTACTGCACTTCTTTGTGTTATTTACAATAGACATGCTAATGAAGCCAACAGTTTGTTACAGACAGATGTTTTAGATGCAAGTCTGTAGATCTATTTTCTTATTATAATATTTACACGATTTAGATTTAGATTTTACAGTGTGTGTATCTGTTCTATTCAAATGACTCAGATGTAGACTGAACTATTTGTTTTTAATTATCTCTCACTTCGTTGTGACTGGAGAATTACAGTTCACTCCTGGTTTTACAGTATTGCTGCAGAGTGAAGGTTCTTCTCTCACAAACTCTGACAAGTACTGACAACGGCACGCAGAGCGCACACAAACCGACAGCAGCCAAGTTTCATTAGTGACAGACGATATTCAAACTGTCGACCAAGTTTGTTATTTTAACTTACGACAGCGACTCTCAAAACCGGTTAAAAATTAACAGCTGCAGCTGAATGTTTTGTACTTTGATTTAATAACGATTATTATTTTTATGATTGGAGCTTTGTGAACCTGTGCATCTTTCCAACGTCAATGTCTGAACTCCGCCGCACCCAAATCATATTTTTCTTTCACACGCCAATTAAATCCAAATTCACAAAATGTCAGTCTTTTCCGACACAGGACGTGTCGTCGCCAGGCACTTAATTTGACCTCGCCTCCGGCGATTGGACAAGCGTATTTGTTGATCCAGGATTTGAGAAGGAATAATTAGACACTTATACATGAAGTTCTGGAAATTGAACATTTATTGTAAATCAATGAAATACTTACAGAGAGTCTCTGGGGTTCTGCCGGACACGTCACCAGGTTCATTGGATCATGTCGAGAAGAAGCCCCCCACATCCTAAGTCCACAGTATTTATACAGACACAGGGGGCAGCACAGAGGCGGTTCTTTTTCTTTGAGAGAATTCAGTTATTGGCCAGATGTATACTGTTTCCTCAAAGTGCAGTTTTTTGCAAGCACATCACTTTCAACTGACCAGGTGTCCCACTACTGTGGCCTTGGCCAACAGGGAGCCTGCCACATCGGAGAGAGACAGATTAGACAGAGAGGAGGATTTCATATCTTTTTCTCACCACGTTTCATGAAACACCTCTTTGTATTAATTCTGGCATGACCTCTCTCTTCCTGAGAACATGTGCTTGTTGTGCAAACCCTGTGTCTTTGTCAAAAAGATAGACATCATCCCAAGAAAAGAAACAGTTGTAGCATAAGCATTATTGATTATCTAGATTATGCAGCTAATATTTATTCACAGGATATAGGTAAAATATAGTCACAAGATACAGAGAAACATAGATATCTCAACAGACGTCACTGGCCTTTTGAAGTGGGTCATTGCTTTGAGCTCAGCCAGCAGTCTATAAGAAATTTCTTTTTAAATTAAACAAATGCTTTGGCTGAATTTTGTAAAACGTTAAATATGAAAAAATTGCTGGAATCTACATAAATCAAATTTTGGTCACAATCAGTGAAACACTTGCAAAGTCAAGCCCTGTTATATTAGTTAGGATCGTTTGCATGTGGAACTATCTGTACAAAAGGCTGAAGGCTGCTGCTGAGAAATTAAGAATAAAAGAAAAACCTTTTAACATAAAATGTACCTAAATCTGTGCAAAATGTTCAGAAAGCTGAAAATATCTTACAGTGTATATTACATAGACTAACACACTGCATGGTGGCTTTCAGTGGGTTTCTGAATTCCGCCTGACAAAGGTGACATATCCGAACCTATTTTTTCTAACGAACATGCCATAGAGACACACACTGTATAAACATGCTTATTAACATAACATTACGAGTTAGCCACAGCCGTAGTTGTATTCTGTTTCCCCAGCCCACCTCACCTCTCTCCATGTGTTGTCAGCTGTCTCTCTTTTGCCCAAACCATGGTTGAACTGCAGGAATGAATCTCCACTCTCTACCAGATCAGCGATGATGAACATTTTCTGGACTCCCTGGTTACATTGGGTGCTACAGTCATAGACTCCAGCATAGAGGATACACACAGCAATCTATAGGGTTATTCAAATTATCCTGCTTTTGTGTTCAATTAACAGTATCAGGTCAAATATTTCACATTATCCACAACTGAAACAGACACTTCACTGCTTCCATTGGAAACTCATTATCCACACATGTAAATCATTAATGTGGGGTTTCGCAAGGTTCCATTTTAGGCCCCCCTTTTTTTCTTTGCATTTGGAAGAAGCTTTCACTGCTACAGGACGTTTCCTAACTTCCTCTCCATCCCCAAGATCAAACTGATGTAACTCAATTACAAAACTGTATCCAACATATTAAAGATTGGTGGCACATGCAGTTCAGTTACTTGAGGACAATAATTACTCTTTGGTCCCTTACATCGAATCATTGTTATTTCCCAGGATCTTTCTCTGCACATCAGAGAAAGTGCTAGGAACCTGGGTGGGGTTCTTGATAGTTTCAACAGGCAGCTAAATTCAATCGTCAGATCCAACCTTTACCAACTCAGAATCAATCCCAAAACTGACATTTCCTCTCACTCTGATCTAGAAAGAGTCATTCAAGTACATCCATGACTAATCTAACTCCACCTACCTCGGGCTACTGTCTCACATGGGACACATCAGCCCTATCGTTGCATCTTAATCATGTACTAATCTCTCCATAACATCAATCCTGCATATATCCAAGAACTGGTCAACCAAGAGCACCACCTGACCCCTCAAATGCCCCCACCATGACACTTTTACGCTGTGTGTTATTTGTGTGGAAAAAACAAGGGTTTTTCTGAAACCGTTCCTTGTTTCTGGAATATTCTGCCAGAGGCCGTTAGAGAGGCTGACTCTCTTGATTCCTTTTAAGACACACCTCAAGATGACTGTGTTTGATGTGTTTTTTTCAACTGAAAAGCAAATTCCACCATAAAATGAAGTTGAGTTCAGAAATATATTACAATAATTTGTTTTCTGTGTTAACTCAAATTTGACCTGCTCAATCCAGACTCATGGGTTCCTAGGATGATATTCTCGTGAAATGAGATAAGCGACCATATAGTACAATTCATTACTAATAAATCATTCTATTTGTTATTTTTGAAGTAACCAGGGCACCAGGCAGTGAAGCTGTTTTTAGTGAGTTATGAGAATATGGTGACATATTTTGTAATGAACAAAAAAGTAGGACCGCCTCCAATTTTTATGTCAAAAGGTGAAGGTGCTATTGAGGGTAATTAATTTTGTTCATTGTCAACAAAGGTTAAGTTAGTCTGACGTTAGCAGCACTTGGCAATTATACAACTTCCTTCCTGCTGTAGGGCAGATGAATCCATGCCAAGACCAACCTGTTGCCTGTATCTCTAATTAATATACATTTATGATCCACCATAGACATACCAAGGATACATTTGTAAATGTTAATTTGAAAGCTAATCCTTTTCTTTCCTTTTTGCCACTTGGTTTATCATTTGTGTCTAGAAATCGTTTGAAGTATCTCAATGTGAGATTATTTACTCTTAAACTCTTATGATCCTAAAACATCTTAAGAGGACTTTGAGAATCTTGTACCAATAGTTCTCAGGCATGTGCATCCAGTGATGGCTGGAGAAAATATAGAGGTGCATTAGCTGCCATGGGCTGCACTTACTTTCGAGACAGTGGCTTGTGGATCCCCACAGTGGGGCCCACACCCAGGATCTTGAGAGAGAGTTTACAAGTTTTATATTAGGACACATTGAGGACAGGAACAGGAAAAAGTCCTGAGGGTCTTGATCACTGAATGGACTCACTGGGTGGGTGACAAAGGGCTAGTGCTGCCCAGAGTAGACACCAGAAAAAGCCTGCCTTAAAATACCCTGACTTTAAAAATAGTAAATACCCCGTTTTACCAGTAATGGTGCCCTAAGAATAATAGTGTTTAACAGACGTATTTCCTATGAGTTCCATCAATTTGCAACAGCAGCGCAGTGTGTTATTCTGTGGGTGTGCTTTGGTCTGGTTCCACTCCCTGCAGGCATGGTGTTAGTGCCGACTGTTTTAGATTTTCCGGCGACAACAGGATGAGAAGCACGGCTCCTAATACCAGCTCTCCTGCAGACCGTCCACAGATTAATTGTAGAAGCAAATGTAAGACGGTCAAAGAAAACACAAAGCCCGTCTGTGAGAGATGACGGAAACCCACTCAATCCAAAGGGAAATATGTCCAACATGGCAAAGCACCTTGCCAATAAAAAAGTTTCAAAGAGCAACAAGGTAGCCCTGAAACACAAATCAATCAAATGTGACTTGTTTTGTGACAAGCAAACGTTTTCTCACCAGTTGAGTTGGATGATAAAACCTAAGGGCCATGATAATGGTTTATCATCGCTTTGCTATGTCCACACAAACACAATTTTGTTTGCCTTTCACATATGAAGAAGCAAGAGATTCTCAGACAAAACCAGTCTGTTCTCCGCAGTCTCCTCCTCTGTTGTCTCACATAAACTCAATCTGACATCACCTGGAGCTTTTACAAAGGAGCTGGTAAGAGATGTTCACAGCAACTGACTTGTACATTTACATTCTCAGCCCCTTTGAACGATTTCAGGTGATCATCTGGAGTTCAGTTCATATTGGAAAGCAACTTTACTGTCAATAACAGCTCCACCAGGTCATCAGAGAGAAAATGAATCGCTGCTCTTTCACCACTGCTGTTTCTTTTCTAATGTATTTTCGATCTAAGCATCTAAGCATCATTTTGTGTAATTTGGGCTACATATGTGGTTATGATTATGGGTTTTAAAACTGCCTGACATACAGCCATGCTGTAGTGTTTGAGATCCAGGGTAGTTGCACTGTGAATGCGATGTCAGAGGAAGTGTTAGAAGGACAAGTTGGTTATGATGAGTATATATAGTGAATGCATATGTAAATGATGCACTTATTGTTTTTAAGGCTGTAAAATGTTATATTCACTGAATATGTATGTATGTAAATATCTAAGTTTGATTGTATATATGTATGTTTGCATGTATGTATGTGTATGCATGTATGTTAATGTGTATGCATGTGCTATGTGTGCGTATATGTTTGTATGTATATATGTTTGTATGTCTATGGATAATCCTATCTGTTATTAATAATAATATTCATAACACTCCCCCCGACACCGATGAACATCCTGGGAACAGACATCAAGCTAGTGACTAACTATAAGTACCTGGGGGTACTCCAGCTCGCTCCTGGGATACCTGTTTGACTCAGTGAAGGTGGTGGGGCCGAGGAGGATGATGGCGAAGCCGTCCTCTCTGATGGACAACCAGTCCCACCCCCTGCAGGGCACCATCACAGTACTGGGCAGCTCCTTCTGTATCAGAGATGGGTTCCTTCCTGCAGCAGTAAGACTGTACAACCAGCTCAGCTCCCAGTAAAAACTACCCTCACCACCATTATTGACTGCACTTTAACAACTGTGCAATATTCACTGTGCTATATTCATCTGTCTGTGCAATATCAACTGTTCATGTGCAATCCATTCACTACATATTCTCACAATGCAATTTTTTTCCTGTCTTTAGACTGTATATATTAGTTTAGTTTAATGCATATTATTCTATATTTCTATATTTTGTTTTATCTTCTTTACACTTCAGTATTGCAAGTTACTTATAACTTGTTGATATACACAAAGTTCATATTTACAAAATAAATTGTTAGAATATGTGTGAAAAGAAACCATGTAGGTCCCCGGTGTTTATGATGCGGAGAGGCGTGAGGACAAAGAGGGGCGTGCACTCACTCCTACATGTGTAAGCCTGCCTCTCAAATAAATTAAAGTCGGAGTGGAGTGAGAAGCAGAGACAGAGAACAAGACATCAAAAACACCAGTAGGATTTTGAACCCCGTGTACCGGCTCAACACACTCACTCCCCCACAGCAGCCGGACTCGTCTTGTGGCATCGGAGGAGAGAGACAGAGGAAGTGAGGATGAAGGTGTCGCTCCTGTGTCTTTGCGTCCTCGTGCATGTGTGCCTGGTCCACGCCGGACTGTTCGGCCGCGACGAGCTGCAACAAACCGCATCCAGCACTAAGACCAAGACCTCCCAGAGCACAGGTAAGTGTTTAATGGTCCCAGTGGATCACTGGCCCTCTTTGTTTCCAGAACATGCTGATCAATTAATCATCTATGCGCATCATCTACGCGTTCATTACGCATAGAATATTGACTGTAAACCACATGCAAACTGTCATTTATCAATTGTTGAAACTACAATAAAGCCACAGAATAAAATTAAACCACTAAATAAAATAGCTTACACTACTATGATCAAATCTACCTGTCGTGTATATCTATGATACTTTCTTCATATCTAATTTCTCCAATTCTGCAAACTAAAATTAAATTAAAAAGATTAAAAAGCCTCAACACGTGACTGCAGGCATTTGAAAGGATGGACTAAGTCTAAATATATAGGCTATAATATAAATATAATATATAAATAATATTGGATTATACATGTAGAAAATATAAATGAATATAAATATTTTTTTAATTAAAAGTTGCTCTTGTTCTTAAACATGTTTTGAATAGATCCTGAAATCCTTTGTTTTTATGAATTTGCACTGGGCCCAGTTCTCCATAGGGACCTCCTCTATATGTACAATATGTACAATCTGTTACACATGCCTGAGTTTGCAAGCCAGTCGTTCGGCTCATCTTAAATGAAAAAGAAAACAAATCTATTATATACATCATTATTGTACTGTATATCAAATTAGCTTGGTCAGGCTGCAAGGAAACATACAGTATGTGATCTGTTGCTCAACTCTTGCAAGTCTACTGGATCATACATTATAAAGAATAAATGCTCCATTAAGGTTTGCGTCGTTCTATACCAACTCACCTTTGACCTCCACGTTCATGTCATGGGTAAAATTCATTGGACCTTTCAATATCCTACAGCTCTACTCCAATAATCTCTCAGTTATGAACTTCTGAAGTTTGGCCCTCGGAGCAAAATTTCATAATTTTTGCAATTCTTTGAATGTGTACTCTCAGCCTCACCAGTTGCTTATTACCAGTGAAGACTGCGGGGCTGCTATTACTTTCACCTTGTGTGTGTGTGTGTGTGTGTATGTGTGTTTGTGTGTGCGAGAGAGAACGTGAGAGAGACTGCACGTGTTTCTGTTTCTCGTTATGACATAATGTGGTCCTGGAGACACTTACTGTAGTTGGAACTACCACACGGGTGGTTTTGAGGAAAATGGCAGGTGTTTATATGTCTGTCTGTCTGTCTGTCTGTCTGTGCTCTGTGGACACAGGTTGACACTGAGTTGTGCTTTACAACTGTGCAAGTTGAAGTCACAAAACTTTTCAGGTGTGTAATCGAGATCAAAAGTTTTCAGTTGGGTGTGGTCCGACCCATCAATACTGAGTAATGATGTATTTGAGCTTTTTCACAGCAGACACTTTGACTTGGCCCAGGTTCTTCTGATAACATTAAATATGACTCTATCCTATTCATCAGTGCCAGTAAATAATTTAGCTATTTACACCTGTGCTTATCCTGCTGCAACATGTCATAATGTCTGCTGTGTAAATGTAGTAATGAGTGCTGAGTGTTTATTTAATAGTGTATATAGTTATGACTATACTACATTACTTCAGTCCTGAGGTAAAGTACTGGTTTAATAGTGCAGTAATGGCTTCTGAGTAATGGTGTAACTGTGCAGTAATGGTTTCTGAGTACTGGTCTACTTATGCAGTAATGGCTTCTGATTACTGGTGTAATGGATTCTGAGTACTGGTCTAATTTGTAGTAATGGCTACTGAGTACTAGTGTAATAGTGTTGTAATGGCTTCTGTGTACTTGTGTAATAGTGTAGTAATAATTACTTACTACTGCTGTAAAAGTAATGTAATCGCTACTTAGTGCTGGTGCAATAGTGTAGTAATAACTACTGACAAGTGGTGTAATAGTGCATATATAATATCCTCAATACAAGTACATCATATTGATTTAAGGGGCATTGGTGGCTCCACAGGGGTGGTTGAAAGGGGCAGCACTGCCTTAACACCCACCCTATAAATTATGATTACCACCAACCCCTGGGTGTACCCTTATTGGACTAAAATACTGTCAGTCCAACGCTGCTCAACATCATTGTACCACAGCTTCTAGATTTGCGATGCAGAATCACTGCTCGATTCTGCATCACACACCACTTTACCACAGACCATGTATATGTCCATGGTACGTTAACGCTCTTGTTTTCCAAGCAAATGTTCTGATTTCCTGCGGCTCTCTCTCTGGTTCTTCGTCTCCACCTGTGCCACATCGTTCTAAAAATCAAGTAATCGCCCATGTTGAAATGCTTGATTTGTTTTAAGCCTTCCTGGATTCATTTCTGACGTCACAAACCAGTAAGATTATTAAACAGGAAAACGAGTAGGTCTGGGCTAATCCCACTTGAAACTGGTTTGGGTGCATAAAAGTAAAATAGATGAATTGAAGATGTTGGTGTTCGTTGGTGTAATAAGGTAAATAAGGATGAAAGACAGGATGCAGTGCAGGAGCAAATAACTTCTAGATGTTATAGAACTCTATTAATACTATGGACAATTAAGATCTGACTGGAAGAAAGTGCAGAGATATACATTTTTGGAATCACTGGAAAACATTCAGCAACAACTGTTTACATGGATAGCCTGCATGTTGCAAAGTATCATTCGGGGTTTCCCAGATGTTCAGGTCAAGTTTCAACCCAACAATAACACAAATTTTAATAAAATGATTTGGAGTAAATTGGTAAAATTTTGCAATGGTCTAATGACATTTTTTTTTTAGTTTTTTTGTCTGCTACAACTTCAAAAATTCGAGTGAGTCCATTGTCCATTGTCTTGACTCTCTTTGATCTGTATATCAGTTGTCAAAGTTCACTCAGATCACAAGTTATGAGTAAAAAATAAATAAATAAAGTGAAAAGGTGAGGGTTCTGACCAGTTATCAACAAAGGGTGAATGTAGGTTTACAAGTAAAACTTAACCCATGTAGCAGAAAGCATGTAAAATAGAACTGCTATAGCACAATATAAATAACCATGGACGGCTTCCAGCAGTGGACGGATGAGTTGAGGTGGGCCGATAACATTTTCTGCTGTGTTACACAAAGACAAAACAGATGGTGAGTACAAATATTCATATTTGATAGTGCCTTCAAATACTTGTCGTTATATGATAAAAATCTTTTTTTGCCTTGATAAAGCACTGGTGTCTAGATATATTAGTTTGGCTGATTATTTAGAATATACAGTCAATGTGTGTAATGTCAACTGTCAAAAAGAGACTGCTTGCCTCCCAACTAAAGGCTGGTTTATGAAGTAGCTTGATCTAAGTGTTAACTATCTACACAGTCAGAGACAGTTTATCAATTCCAGACATGAGCAGGCATGCATTTGAGAACCATTGACTGTTTATTAAGATGGATCACATGACGGCTCATAATAATAAAGCCCCTGGTGGCTGGTCGCAATATGTAATAAACCACACACCCTTTTTAGAGTACTTCTTATCACTCAAATTATTATTTCTGATATGTTTGGTTTTAGGATAAAAGAAGACCAATTTAACTTTGAACATATATTATTTATATTTATACAAATACAATGGAAACAAACAAATAATTTTCATACACGAAATAGCTATTTTTTTTTATTTTTACACATGTAGAACAACTACGTTTCCTGCTACATTGATGAAGTTTACTCGTGAAACTACTATCTTCTCCTAAACCTAGCCAAGATGTTCTGCTGCCTAAGCTTTCTGCCATCTGTCTTAATACAGTCATTGGTGAGAGTTGCCACCCACAGTTCCTGTTTCATCAAGGAATTGTTTTTTTAATTCTCAAAGCTAAAGTGTGAGCTATGTAATCTGCAGAATGTGTATGGGGGGGGGGGGGGGGGGCGCATGAACACATGATGATTTGTTTGAGGTGTTAGGACGTGGATGTGTAACTCTCTCTGACACTTTGTTTCAACCAGCACTGCACTTACAATAATAAAAAAAATCGATCCAAATATATTTATTGAAGTAAAATGAAATAAATATATTGAATTGAACGATGGTCCATCGTGAACAGTTAAGGGTAAAATTAAATAAAAAGCCTTTTTTTTTGCTCCCTCACCAATTTCTCTGTTTATGTCTCTGTTTCAGATAAAGAGTCGCCATATGTCTGCTGCTGTCCCTCCTGGTTGATGCCTCATTGCCAAGTGTGTTAGAGCTGAACATAGCATTTATCAGTGCTCTCCAGTGTCTTCATGAAGAGATATATGATTAGACATGGATGAATTAAATATTAAACAACACTCCTTCCTCCTGACTCTCACATCTCTCTTCATTTTGGGATTCAGCTTTGCTCATGCACATCCGAAGTGTATTTGCTTGTATCGCTTCATCCTCCACCTCTCTGTTATTTGATTGGGTGTGGGAATTAGTATGAATATGTTTGAAGTCAACTAGAAAGTGTGAAACTCATTTCTGCCTCGACCCCCTGAAAACATGTCTGCCAGTTTGCTTCGAGGCTTCCCTGCTTCTGATTGCGACACATCCGCCAAGTCGGATCACAATATCACCAAAGTGCACATTCTTTATTATTGTTCTGTGTTCCACATTGAGACCATCTCGGAGAAATCTCAACAATATAACTAATTGTTCAGGATGAGTCTATTTAGTTTTTCCTCTTTTTTTCATATTGTATTCCTCATGGGGACCGTTAATTAGAGCTAAGATGTAAGTTGCGGTTAGGGATAAGGTTTTGGTCATGGAGTGCACAATGATCGAAAGTCAATGCAAATTCCTACCTAGCATAGCTGTGCAAATCCTTGAGCGTGCGTGTGTGTTGTCCAGGTATTACTCAAGTTGTGGGGACCTGTATGTGTTTACACAATCATGCATCATCATGTGGACTTGCCTTCCTAATGAGGACAAAAGGCAAGTCTCCATACATTTAGGTCGGAGAAATGTGAGGTTTAGGATTAGGGAATTATACTAACTACCGTTAAGGTTAGAATAAGTCTGCATGGGTCAATGTTTTGTCCTCTGAAGATCAGGATTAACAATTCATGTTTCCGAAAGTTGTCCACTCTGATATTATTATATATGACCACAGACTCTTTCCTCTGTTGGTAGCCAGGACTTGTTGTGTCATCCTTCCTTTATGGTTAGACAGTGGTCACTGAGTCTGTATCTGGTCTGGATATGTGTCTGGTCCGTATCTCTGACAGTAAAGAGACACCAATTTATATTCATGGTTTAGGGCCAGATGGCAAATAAGTTGGTTTCGTGTTTGGTTTTGACTTATACAGTGCTCGAGATAGGTATCTTTTGTTAATGTAATATAGCGGTTTTCTCTGATTATTGGTTGGAAAGCTGTGCGGGTCTGAGGTTTAACAGCACTGGTGATTTTTGATCAGTATGCTGTCAGTGGGCCTCAATATGACATGTAGCCTAAATTCTGGTTCCATCTGAGTGTAATCCTGATTGAGTGGACCACAGACTTAACCACAATGACGGGTCACTGGTTAGATCACACGGTCAAATATTTTATACAGTCGAAATTCCAATTGTTTGGAAAACCAATTGTCCCAATGTTTTGATGGATAATGCTGAAGGAAAAGATTCGGGGATAGAGTGAAACTTAATATACCCAGAATAAAGTCATTAATTGGTAAGAAAGTTGTAATGTTACAAGTTATAAAGTTATGAGATTTAATACAAGGTTGTTATATTACAAGGATACCATCAGATTTGAATGATTTTACAAAAAAAGTCATGATGTTACAAGAATATAGAAATTTTTTAGGAAATAGGCAGTGAGAAAAAAACTGTGCTTATATTTGTCATATAACGACTTTGCCCTCGCAATATTGCAGCTTTATTCTCGTGATCACCGATTTTTTTCCCCTTTAAATGTCTCTAATACTCGTCGTAGTCACTGGAACCCATTCAAAAGAGTTTAAGCAAACCGCTTCTCAATACTGCTCGAAGCCGACCTTCCCTGCTATCTGCACCTCTTTAGTTAATTATATATTATGGCACTTAAACATTTTGTTGGGATTAATCCATCAAGCATTTGACAGAGCAATAAATTAGAGGTAATAAAGCCTTACAATCGGTAGCGAGGCCCCAAGGCACCTCACTCACTCTCCCCTCTGCTCTTGAACTGGCTGCCTGTGGGCAATTTTCATTATCTTGTCACAAACCCCCCAAAACACACACACACGCACACACAGAGACAGACTCAATATACATTTCAATGCCTGTCAACAAGCTAAATGAAACACAGCCGGCCAGTATTACAACACACAAGGACCTCTGGAGGACAGAGAAGGAATGGACATAAATCTAAGTAGAAATAAATTGCATGTTTTGTTGTCTTATGATATATGTTATACCTCTTTGAGGTTTCTAAATCTCACTACATTATGCAATATGTTGACTAACATATTCAAGATGTCATGGCATCATATGCATCCTGTCTATCATTCTTTTCTCTTTTTGCTTAGTCTCTCTCAGTATTTTCGTACAGACAACTTCAAAATAAAGCTTCTCATTCACATGCTTTTCTATTTCTGTCCACGATCAATAGAAGTGTGAAACAGTGACTGAAACGCAGCACATTATGATGACCTGTTACCCATCATTCACTGCTCTGCTGTAATCCTGATTTTGTAATTATGACGTCGTCTGTCAGAATCAGCAGACTCTTGAGACGACAGCTGTGGTTTCAGCCGGATTTAGATGTAAAATGATCAGTCTGAAGCTCATTCACGTCTGTGTCAGCTGCAGTAAGATCAATTGAATTAGAGATGTGTCTGCGGAGAGAAAGCGCAGGATAGTAAAAGTAACTCTCTGCCAATGAAACTCAAAGTTGACTGTTCAAACCATAGACTGCATATAGAGACCTACCGCACGTCTCCACTTCCAGAGTCTAAGCAGTAGTGATCGTGGTGTGGTGCCGGCGTATAAAAGTCTTGATTGTCAATCAGCAAATACATGATTCAAACTAACTTACTGGATACATTTACACTTTGACAAACCTCAACTTACCTTTAATAAGACTACTTTTAAGAAAACTGTATTTGAGTTTTAGTTTTGTCCCTGTCCCTGTCCTATCACCTGACGGATGGAGGGTTTTTTTTCACCTATAATGCTGCCAGGCACCAGTGGAAAAATAAAGAAGATTTGGCTTCACTTTTGGAGAATTGTCCATTTTTACGCAGTCTGGTTCAAACCAATTGTTTAGCTTAATCACTCTGTTTTTCCAGTGATTTATTTCTTTAACAACAGATAACACTTTGTACTGAGTGTATCATGTAAATGTATATATATAAGATACAAACTAATTGTGACGGCAGATAAGCGGAAAAGCATTTTTCTGTAATTCTTTTACCTAACCACATGGTGTTGATGTTTTTTCAACAGGGTCTTCGAACCACGTCAGACAGAGGCCGCTGTTCGCGAGGAGGGGGCAGTATGAACGGCAGAGTGTGCCGGTAAGCTGGAGGGCTGCAGTTCCTCCTCTATTGTTCATGTGCATTAAGAAAATGAGGCCTCCGTCAAATATGCTACTATCACAGATTCAAGCATAAAAAAAGTTGTTATTGAAAGGATAAGGGTGAGAATATATAACTTTGCCTCTCCAGTCTTTGAAGTTGAAGTTAATGTTCTCTTTCTCTCTCTCTCTCTCTCTCTCTCTCTCTCTCTCTCTCTCTCTCCCTCTCTCTCTCTCTTCTCCTCACCTTCCAGAAACGCAAAGCGGGTCACAATTCTCAACATGGCCGTCCTCCTCCATCCAAAGGGGTACCCAGACCTGTGAAGCCCATCATGTGCGCTCAGCTCGGACAAAGCTGCCTACCCCAGTCTGGCTGCTGTGTGAGACACCACATTTGCCACTGCCGCTTCTTCAACACCATCTGCTTCTGCCGGAGAAAACACTCGGTGAAGAAAACATAAAACCGAGCGGCGGGCAGCAGTGATCGGGGTCTGGGCAGATTGGGAGCGTTTTGGATGCTTTGCTGACATAAGGAAGAGGCAGCTGTGGAACCCTCTAGCAGACTGCTTATCATTGAGTTACTGGTAAAGTCAGTGTTAGGTGCATCTACAGAATGCATGAGCTAAAAATATGAATGTGCGTAATTCCAGCTTTTGGGCCACAGGAGTGAAACTTATAGTTTAAAAACTTAAGGGTAGAGGTATAGTTGTAGCACAGTTTGATGTACATAGTGGAGCTGAATAATCTGTGTTTCCTTATTGTATGTTATGAATGTATTCAATAATATGTGATCATTTGAAATTAAGTCTTGTCTTAAATATTTAACAAATGAATTGATATGCATGTACATGTATCTGTATTTATTCTTATTTTGGGTCCTGATGTTTTAAAAAGAAGATGTAATTGTGGGTTTAAATGAAGTGTATTATTTAAAGGTGCAGTGTGTAGGATTCAGGGTGGATCTATTGGCAGAAATTGAATATATTTTAATAATTATACTTTCATCAGATTGTACAACCACATGAAACCAAGAATCGTGCGTCCATGACCTTAGAAAGAGTCCACCTTAGAATGGACTCTTTATGTTTATATCAGGAGACGGTCCTCTTCCACAGTCAGCCATGTCACACTGCCATGTTTCTACAGTAGCCCAGAATGGACAAACTGGCTCTCCAGTGGATCTTTCACATTTTTTTTCGTCATCTCCTCCTATACTTATAAATAAATATAGTTTAAATATATATATGATTGTCAGTTAAGTATATAAATACTTTGAAAGAATGGGCGAGGAGAGGGTGTCATCTGCAATTTTACCACTAGATGCCACTTAATCCTACACATTGAACCTGTAAGTGTGTGCAACTATATGCATTCATTCATTCATTTGAGATTGACAATAGGCTTCTCTCAGCTTTGCTGCTTACTCCCCTTGAGAATAATCAAGAGATTATTCAAGATGATATTTAGCTGAAATAAAACAGACTTGGATATTGGTTGTTATCTTGAAGCCAATTGTTTGTTGTTTTTTGTGCACTCATTTTTCATGTCATCAAAACACCACAGTGGAAATTACAAGCTGCAGAATTTTGACTGGATGCTGGCAGCCATATTGATTAAACTATCAAAGCAGGTACAAAAAAGGTTACTGAGTAATTGATCAAATCAGAAATGTCTAATGTCAATTTGTCAATGAAAAAATCTCATTGTGATCAAATTGTTCAAAAATCTATACTTCATACTCAACTTTACTATGCTATAAATCTTGATAACTGTTCATTGGCTTCCTTCATCAAACGTATATATGAATCTATTTGTTAATTAATTAAACATGTTAAGATCAACAATGATTGATGGAGCAGTAGCAAACAAGATATTGTTTTTAAGAAAAGTACAGAAAAGTAGAAAAATGGAATTGTGAAGGTGCAGATGAAGAGGGATTGATGCAAATTATAATTTTCTCGACCACACCATTCTTCAGACAAAACATGATCATCCATTGGTCTCATGTTACTTGATCTTATGAGTATTGTTGCACCAATGCATTCAGAAGAGAAAATTAAGTAAGAAGAAAAAGGAAAGTGAGAGGGTGTCAGCACTTTTACTGCACAGACCCCTAGAAAACCCCAACACTCAAACTTTAACAGAGCCCATGAACAGAGCTGCTGACACTGCTGTTTACTTTGATTCATGCATCATAAAGATAACTCATTCAGCAAGGGTTTTATTTTAATCTTATTCCTAAGGTTCTGTAGAAAGTTTGTTTTTTAATTTTATTCCACTCCACACTGGCACAAATATATGAAAATATTTAAATCTATGTCTTTTAGAACTATGATTTCAATACTTGTCATCGCCTGGTAATTTCTTAACCATTTAGAGTCTAAACTTTCTTTAAGATAAGAGCCACAAGATCTACCAGGGCTCACTCTCCATCATGCTCTAATATATGGCCTGAAAATCTAAAGTGTGGTACTGATTCATTTCTGTGCTTGATTTGTATTCTCCCAAACATCCACACTCGCCCCCAATTCCTCTCACATCATTTGCTTATTAACAGCTTGTAAAATGTCATATGCATTTCAGCCCTCTCCCAGCCTGGCATTCCTGGTGCCCCCTCTAATATTATCTCACAATAATCACCTCAACACTGTGAGCAGTTTTATATATAATTGCACTGACTTGGGGCAAAATTTGTACTATAAAACAGAGTGAAAAGTAACGATTGACAGCTGAGACTGCTTCACAATTGATTTAGCATGTGTATCGATGGAACCTTACTACTGAGGCTCCCTCTCCAAATTGCTGCTGTGCATAGTCTGGCTATGCTGTAAATGTGCAAGATGGTGGTGTTTGTATCCGGATTATTTTAGTTGAATTTTTGTTGAGGGAGTTGGAGACACTTCGTCCATCTCTTGCTATATATACACACATAAATATGTGTCTGCTCTGTATGTTTGCGTTTGTCTATTGGACAAAGACAAATGGAGAAACAAATCGTCAAACTTAAAATAGCATGGGGTGACTCAGCCAATACAGACTTAAGTAATTTTCTAGACGGATGTGGCAGTTTGGTCAGTCCTCTTTCACAGCGTGTGATGATGAAGAAGGTTGGCTGCATACAAGCATAAAGAAAACCTTGAAAGTTGGCTGCCAGAAAAATTTAGTTTCAGTTTGCCCTATGATTCCATTTCACAGGGTGTTAAAAAGTAGAAGGACTCATGCAAACAATTTATTTCATCCCACAGTTCACTTCCACAGTTCACTTCCATATTTTCTTAATATATCATGTCCTTGTCGATTCGTTTTTTTCCTGTATAATGTAATGGAAATAAGAAGCTGTTATGAATTCCTTAAAAAGCAGCCGAACATCTGGCATCCATCCACATATGAAAACTCATTAGAAACAGGCAACAAAAGCTTTATATTTTGTAGCGGTCTGCATAACAACAAGTGACCAAGCATGCGTTTTCTGTGTGATACATGAAATAAATAAATATGAGTATAAGCTGGTCAGAGACAAGCAGAAAAATGTTTCAATTCTTTTTGATTTTGATCAGTTGGAAAAAGCCTATTTTAAAATAGAACCAGGTATCATCGTTCTTTCTGGCTTGTTTCAGAGTTGGATTCGAACTTGTTTCCATAAGCTTTTTAGTTATGTACTAGCCAGTGTGACACACAGGAATCACGCCCCACTAATATGTTCCTCTTTGTGGAAGTTAAAATTTAAAAGTTTTTCGGATTCTGGCAATGACTTACCTATGTAATGATATCGTCCATGCTTGTAAATTACTCTTACTCTTCATATTTTATTTCTTGCTATGTTTAAATGCTCTTAATTTATTTAGTTTAAATTAATAAGTTAGATTTTCACTTTCTGTCATTACGTTTTTATTTTGTTTTGATTTGGAAAGCCCTTTAAAACTATTGCTCATCACCAGAGCTCAAAATACTCTCATCCATGAACTACCATTTAAAAAAATAATTTAATCCTGAGCATGTTTTTTTTTTTAAAACAGCGTCTCTGTCTACATGTTGATTGTGTCTCTCCCTCAGTCATTGCATACTCCCTTTAATGAGATCTGATACAATAACAGAAGATATGGCATTGTAAACAATTCTTGGGTCAGCAGTTTTATGACATGCTCAATTATAACCGAACATTACAGTTTCACAAAGTATTTATTGCTTATATATTGGGTCAGATTGTGTTTAATAGTGCATGTAATTATGTCTAAATGTCAATCATATGTTGGCTACAGATGACTTTGATGCTTGTTTTTAGGATAAAAGAAGACTTGTAACAATACAGTATTATTGTGATATGAGTGATAAAGTTACAGAGTAGTGGAACATTTCTGACAAGTAACACTTGACGGATCAAACAATGATCAGATCATGCCACTGATTTTGCATTTCAGGAACTCTGGTCACAGAAGCTATTTTTGCATTTGTTTTATATTCAGTGGTATTAAAGAGTGAACACGAACGTGGTCCACGTAAGAAGCTGGAAAATGTTGGCAGAGCCTCCAGCATACTAACTTTTATTTCACCAGCCACATAATAACAAAGTATTTCTACTTAATCAAGAGACAGAAAAACTAGACTTTTTACACTTCCTGTATTGTTCTTCTTCCCAGGTCCATCAGACATCATCATCCAGAGTCCTTCCTATAACCGAGACAGTCGAGCACATTACGCTGCTCTTTAAACACTTGTACTGGCTTCCTATATGGAACGAGATTCCTGAAAACCTAAGGTCTGATAAAAATGTAAATTAGGCTTTAACAATAATTACACACAGAACAATAAAGAACATGACATAACATAACATGTCAATAATACAGACCCATCAGTATATACAAGGTGGGCACACCTAGAAAATATTGTCTGGTATGTGGGGGAAAAAAGCGCACTTTGGCGTCCTCTAAAGGTCTATAGAAACACACGCACACATACACACACACACACACTGATAGAGACAGAGAGTCAGTCATATGATTTAAATTATGAATGTTTTACCAGTGCAAATATTCTACACATTTTTTGAATAATAAAATAAAAAGCTACCTTAACATATTATTACTAACTCCTTTACAAGTTATATTTCCATAATTAAATTATTTATTTCCATAACTATTTACAATGGTAATGGTAATAACTGTACCAAAGTCATGAAGGTCATGAACGATCATTGATCAGTCAAATTGATGAATATGGGCTGTTATCACCAACTGTTCTGAACACAAAAACTTTCTGAATTATTATCACTTGTGCTGCTGGTAGCTGTTTGTGCTGGAAAATGTTTGCCTTTTGCGATTTCTCACAGCACAGGTGTAACTCATAAATGCTGTGTTCAGTAAATATCAGAGAAAGCCATGTCAGTCAGCAAGTAGGCACAGCACCAGAGCACTTAAACTGCCACAGAGCACCCAACAATGGTGTTATCAATTACAACAGTGCTTGACTGCAATGACATTACAAGTGAAAAAAAAAATATTTTCTGCTGTTTTTTTCACTCCTCTCAGTTCAGAAATGTCCCACCTTGCCTTGTGGGGGATAATGCTATTTTTACCAGTTGCTGTTGTCCATATATCCTCCCCCTCCCTGGTGCATTTTAGTCTGTGTCCCCACTTTGTTTTTGTCAAGAGTTCCTGACAAAGGATGATGGCAAACACCTGAACAAACTTCCATCAGCAGCCATCTGACTGACTATCCCCGGCAGCTGTTAGCCCAGCTGGAGTCTGTCATCACCTCCCCTCCAGCTACAGCGCTTGCCTGTGATGCAGATCCTGTCACCACTCCGCAACCAGTCCCAGCTCCACTTCCCACATCTGCTTCTCCTGACCAGAGCAGGTTCCAAGGGAGTTCCTGTCCTTCCTGGAAAAGTGCAGGAGAATGGTCCAGACTGGGAATTCAAATTTTGCCTACATCATTATTCATGTTACCAGCAGAGCTGAAAATTGGGCTATAGCTAAATGGGCCAGGAATTCTCCGATCTGCGTTTAAGGACATTGTCATATAATCATTACATGATCTGATACGTGTTTACAGAGGAGAAAGACGTCATCTCGTCCTGCATCTCCCAAACATTGATTCAATCACTAAAAACCCTGAAAAATACATATAATCTTTCCAACTCTCAAACACAAAGCTTAGCTTGTTTCTGTTTTTTTGCAGCTCCAACGTGGACATACTCTTGTGTCTCACATAGAAAAATGCAAATAAATTTTACTAATGGGCAGGTGGAAACTTTCCTGATTTTTTTCCTAGCAACTGCTATCATGTGGGCTCAGCAATAATTGAGAATTAAAAGAATGAGACAGTCCTGCGTGTAACTGTAATATTGCATACCTCCAAAGATGAAAAGAAAATGTCAGATAGTGAGTCTTATCTAGACCCTTTGCTTGTGTCTGTTATTCAAAAATTAAAGTTGCATGATTCAGTGCTAAGTCTCGGTCCTACTGTGTCTTTGGATTCCTTCAGACCCCACATGTGAATGATATTAAACAGATAAAATCTAAAGTATCAAAGACAGAAGAAAATCCCCAACATTAACATCCTCAATCCCAGCATGAGCGCCTGCAGCCACTGACGGGGATGGATTGTAACTCCTTCTCAACTAAATTAATTCTAAGGTAAGCAGAGTTCTTTTCAAAATTCCCCCTAAATTTTATAGTTTTGCATCTCCTGCTTTTCAGTGCCAGTGGTTTTAAATGTTGTGGGTTGAGCCCTTTAACAGGGCAAAACACAGACAATGTATTCATTGTTCATAACTGAAAATAACTACTAAAACATAGTTATGTTCTGCCGAGGGGCAAAACGACATTTATTTTTGTGTAATACCCCCATAGGCGAGAGGCATGTGGTGGAAGTCCTACAACGACGAAATGGAAGCTACCGGGCTGAGCGACGGTCGTGGCCTTTTCTCATTTCCGGCCTCTGTACTTGCCCTTTACTTTTTTGAAAGTTTCAATTGATGTTGAAAAATAATATGATGAGTCTGTATTTTATGGGCGACCTAGCTTGTGTGTGTGTGTGTGTGTGTGTGTGTGTGTCTGTGTCTGTTTGAGTGCTTGTCTTCCTATAGTTTTGAGGGTCATTTCCATTATTGGGAGGGTATTTTTGGTGGTCCTCACAAATTCAAAGGGTTGTTTTAAGGTTAAGACTTGGTTTTAGGTTTAGGGTTAGAATTAGGTTTAGTTTAGTGTTAGGGTAAGGGGCTAGGGAATACATTATGTCCATGAGCTTCCTCACATCTATAGAAGGAAAAAGTGGGGTTAGGTTAAGTGTGTGTGTGTTAGTGCCTCTGAAAATGACTGTATGAATGTTGTCTACAGCCCTTTTGCAATAACCTGTGCATTTTTCCGAAGTTGTCTGTAAATGGTAGACGAGGAAATTCTATTGATGGTAAAGTCTATCTTGGGATTTATTTCAAAGCAATAATTTAGGGCACTGAAGAGGAAACCCAAACACTCTAATAAGTAATCTATTATAGTTCCTTCATTGTGAAAGTTTGAAAGTCTATTTGAAATTAAACAAATTAGAAAAACCATGTCCATAGACAAAGTCTTGTTTATTCTGAGGAGTATCAATCAGACTGTTGTAATGGGAAATCCAGGAAAAGCTAAACGGAAATTCAACATAGCAATTCCCAGTAGCCTATATGCGTGCTGACTTTTCAATGGATCCATTGAAAAGCATGTTGAAAAAATATGGCAAGAAGAAGACTGACTAAAAATAAAGAAAAGGAAACATACCCCATTTGAAGCAGATAAAAAAAATGTCCTGTTGTGGCAACGGGGAGATGAGGCTGTGTCTGCTATAGCGCCACCGACCAAGTCCGACCACACCTGTCTCCATGCCATTATTACTTCATACGCCAGTCCTACCATGAAGGCAACAGTGGGATGACCAGACTGTTACAAAGCCAGCTTTTTAATTCCCTTTCTCTATTGTCCCCCTCACCTCCCTGGTCTTTCTTGTCCCCTATCTGTACGCTAGTCCTGTCTCTGCTCTCATCTCCAGCCGGCCAGTTTGAATATCACCGATCACCTTCACCACGGCTCTTAAAAACGTGTCCTTGTCTTATTCTGCGCTTTCTGTGTTGCCTTATTTCCAGCCGTTGTGAAAATAACGACACAGACACAACTGACAGACTATGGAATGGTGAATGGGGAAGTCAACTGAAAGAGCACGTCCTGGCCCCAAGCTAAGAGGGGGCTACTTCAGAACAGCTGATAGATTAGTCCACAACAACACCCCATGAGGGCTAAGGGAAAGATGCACTGACACACATAGAGAAGTTCAGGATGCAATACAGGCACTGAGGGAGAATCAGAAAGTAATCACACCTTCTCAGCAGCCAGCTCATGTAGTCAGGAGAATACAAATTGTTGTCAAACTTCCGGATTAACGCCAGACAGTCAACTTTCTTTCCACTTAGGGGAAACTGAGTCTTTTATCAAAACAACTGCTTAGAATTGTGCTCTAAAATTTTGCTGTGGAAAAAATTTGGTGGTAGCGGAAATGAATGGCAAACAGTTGCCCGAAAGATTAAATCTTTCCTTCGTATTTTGATCATCGCTGCATTGTGGATCTACTGGGCATTTGCATCATCTTATTATACACACATCAGAGGATTCTGGTCAAAAGAAGACATGAATTAAACAATGAACATATACACACAAATAGCTAAATACAGTCTATGTGTATTATGGGTGTGTATTTGTTATTGGCAGATAGTACAGCACGTGTAAGGGACAGAACTGCTGAGGAGCTTACAGCTGCATGCAGGGAGAGTTCAGTACAAAGCTCGAGCTGATTTCCACTGCACCACACACATCTCACATGATGCAAACACTCACTATGAGAAAGCGTGGGTTTGTAACACAAGCTGACTGGTAAATGGCTTTACTGGAAATATGATATGAGAGCCACCACTATCAGAATCACAAATATTCTTAGACAATTCGCTCATATCAACAAGGTCTCACTACCCAAGAGCAGTACCGCACAAGGAGTTTGCCGAAAGGAGTCAACATCTATAAAACAGTACACATACACAGTAGTCACATTTATCTGAGGTCTCAGATTTGTGACTGGGCTGCTGAATCTGTAGTGATCACATAACAAATCTGTCTGTAGGGCATGTAAATACCTTTATCTAATAACTAATACTAATACTAATACTAGTACTTGAAACAATTGAAGATATTTCAGTGGTTCATTTTATTGCAAATGCTAAATCGCAACATGTATTTTGTCAAGGGACTGTTAAATGTAAGGTTGTTACCTTGTAATATAATAGAGAGAAATCCATCTGTTTCAATGAGCAAATGCTATCTGCTATCAGCAAAGGAGAGACGGTGGCCAGCCAGAGGAGCTGAGGTTTGTATACAAGATCTGCAAGTGGAAAATGAAACAGTTTGTGCTCAAAAACCAAATGTTCCTCCCACTTTCTTCACTGTCCAGCCAGAGGCGGTTCTTTCACAAACTTCCATTTCTGAGTCAGAAAAATCCATTCATTCCTTGATGGACCCAAAAGAAGCATTGAGCAGCAGGTTAATTTCTATTCATTAACACTCATGGGATATTTGCAGTGAGCATGTATGCATGAATGTGAATGTGTAGGTGGATGGGATATGAGCCTGATCCACATGCCGCACATTTCCAGGTGGACTTTGACTTATAGAGGGAACATCGCCTGCAGGTGTGCATGCACAGGGTTTTATAGATCAAATCAGTTTGTTGGTGTACAGCATTTTTATCTTTTGTGCACATGCACAGTTTAATATGGTTTCTGCACACTGTTTCATAAATGAGACACCTGGACTGAAGACTGCTTCACGGACCACAACTACTGGTACATTACAGTACAACCCTTATGGCCAGTCCCTAACTTGTATATTGTGGGGAATACAAAGGGATGTTGATATATTCATTTATTTATATCTCATTCAGTGTTTTTTAATTAGCTATTTAATTAGTTGTGAGAGTAGTGGGTAAGAACATGCATTGTCTAGCAAATCCCTGAGGGAGTGACTGATATAGTGAGTATAACTTGTGTATTGCATTTTAATTAATAATAATTAATAATAATTTGTGTAATTGTTGGCATGTCAGCTCTGCGGTCTTGACCCTTGCCGTGCTCACCCCTTATCACCGAGAGGACCATTATGTTAATATGGCTCAGGGCTTTATAGTGTTATCCTCTGTTTTCCTTTTGTAAATGCACTAAATGCCTTGGCAATGCTTGTGTTTTGGTTAAATGAGATTGTCAAATAAAATCAGTCAGTCAAGAGCTTTTCCAGATCCTCCTGACCACAGCATGGAAGAGCCAGGGAGGGGGATGGGGATCCATGCCAGCCACTGTGCGAAGGCAGCAGGAAATCCCAGTCAGTGGGAGAGCTCTGAGGACAATCTGAGCAGTCGAGGGTCAGACTAACCCATCCTGAGAGAATGTCTACTGCTGCTTTACAAACCCATTTAATACCCATATAATACCCATATAATACCGAAATGTGTACCTTAGAAACTTCTATTCAATATGCCAGACCATAACATAACCCTCCACGGCTGAGTAAAAGAGAAGTCAGTGCCTCTGAGTGAAATGTAAAAACTTAAAGGCCTCTGCTAGAATGCCCCTTTTATAAAGTGCAGTGCGGTTTTATTATGTTATTCTAGAAACTATAGTGTTCCTTTAGTGATTAAATTAATAGTTTAACCAGAAGGATCTTGGGGAGGAAACCTTTGTCATTATTTCATTGATGAAAGCAAAAATCATGTGTAAAAAGTCAGATGATAAGCACACTTTTGAGCACAAGATATTATTAGTTTTCTTTCTTTCTTAAAAGTCTTAAAAGGCAACATCACCAAGATCCTTGTCTCTCTCCATTTGCTCTACGTCCATTTGATAATTGATTTAAGACATCACAACATCACAGAATTGTTGACCTTGTATGTGCCTGCAGGCAGCCTTAGATCCTTAGGTGGAGCCCTGCTGGCTGTTCCAACTTTGAGGTGGAAAACTAAAGGTGACCTTGCTTTTGCAATCAGGGCCCCGTGGCTTGGAACGGCCTTCCTGAGGAGATATGGCTCGTGGAGTCAGTGACTTTTTAATCACTGCTTAAACCCATTTTGATAGACTTGCTTTCATGTGATGTCGTGTTTTTACTGTTTTGATTGTTTTCTTTTCATCTTTTATTTGACTTTTATTATCGTAATATGTGTTCAAGTTTTCATGTGACACAGCTCCATATTTATTCATTTATTTGAACACTACTTTGTTCCCCACCACCTAAATGTGGTTGTCTGGCCTCCTTGTCACATTGCATCCTGCTGACTATTAATTGTCTTATATTTCATTTTCATAAATTTCATTTATTTGACAAGGACAATGCTCATTCATCAACAGCAAAATGACTGTAAATGAGGCAGAGTTAGCTAAACAGGCGAAATTGTAATCTGTTGTCCCTGGCCAGTTTTTAAAAGCGACAACCTAAAACGTAAATAAAGTTATTGTTGTAAGCAATATATACAGGCTAATATTCAGACGGGTACAATGGATAACAATAACTAGCAACACAACATATGAGACAAAGCACATCCGGTAAAAAACAAACAAAGACAAACTGCAGTAAGCAGTCTGTCGTCGTATGTGCTAATATCTGATCAACAAGCCAGTAAAAGAACGATTAAGTATTTACTTTAGATATTGACTTATCTTACTTTGCTGTCACAGCAGAAAGATATTAATATTATTTATTTCTTCCTTGTGACCCCTCAGATTCACTTTAAGACCCCCTGGGCTCCTGATCACTCCGGCTGGAAACCACTATAATATGCTACAGGAGAAACTGAAACTGTGAACTGGTGAATGATGAGAGATAAAAACAAGTCTAGAGATTTGAGACAAACATTGACAGCAGAACTTGAATCACTAATGGGAGATGCACAGTGTCATAGTTTACACACTTGTTATTAAGTACTCCCATGATCCGACCGTATTGTTTCTGTTGTTTTGCAGGAACAACACGACCCACATAGATGTCTAGTGTTGACTGGGGCTGACTCGTGTCCCTTGTTATTACACAGCAGTATTTGGGGTGGCGCGCCTGTCGCCCGACTGTTCGCCGGTCTGAGGCTTCTGCATCAGAGATGGCAAGAGACCCGTAGCGGACTGCGGGGCCTGTCTGGTTGGGTACTTTACCGTGAACCGTCACGTTTGAGAGAGAGCCGCAGAGACACGCAGAGTGGGCAGGACGCGGGGCTCACGGGTAAGCTAACACACCGCCGCTCGTCCGGCTCAAACAACCAACTTCCTCTCGGTGTCAGAAAGAATTGATGCCAAGTCTGAGTTAACGTGAACCAAACTGACCAGCTCCGCGATGGCGGACAATTCGCAGGGCTGCTAAGTAGCTAAGTCAGCTAGCACGTCGGCTAGCTGGCAGCAGTCGGATAATAGCTAAGTGTGTGACGTTAGCTTGCTAAACTAGCCGTGTCTGTTGTGTTCTTAAAGATTCAACCAACGCATTGTGTTGTTTGGTTTGTGTGAAGACGATGTTATCTGGTTAGCTATCTGGATATTGTAACGCTAGTTGGGGCAGTCAGCTAGCGTTAAGCTAGGTACTCCAACAAACAACAGTGAACGGTTATTTTGCTCTGTAGCTAACTGGTAGTTTATTGATGGCTCGGCTAGCTGACTTCAGCTTTAGGTGCTGGCTGGTGTCAGTACATGGCTACATGTAGTTAGCCTGCCTCATCTGACAGATGATGCACGTATGCGAACGCAAGTTTACAAAACACTGGCCAAGATTGTATACGTTTACCACACGGAGGCTAGTAGTTAGTTTATGAGCTAACATAAGCAAGTCGGTGGATTATCCAAAGTTAGTCGGTGTGCGTTAATCAAGCCAGAGTTAGTGTGTTTATGATCAGTGTTATCGTTTGAAATAACATGCTTTTGTAAGCTAGGGATAGTTTGAAAGTGTAGACAGTCTACTCCCTTATTACTGAATTATCTATGCTGTTGTTTACCGGATTTTGACATGTGAAGAGAAAAAAACATGGGACATCTAACTTTTAGAGGCGTTGACATTTTGTGTCTGGTGTTTGTGCACAATACCTGAGATAAGACACAGGTAAAACATAGGCCTGTGAAGAGGCTGGCATGCGGCTATTTAATACAACATTGCTACAACATATCAGTAGCGCCCCTTCTTTAAATATTGGACAGGAACAATATAACACTTGCACTTTAAGAGTCCCACACAGACAAAGACGGGATACCACAGCAGTAACCCAGTAAATATGGACTTAAACTGGGCTCAGATTACGGGAGGGCTAAAATCCAGGCAGATTTTATGTCCCAAACTAGAGGGGAATCTTCACAGATATTCCTCTCTCTAATCACAAACATGCACACGCTACAAGAGTTGAAAATAATGCCACAACACCCACTATAGGATGTTGTTAAGCTCATCACTTCAGTCCATTAGTGACGCACCTCCTCATGTCACATCTCTGACATGATCTCATGAAGAAAAAAGTGCAAAATAAACACAATGGTAACTGGCTTAGTGGGACTCCTTGCTCGGTTGCAGTGATATAAATCCAAAGCAGAAAAATGTATGAAATATGAATGAGAAAATGGTTGGTGTGACTAGGTCAACATGGCCTGTCTTATTTTTGGCGAGAACTGGGGGGGAGATTTTAATTGTCAGTTTAATATATGTAGACGAACATCTCGACAAGCCTTTCTTGCAACTCAGCGGTCCACTACACTTACATTAGTTTGTTTTGTGGTCCCTGTTCATAAGCTTGGTTCCACTCTTAAACGACTGACGTAATCATCCCAATTTGAAATAATAAAAAAAAAATAATTTGAGAATCACCCACTATGATTCTGTGGGTGGTTCACAGCCAAGAACGGCTGATATTTGGGTTGAACATCAGTAGCGACCAAGGATCCTCCTTTGATTCTCACAGCAACCTAGTCAAGGTTAAATCAGCGTGAAATTCCTGCAGCCTGAGCCCAGCTTCAGTCAACACCTGATGGGAATCACTTTCAATAAAGGTTAGGCCCAGGCGGTCTCCATTCAGCTTTTGTGGATATGGGAAACAATATGGTCTAAAACAGTTATTTCAGTGGCTGAAGAAGGTTTCTGCACACTCCTCATTATTGTATTTTAGGACCATTAGTTAGCTTCCTGGTTGGTGTTTAGTTTGTTGCCAGACTGGTAGGTAGAAACCATGCTTTCACGACTTTAATTCCACGGCTAGCATGACACTGTTTCTCAAACACAGACAGGTAAGAAGCAAACACTTGGTAGTAGTTAGTATCCGGAGTCCCTGCTGACTGAGTGTGGAAGCTGGGGGGGAAGCTAGCTGCTCCGTGTAGCTTCAAGCAGTGGAAATAGCAACGCAGTTCGGAAACAAGACCGGGAAACCGCTGCGCTTAGAAAGGATGACATACGCATTTTGACCCGCGGGGTGTCCCTTTATTTTATTTAGTTACCATCGTACACTGTGTGTGTGAAAAGCTGGGAGCAGATAATAATGAACGTGGACTTCTTCTGAAAACTCATGAGGTAGGCTTCTCTAAGCTTGTCTTCCGTTGCGCCACCTACTGTTCTGGCGTCCAATTGTTTTCAGCGACGGTGAACTATAAATCAAAAAGTGTCCTTCCGACCCGTCCGCCCGTCCGTATCGGAAAAGCATAAATTGGCCTTAAGATAATTTTATACGATACTGAAACAATGCCATGGCAAAAAGCTAAATTTCAGGCTTCTGTGACGTCACCCACAGGTCTCCAAAGTGCAGTTTTGAAGTTCAAAGTAGGCACCTCAATTTCTGCCTATTTGAAATATGGGAGAAGAGGAGGAGTGTGAGTGAAGCTGATCTTGGTCAAATGAATGCTGGTTCGTGAAACTAAACCACCTAGCTTGATGCTACTTCGCTAACTGAGGCTAAGAAGTATGGCTTATGCTACGCTGTGTTGCTAATCAGTTACAGTCTACACAAGACGTCCTCGGATGTTACAACATCCCACAAAGATTATGTCTCACAGGGGCCTGAATGAGCACACAGTGAGCAAATCTAGTTTGTCATTGAATGTCCTCCATAGGTTTTAAAGAATTGTCCAAAAAATCCTAACACGGAACATTAGGTCCATTGAAGAATTTGATACATTAACAAATTCTTGTCTTTCTAAGACGTACATTTAGTCTTAACTATTTTATGTATCAAAAACTATGAATTACTACTCCCCAAGCAACAGTTTAATCAAATCAAATCTTGCATTCATGAAACTATTAAAAAATTTAAGGTATGACTTTGATTGAATTGAGCTTTTATAATCATAACAACCCAGTTTTTAGTTTTTCTTCTTTGCCACTGGTGACAGCACATGTTCGTCACATCTGTGTCCTTCAGGCTCATCCGCCCCTAATAAAAATAAGAAATAAGAAACATAAAATCATGATATAAATGATGTAAAGTGTAGTCAGCTGAGAATTTCGGGTGCGTACCGGTCACATCTCCCTTCCTGTCGAGGTAACTTTGTGTATAGCTTCATTTAGCAGTATCACTGTTACTAGCTGCTGTTTCTCATGTTAAGGGCCGCACCTATCGATTATTTTTTTTAAGATTAAACTAAAGATACATTTTTATTTCTTGACTTAATATAATAATGAATTCATCAAAAACAAAATTTCCTGAAGCAAACGTCCAAAATTCCACAATTTCTAACATAGGTCCTGATTCAGTGCCAAATATTTGTTGTATCTATTTCCGTATAAAGTCAAATACTGACTGTCAAATAAAATAAAGAAAGTACAACTCAATAATATGTCAACAATGATTATTTTTCACATTGAACTGGAGGTAGTATAATAACATAAACGTCATTTTCTCGTTTCAATTTAAATTATGTTAGCATTTAAAAAATATATAAAGAGCTTTTGAAAAGCCATTTTCTCTTGTTCAGGGAGAGAATTGTCCTGCCAGGATTTACTATCGTAAAAGACGAAAAAAGCAGCACAGTTTAGTATAAGACTACCGTAAATGTGAGAAAATGTGAAGTTGCGCAGGTCAAAATAGAAACGGCCTATCCAAAATCTAATATCAATTCAAGAATGGAATCTGGGTCCATTTACAGACCGCAGTCTGCCTATTGGTGACGTATGATAGATGATCAATAGCAACTTTTTCGCTTCGGGTTGCTCTTTGGGTGAATCCACGGGTTGACTTGCCACCCTTATATATTTCAGCGAGTGCAACAGAGTCACAGAGCATCCCAGTAACCATATTAAAGGCATTAGAAGAGAGTGAGCAGTTGTGCTGCTGTATCTTGTCTGTTGACATGCTGTCTGTGTCCGTGCCGTGACACTATCAGTTAGAAAGTTGTTTTTTCACTTGATGGACATAGCAGCTATACATACAGTGAGAAACTGAGTGGACTGAGATCAGTTTCTGTCTATAGCTGCTTTCAGACATGCACTGAACTGAGTTTCTCCGGAGAATGTGCGAATTCTGTAAACAAAAACGTGATCTCTGCAGTGGAATTAATACTTTTCGTATTGCCTCCTGTCTGCTGCCTCTGTAGAGTTGTGTTGTTGTAATGGCCTCTGACTGGAGAATCTGAAAATACATTATTCCCATGTGAAAGGCAAACTCCAGAGAATGTCCGGACCCCATTTTGTGGTCATTCTCTGGAGAAAGCCAACAGCAGTAACATTGCTGTTAACATCACACAGTCTAACGTTAGCTATAACATTAACAACAAGTTTTTATTATATATCATATATATTATACAAGCATACCAGCAATGTCTATGGTGTGTCCATCTTAAAATTAATTTACATCCTCCTCTATCCCGTTTATATCAGCTTTGGGACAACTGGTAAGCTCAAGCCTATCAGACACTCCCTCCATGCCTGCTGGGAGTGGAAGCAATGTCATTCACAAACTACTACAACTCTTTAATAGCAGTCTATTCAGATAATTCATGGGTTCGGATATACTGTGCACCACTACTAAATGAGTGCAGTGTTTAAGGTCTGTCAACGTCCTCCTTTCGAAAAAGCTTCTGGCAGATACACCACCCATATGAAACACATTTTCCAACAGTAATATGGTTACCTGTTTTGTAAGCAAATACACCACTATACCACCAGTGCTTATCTTTCTTACTAGAGGCAGGGGAAAAAAGTAAAACTGAAACAAACCTGACATACACAGTTAAACAGTGTTTAACCTCAGTTGACAGCTTTTTTATTGCTTCTGTTGCAATTTGAAATGCCGGCAAAATAAAGTAGAGATTGAGCTGTCCCATAAATTAAGCAGGCAAGAAACTTCAGTAAATTATTAATATGTGTGTCTTGTGTGATAGACCACCTGTTAAATATTATTGTGCAACTTACTTTTTACTCAAGAGTTGTTCTTTGTATGTTAATAATCTTTTGACTTGTGGCAATTTAATTTCTCCCCAAAGAAAAATAAATTGTATTTAGTCCTTCATTTATAAATTTAGAACAATTGGCAAATTACTTAAAAATAAACTGTTCAAATTGATCAATGTAAAAAAAAATGCTTGTTGAAACTGAGCAATTCAAATTTCTTGTTTTGTTGAAACAGTCAAGATCCTAAGTATACTCACTTCATCACAAGTCCGCCAAGTCCAACTGCAGTCTTGGATAAGTTCCTCTTTTCAAACCATATTGCAGACTTGCAATGATAACATTCTTTACTATGAGCTAGTGCAATTAAACATATTTTCCGCAATATTTTATTTAATGGATACCATCATTTTTAAAGAGGGATGTATGACTCGTGGGGGTCATGGTGAAATGTCCAGAATTATTTCATCCATTAACTCGTCACATCCCATCTTTCTACATTGTCAGTTGTCTTCACAAGATATTTTGGAGGAGGATAGCAAGGTTTTAGTTGTTTGACCATCTGCAAAGCATTACTACACAAATGCACAGGGAGTTCAAATATCCGAGGGAGCCTCTTCTACTGTGCTAGTTATACAAATATTATGCTTATTGCATTAAATCGTAACTTTCTGCCTGTATAACTTTGTTATCATCACACTTGGACTCTGACTTATGAGTTTACTTCTGGCAAATTTACAATTTTCTGTTATTTTCTTTCTGCAATTCATGTATTTCAAAGCATGAGGCTCTTCATTGAATATATGTCTCAGTCTTTTTATAGTAATTTTGACTGCACAATCATGTGTAAGCCACATTTAATGACTTTGATTAGTGATGCCCCATGTTGACCTAGATCAACATTTATAAAATGGACTGTATGAACAAATCGGTGTTAGGGGTAAGAGTTGCATCCTTTTTTGTTTCAGAGGAACCATGGGACACGGAGTAGGCTGAAAGAGGGTCAAGCAGCACACACCAGTTGTAAGTATACAACATATTTACTCAGCATTATGTAAATAAAGAATTCATATATTACAAAATGATTTAGGTACTGGTAAATATAACGTGTGTTAAATCACTCAAAATAAACTCTCACAAATAGCTGAGGTTTTTTAGTCGACCAGATTAAAATGTGCTATTAAGAATGGAGTGTCTGTTTTTAGTTTTTTTTTATAATTTAAGCATGCATTTTTACACTTGCATATCAAATCAAAAAACAATATAACTTGAGGATTCACTCATCATCACAGACCTGCAGAGCTGTTTGTGAAACTGGATAAACAGATTAATAGGCCTCCACAGTGTTTTTTTTTCATGAATGAATTCACTCCTACATTAATATGGTCGCCATGGTTTAATATGTTCTGCCACAGTTTTATAATGTTCCCATGTTTTACACTTCTCAATAAGATCTCTAACTTACAGTTTTAAAATGTTTTTTTCTCCATTGATTAGAGCATATGGATGCAACTCACACCACATAATGAAGTGTACTGATATATGAATATAACCACTGTGCCAGAAGTCCAATGAAGTATGTTAGTGTTTTCTGAGGACACTCAGGGTTTATGATTCCGCTCATGCCAAGTTTTCAAAGGCTCTCGCTCTATCTCTTTCTTTCTCTCTCCCTACGCGTGACAGTGTAAACAGGAAGCAGATTGTCTATTTGCAGTTGGTTGCTTAGTTGAAAATGCTACTAACAAGGAACGCAAATGGTGAAAAGTAGGGATTTCTTTCCTTGGACTAAGAGGTGGATCTGTTTCTGACAGTAAGTGTTAGCACTGTTTTTCATTCACTGCTGGTAGTTAAGATAAGATCTAAACAGGCAAATGTGGGTGACTGCGTCATCATTTCATCATTAAGTTGAAGTTTCTGCCTGTGTATACTAAAACAGTAACACCAGAGTTTTAAACTGAAATGGGGCCAGCAGTGATTTAATTAGTTTTAGGGGCCAGCCCTAAATCATTTGTAAAAGGGACGGACAACATACATCATATCAATATAATTTTCACAGTATTATGGATCAAGCTCAAACAGCAGGTGCTAGCAAGTCCTCAGACTTCTCAACTGTACTTGAGCCCTGTAGAGTTCACCTGTTTCTTATTTGTGAATTTACTGGCTATGTGCCCTTTGTGTTTGAAGTTTACTTATGATTGCAATCTATCTTTTTAAACTGAACTTTCAAAAGATTTTAATGATCTTTTATTAGCAAGCGTCTCAAAGGATTTTACCATTCTTAAGCTTTTCAATCTCACAGCTGCATTCATCACAGTAAAAAATATGATCCTTACCTCTCGCCTATAGCACCTTGTTAGGATGAAAGGCACCACTAGAATGATTCAGGTGTTACTTGTCTAACAGAAATCTTTCTGTCAGCATTGGTGACTCCTTAGGGCCTCTCTATTGTGGAGTCCCTCAGGGTTCTGTTCTTGGGCCAATACTGGTTTCTCTTTAAGAGCTTTCCTTAGAGCATGTCGTCTTGTTCCACTGTTTGGGAGGGGCTTGCCTTTTTAAACAAAAATACATCATAGCTTGGATGACTTTAAATGTTGTTATAGTAATTAGTAAAACTGACATCCGTATTTTTTGGTGGTACCCATGATGGACCTATCTACCATCTTCTAAATTTGGTATGATATTGAATAGTGATTATAAGTTGATCAAATTGAATTTGTTGATTAAATTCAGTTTTATCCAGCTGTGGCTCTTATCAAAGGTTACATTTTTATAGTTTAATGATTTGAAGAGGTCATACCTGCACTTACTTCATGTTGACTTGTATACTCTTATTCCACTTTATGTCACTGTTGGCCAGGCTTTTCTATGCACTGTATGTATTTAAAACTCTTCTGTATACCTTTGCTTTTCATTCATATGAGTGTTGCTTTTTATGTAATTGTTTATCGTCTTATTGCTTTTATTATAGTGTTTCTTGTCTTTTAAACCATTTTTTGTGTTGAAATAGTAATTGCTGTTTGATTACACAGCCCTTTGTTTAAGTCTTATGTTTTCAGTAATGCTCTGAAAATCAACTGAGACTTGAATTTACTTAACTTACTTTGTCTGTCGCGTCGTGTGTATGTTTTCTGAAGGTTTCCCACTGTGGTGTATGACATGGCCACAGCCTCATCCAGAGCAGAGTCTAGCCATAACCACAGAGGAACATCACAACTTCATGCCATTGGTGAGTCCAAACACAGCAGGCTGTGATGAGTGGGAGTCTCTAAACCGTATCAATCCCTTTAGTGCTCATGCTGACACACCATGTCAACAGGAATTACTGTGTGAAAAATATTTTTTTCTTTTTAACGGGATCCATAACATATCATATTATGTAACATGACTGTCTGAAAAAGTGCTTGCTAAATAATTAACATATAAAATGTTGTAAGTAAAGCTCTCCACTTGTGTCTTTGTCTCCCTCATGTACTGCCAGTTTCCTGTGCCAAGATCAAGAGGAAGAAGAGCCTGTTTGGGACTTCCATTTATGTGGAGGTGACAGCGGAGGGGGAGTCGCGCCGTACAGTGAAGTCCCACAGCTCCTCCAGTCCTAAATGGGATGAGAGGCTAACTCTGTAAGATGCATCAATTTGCATACTGTGTGATTCTGACCGTCTGTGTGTGTCAGAAACTGCTTTACCCGAAGCAGCTGTATGTGTGAACGCTAATGTCCAAATCAGATTACATGGACATCAAACAGGCTTAACCTTGCCAGCTCTAGAGTACAACGTTTGTGTCATGTCTGATTGAGCCCATATGTGAATGTGTGAATTTAGAGAGGGCGAGTGAGTGAGCAGCTTCCTGCATTCTCTACACAAACACCGCCCCTCTCCTGCACTAAATTGAGCATTTTCAGTTACCTGCTGAGAGAGAGACTTCAAATGTAAGACAGATCTTTGGTTATTTCCTTTTTTGAAATGTAGCTGTCCCGAACTGAGTGATGGAGACTAAGTAATGAAACCTCTTTACCCAACCTTTATTATTTAGCAGGGATAACATGAGGCACAATGTGAATCCACAGTAACACAAAAATACATCCTCTACAATAGAATTTCCGTTGAAAAAGTTTGGAATCCCAAACAGCCTGCTTCCATGTAAAAAGCAGTTGAAAATAGGGCAACAGTTCTTTCCTCCTTCCGAGGAGTTATATTAGTGTGAACATGAACTGTATACTTTATGCAACAAACAGAAGGCTTTTGAAACAAGTTTCAGGAAATGTATTCTTTTGAAATTCTTAATATGACCAGAAAATCCCTCGGGTGGCTCATCTGATAATTATTAGAACAAGGACAAATGCTGTACAACAACACACAGAGCTCTTTGTATTATTTGAGACACTATTGAGGCCTGCAGCCTGAACACAGCAGACTTTTGCAGCTCTTTGACTTCTGAATGTCTTCCAAATGCCTAAGACATTTCCTTTTAAATGCTAATTGTCTTGATTAGGTAATTATCACTGGCAAGCCAGAGTGCTGCTTTCTTCATGGTCTTAACTTCGCTCTTTTGTATAATAGGGCCTAAACCTGGCTTAGGGTGTAATCCTAGATATTTCTTTCTAGACTGACATGATCAACCATTAATACGGTGACTCTGCCTGTGTAGTGTAGTGCGAGAGGACAGAAAACCCAAAGAGGCAGCTTGTGTGAGTGGGGTACATCAGTCGCTCAACATGCAGATTTTTTTTGGAGTTGGAACTGAGGTTAGAAAATGGAGAAACTGAAAGTATGAGCCATTATTTCATTTATGGCTCATATTACAACTATGACTTAGCCTGACGTTGTCAGACTCACAATTCTAGTCAGAATGTGAGTCTGAGACCGCTCCATTGGGCTGTGATTATGGGGCTTGTTTCAACCGAACCAGGAAATAAAATTCCTCTTCGCTCAATTGGATAGACCTACAACCAATCAGAGCAACGTAGTATGTGACGTATGTTAAGCCAGGCATTGTGAGTTATTTACTAGCGCCGGGTTCACACCGGATGCTGAAGCGATGCCGAAGCGACGCTTAAGCGCAGCGCCAAGCCTTAAATAACAGCTGGTTCCCATCCACTCCCATGTTAAACCTTTGTGCTGGTCACACCGGAGGCTGAAACGCAGCGCTTGACGCGAGTGTATCGCGCCAGGAAACACACTGAAAAATGATTTTAAACTATATTGATGACATTTTTTATATGATATAAATGATCAAATATGCATCCCATACTTTGAAGTCCCCTTCCGTTGTCCTGGCGTTTTAATTTGACCAATGACATTATTAAATGTCCCCCTCTGCCCATCCACTACAGCCACACAAGCAGAGAGAGAGAGGGGGCTACGTATTCTCCACATAGGCTTGAGTGGAGAATACGTAATTTACCCCCGACACCCGACAATTAACGGAGCAAACAGCGAAGTTCTTCAACATGGATGACATTAAATTAATAATTGAAGTGGAGAAGTACAGTGAGTTGTATGATCCTCGGAACATGTTGTATAAAGACAACACCAAGAAAGACAAATGTTGGGACGCTGTTGCTTAATTTTGGAGCAACAAGTAAGTATATGCTTTTAATCTACTGGATCAACGGGTGATATTTTTAGAGCTGTCTGGCGGTTCAGCGTCGCTTCAGTGTCCGGTGTGAACAGCCAAGCGCCGGCGCGATAGGGATTAGCGCTGTGCTTTGGCGTCGCTCCACGTTCTCTGTTCCTCTTTCAAAATGAATGCGCTGTTGATGTCTTCTAAAACAGACTCAATGGCAGCATCTACACATCTCAGCTCTCCAGCGGCAGGCATGTGTGTTGAAAACGAATTCAACCCAAGGGCACTTTGATGACGTGGTTGATTACGTTACCGTTGATCATCTGTCCATCATCGTTTAAAGCCTGCCCTGACAATCTGATTGGCCCGGTCGGGCATAATTTCTCCCCAATGGAGCGACTCCAGACCGAACTCCCAACCTCAAATCTTGTGGGCGGGGCTAAGTTCGTCTGGCATCCAGGCTAACTATGACTAGGTATGACTAGTCCAGCTATAAACTTGGTATTTAACTTATTTGTTGTTTTGACCATATGATGCAAATGTAATCTAGAAGAACGAGAAGCATCTTAATGTTTGTGGTTTGGTTTTGTTATTTTATTCTTATTTGCATTATTTTTTGTCAAACTAAATTTATTGAAACTTTGTATATTCTATCTATATGTTTGATTCAAAAACGAGTCTGATGAATATATAGACATCACTGCTGTTTGTTTCTGTGTTCCTGACCATCTAGGAGTGTAACACCGCACACACAGGTGGATTTCAAAGTATGGAGTCACAACACCTTGAAAGCAGATGCTCTGCTGGGCAAAGCCACACTGGACCTATTGAAAGCACTGGAGCAGCATGACAGAAAATGTATGATCCAACATACTGAACTGTATTGTAATAGAATATTGCCATGTGTTACTTCAGTACCAGAGAACAGCAAGTCCTGAAAGATAGGATTTGATAAGACTAGTCAACATCAGAGCAATGCATTCTGAATTTGTTCTGTCTTTTTTTTACTCTGCTCTTTGTTCTTTGTTATCATATATTCTGTTTACTCTGCTAAAGTCCAAACAGAATAAACATTCTAGATTAAATACAATAGAATTCTTGGAAAAATCAGATCTTACATTAAAAAGATGGCACACAAGATTTGCTTTGGTTTTGCTGTTTTGCCTCCGGTTGAGTAATAGTAGCACCCTTAGTCTATAAACCAGTTTGTAGTCTATCAAACACTGCAGATCAGTGTGCTTTTGATTCTTATATTAACACAACAAATCTTCTAATGGATTGCCTTGAGCTTTTTGTGGTTGTGTCATTCACATTATAATCCCTTATCCCATGACATCTCTGCTTTGGCTCTGCAGTGGAGAATGTGAAGGAGGTGCTGAAGCTGAGTGTGGAGCAGAAGGGAGCCATTGTGCCTGCGGGGGAGCTGACTGTCTACCTAGATGGACTGACCGTTACCGACCAGGAGGAACCAGCACAGCTTACCAACGGCAATACTGCAAATGGCACCAGTGAGCTCAGTACTTGTGTTTTGGATTGGTTGGGATTTCTTTTTTATGTACCATATATAACTAGTGAATGAAAATCTGAGGGGATACAAGAATAATGAGAAGCGAGAAATGCCCAGAAAAAACTTTGCAGAGACACAAAATACTGTAGACATTTTACATTGTTCTTCCAATTCTTTTCCCAGAAGTCCAGCAGAATGGTGATGCCATCCATGAAAATGGAGACTCATCGTCCACTTCCTCAAGGGCTGCTTACAGGTAAACAAACTAAATGAACTACAGATTTTTTATTTAGCTAACAGAATGCCAACAGTCTGGTAGAAGTTGTATGTTAGCATGATTGTCTTACAATTTGCCCTAAAGCATTATATGAAGGTCAATTTACTGATGATACTAATTTTCTTTTGTCGTGCATCTCATTAAAAACATCTTTAAACTTTTTTTCACCATCACAGAGGTCTGTCTTCTATCTCTCTGTGTCCTCTCCATCTGGTTTATCCCCCTGCTCCTGCTTAAATACATCCGGCTTTATTCTTTTATCAGTCACACTGTAAAAGTGCCCTTCAATGAGGCTAACAGGACTTTTATTTGAAAGCCACAAAGGAGGTGCGTCTGCTCGTAGCACCAGAGGAGACGTTGGTTTGGTGGGGGGGGTTAAGATGTTTGTGGCTGCCTGGCTCCTCTCCTCTGCATTGCAGTTGCTGAGAGGACTGCAGGGCACAGGCAGGAAGTAGGTAAAACTTGGGGCCTGATCTACTAAAGATCTGTGCGTGTAAAACGTTGGCCAACTTGATTTCGCCCGCAAAAAACATGCCAGCTGATCTACTAACGGTGCGCACTGAGGATTGCGTGCAGAATACCACCCACTGTCCATTTAGTACGTTTGCCTTAATGAATATAGAGTATCAGGCTTTTCTACCCGAGTGTGCAAAATATTGGGAGGAGTAAATGCAAATACTTTAATTTAGCACACGCATTGTGATTTACCAAGCCTGACAATAATTGCGGTTATTGTGACTGCGTCTATATTTAATACGTTTGAAAGGTAGGTGCTAATCTTCACAGCGTTAAATCAGACCATTGAGGTCAGTGACAATTACAAAATGAAGTTAATTGAATAAAGTTGCTACATTAGTTCACCACTCTTTCTCTACTGCATGAAATATTTATGACAAAATTAAAAACAGTTTTTGTAGAAAAAAAGACACATTGTTGATATTATTCCAAGAGTTTAACACAGTGAAACCCGGTTGATCTGCATCGTCCTTGACCAGATTTGCAGTGCCTGCAGCAGTAGTGGAACCTGGCTCTGCACAACAGTTCGGCACCATTCAGCAGCCTAAAGAATTTTATTTCCTGGTTTTGTCTGAAAAAACAAGTTATAATTCTGCTGCAAATGTTAAGGCAGGGGAAGGGTTAGGGTTAGGGTTAGGGTTAAAGTTATATCTAATATGGCAAGAGAATAAACCTCTGTGCATCTGATTTGCTTCAAATACAGTTGCATCCGAATTCCAATTCCAAAGACCGCGGTAATATTTGGAGGGATTTCTTCTGGTATCACTTCCAATGCAGTGTGTCTTACCAAATCCTCAAAACTATTGTACGAGCTTTTAAGATTTTCCCTCGTTGTTCTGAAATTGTCTCCCCTTGTGACCAGCTGGTCCTCTGTTATCACCCTGGCCTAGACTAAACCTCAATTTGACTCGTATGGCAGATCTTTTTTTTTTTTCTTAGTGTGGTCCCTTGACTGTATACAAAGATAAACATCGGTCAGCTCCCAAAGGTGAAGCCCTCATCTCAAAAGCCCCCTCAGGGCTGGCTGCAGAAGATCTCATAACCCCCCTTTATGTCAGTGGACGGGAAAGGGGCCAGCCCTAGAAAAATCTAAATACACACTGAATAAATATTTCCCAAACATGGTTTCTTATCAACCTAATGTATTTCAACACAGTTTTAGTTTGTTATTTGATGCTGTGAAGATGTGGGGGAGACTTTTATTATTGCCAGCTGTCTCAGTTGGCCAGGCGGTTGTGTCGACGGGACCTCAGTACTGTGTCAGCTCAACATGGCAGCACTGATATCCAGGATAATATGGCTTCATAATTATACTTTTATTTAAGGAATTTACACCTTCATTTTGAGAAACTGTATACATGTCAATTATATCAAGTAAAGTATAGAGTTAATAAATGCTTCTGTTCTCTCACCTAAAGCACGGTGAATGGTACTGACTTGGACCCAAGATCAGAGTCTTGTTCAGCCTCCAACGGTGTGGATGCTCAGGTGCCTTCCACCTCCTGTAGCCCTGCCCTCGGTCACATTCTCAATGGAGACACCACACCCAACTCCACCCCAGTCCACCAGCCGTCAGACAGTGACACAGAAAGTAGGACCGGTGAGTTTGAATTATCCCGGGTGTGAATTTCCGTAACTTAAATAAAACCCCTGTGTTTTAATTCAAGCAGTTTGTTTTTGAGACTTTTCACTGCTTTATTGTGTGTGTGTTTTTTCATTTATGACTATGATCACCTTCAGACTGATACTATCACTGAATATGAATCACTTAGGAACTGGACACAATACTTACTGAATGTATATGATAAAGTTCTGATGGTCACTATCGGAGCATCTCGGTCGTGCATATTTTCAGCCGGTAGTTATTGCGTTGCCTGGGCAGGGTGCTTCATGGTTCACTTAGTCAGCGCACAGAGCAGTACAGAAGAACAGTAGATTCATTATCATTAAATGGGGCCTGTAATCTCTGCTGCTGTCAGCACCTCTGTGGAAAACTCCCTGGAGGGATAGACAGAAAGAAAGTGGAAAGAAAATAAGCCGAGTGCAGTGTGCTGAGAAGGACAGACAGAGCACCAAGAGCAGACTGATAACACTGAGCTGAGTTTGGCTGAGGAATATCAATTAGTTATTCATAGAGCCAAAAATGGGTTGTCACATTAGTCATGAGTTTAAAATACTTCCACAGACGAGACATAGGATAGTTTGATTTCATGGTAAGTTTTTACATTATTTTCAGAATGTCCAGTTTGAATTTCATATACAACATCCACTGAGTTGTTAAAAGCAGTTTGCTCCATTGAGCACGGAGAGTTGTACAGGCTGACTTTTGGTGCGGAGACCAAGACATGTACTGACATACACAGTTTTTTTTAGACAATAGCTCAGAGTAAAGAAGTTTCACAGAGACAATAGCTGATCAATCTCTAAGCTCATCAGCTATGGTCTGACAAGTAATACGCTTTGGGGGCAGTGGGCAACATTTTGGGACTTTCAGAGCTGACATCGGAAATATTCAGGTCAAGACTTTTGTCTTCTTTTAGCTGTACACTGGTAACAAGTATCAAATATTTCTCGACACAAAACCTTTTGTGGATGTTTTAGGTCAAGATAACATTTTGGCTAATCTCTATTAACATATCTATTATAAAACCGATAACCGTTTTTGTGAATGTGTGATTAATACCTGCTAATAAGCCATACGGTTTAATCCAGATGCATTGATGCATACATGTATGTAGATTCCTAGACTACTAGACTTGTTGTAAGATAGACAAATCACAGACATCAAGTCATGTATTTAGAAAGAGTTTATTCCATGCTTTCAAACTGCACCATTGTCTTCCTCTGAATTGCCCTGCAGTCAATGTGGAGTCCTGTGACGTGGCTCTCGGGCCATCATCTGCTACAACGGGTGATGTACTGTCTCATGCAGACGACCACGAGGACTGCAGTGAAGATGCTGTCCCGCCAGAATCTGTCACAGCACCAAACAACACCTCTCAGCCTCAGCCACCCTCTGCACAGGCTCCAGCCCTCTCCTCTGCTGCTAAACCTCCTGATAGCAATGCTGTTGCTGCTTCCTCCACAGAAACACCATCAGCCACAGGGGCCACCACCGCTACCACCACCACAGCCACCTCATCATCTTCCTCTCCCTCCCCAGCACTGGGAGAAGCAAATGCTTCAGGAGCTGGTGGTGGTAGCCCTAGTAGCAGTGCCACTGAAACTACAGATGGGGCCAAGCCCCAACAACAGACCCCCAATACTGGAGCTCCAGATCCTCTACCACCAGGGTAAAGATGACCAACACCAGTTTCATGTTAAATATCTATTTTATTTAATGATGATTTATCTACCTTGAAGTGACATTCTAGCCAAGATCAAGTAAGTATCAAACAATTGTTGTATCCTTTAGATGGGAGCAGAGAAAAGACCCGCATGGGAGAACGTACTACGTAGACCACAACACCAGGACGACTACTTGGGAGAGACCACAGCCACTACCACCAGGGTGGGTATCTGGCCTTCACTCACTCTTTGTCCTTGGCACCTTTGAGATAAGAATCTGTAACTTTACCAGGTCCATCTCTCTTACTTTTTGCCGAATAACACACAGTCATTCATTCATGTTCACCTTAACACCCCCTCATACAAGATGGCTTCCTTTCAGTTCTTTTGGTGTCCATAGATTAGGACATAAAAAAAAAAGCTGATAATACTTTCAGTGTCTCGAAAGATGCTGAAGGCAGAGTGTCCAGTGTTATTGTAATGTAACCTTGAAGGACACTCAGGGTTATTTATTCCATTAATTCCAAGTCTACTGCAGGTTATGTACAAAGTGTCTGTCTTTCACTCTCTTGCTTACAAACCATCATCTTGGAATTTAGGCAGAAAGTTTTATTTTCAACAGCGGAAAAACAAACATTAACCTGATTATTGTAAACTTCCATGCTCTGCCTGCCCAAACCTCCCCTGCATTGCTGTATCAGCAGAAAACATACACACACCTACACACAACGGGGCAGTCAGAGTGGTGTATGTGCATGTGTTTACGTATGTGGCATTGCAAGTACTTTTATTTGGGAATGCAGATGTGAAACTAAAGCAGGTCAAATTTAAATTTATATTCATTGCAAGTTGGTCCATCTATGATCATTACAAACATCTTATTTCATAAGATCACAGTGTAGCTGCTCAACCCTAGTAAGTATTGTATATTGTTGTAATGGATGTCAGGATTAACCGTTTCATAACCAAAAAACTCAGTCTGAGGAGTTCATTGATACAATAATAGTGGCACCAAAATGTCATATCAGCACATCCCTAATTGTAGTGTATTGTTGTATTTTGAGCATAAGTACACAATAAACAAAGATTAAGACTGACAGCGTAATAAAATTTTATTATGAAAAATGTCTTTACATGCTGTGATAATATTATCATGAATTTCATTAGCCACCAATTTTCTTAAATGAAAATCTAACAATTTGACAGGTAGTCTAGTTTTAGGTGAATTTTATTTAATTTTGTTTTTTTAATAAAATGGCGTCAATTTACTAGAAGTTCACACCACATCTTTAATGTATTTGACTGAATGGCCCATAAATCAATGTCAGGTTGAAATAACCACAGAACTTTTATTAAACCTGTGTAAAACATACCTTTGCTTCTCCTGGCCACCTGCTTACAAGCCTGTTTTTGTTTGTCTTTGTCAATTGTCCTGCTCCTTCACTCTGGCAGCTGGGAGCGACGAGTGGATGACCGGGGCAGAATCTATTATGTGGACCACAACACCCGCACCACCACGTGGCAGCGTCCCACCATGGAGTCAGTCCGCAACTTTGAGCAGTGGCAGAGCCAACGCAGCCAACTGCAGGGAGCTATGCACCAGTTCAACCAGAGATACCTCTACTCTGTAAGGCATTCCTGACCATACCCATGTCCCCTCAATCACTGTTTTTGTTTTATTCATACCTGTGAAATGCAGATTCAGTTTATAGTATATTAACTGAGTTTGTCATCATACTTCCTTTTTTTTGATTTGTGCAAAACCATACACATGATACCGTACACATTAACATGACTAATACTTATATTTAAGTGATGGAAACACTCTCTAATATAAAAGAGGGGACACACTAGTTTCTGTTGATCTGTTGTGCCATTGTACATTTTGTAATGTTAAGATTTTGGTTGTATTATTACAATCCAGAACTTCGGTGCATATCTAGAGCTCAGAAATGGTTCCTATGACTTTTTTAAGAGTTTATATTATACATACTTGCCATAGGAAAGGTCACATACTATGATGTTCAAAAGCAAGTTTCAGATCAGGAACTGGTGGTCATTTTATTTAGATGAGCCTGGAAATCATAGGACCAGCTTCTAATGATAGTTTCAGATTCTGCACCCCTCACTCACTTCTCTGTTTGGCATCTAGCTCAACTCATTTATCCCAAAAGTGAGAACTTTGTTCCTCCAGGATTTAAAATATCTGCAGGCCTTAATCTGCTTCTCTTTTTGAGGGTCCCTCTCCCACACCTTTGATCTGAGCGGCGATGTCATCTTCATCGATGATGATTAGCTTACAAAACAAATCAAAAGACAGGCAGCTGGGATTTATTGAGCAGTAACCAGTCGCAGAGCCCGTTTTGCCAACACATCAAAACAACATTTTTGGATTCTTTTTAGATTTTCTTTCGGAAAAGTTTCCACTTTTCCTGTGGAGGAATACCTATTTTGTATTCATATTTATTTGTTATAGGTTTTTTGTTATATCTCACACATTTGGAATACTTTGTCCTCTTTTCCTGTTGTTTTCTGAATGGATTTCTATTTGTGCATCCCTCATTTCCAGGCATCCATGATGTCTGCTGAGAATGATCCTCTTGGCCCGCTACCTCCTGGTTGGGGTGAGTTCACATTCTCATACATGTCTCAGGTCGGACTGTACTTGAAGTTAGAAAGAAAAGGTCAGAATGTATCAGTTCACAGCACATTGAAAGTACAAATGCTATGGGATTATGTTTTTTTACTCACACTTCTCTCGACCTCTTTTGCTGAAATCCTTCTGTTAGCTGTCACTGCTGATTACAAATAGCATCTTGTCATATAATCTGATGATAATCTGATGATAATCTGTCCATTCTGTCTGTTAAACTCACAATTCCTGTGTGTGTTTTATCTCAGAGAGACGTGTTGACTCGAATGACCGAGTGTACTTTGTGAACCACAGCACCAAGACAACGCAGTGGGAAGACCCCCGAACTCAAGGGTGAGCTCAAACCAACAAAATAGAAAGGATGGAAACACACACATTATACAATTTACAACATTAATGTATATTTTGTGAGTACAATGGAATTAAACAGTAAAATAAAATGAGTAATTAAAGATCAGAATTTTTAACGTCCTGCACCATCAACCTGGTGTGCCAACATTTACTTTAAAAGTCAAGTTCCAACTGCTTACACCTGCACTTACCAGTTCCAGGATGTTCTCACTGAAAATATTGGTTGGCTCATTCTACTTTTTGAGTGAGCAGGATCTTCACATTATTAACAGTCACTAACAGTAATGTCACAGCAGTTTGACTAAGCTGTAGAATAAACCATTCAGATCAACAGGTAACCTAGTTTCAGTGAAACAATGATGTATGGTTACATTTAATCTACAAGAACAGGATGTGCAGATCACTGCAACTCAAATCAATCAAGCACATTCAAATCAATATGAGTAACTAAGCCAATGTGTTTCACTGTGCAACAATTTGAGTTTTCATGACCTAATTCAGTTGCTGTAGGATGCTAGATTTGGCCATATTCTCTTTTGAGGAAATACAAACATAGTTATTGTGCCACTTAACCCCAAGGGTAATGCTGAAGACAAATATTTATGTAAACTAACGGCATAATAATGATTTTTATTCTCGGCTGCCAGACTTTTTTACTAAGGTTTTATATAGTTGGTTTTCGCTTAGACAAATGACCCATGTGTTTATTTGTATGTAGAGCTATGAAGTGAGATCTGTTCAGAAGTCACATTCAGGACAGTTTTATATAAGGTGTGTACTGCTCACCACTTGTGATTGGATCTTTCAGGATGGATATTAATACAAGGTCAGAACATGGCCTTTCAGGGTTAATAATTAGTTTACATTAGGGGTTTAGTTAAGATTAAACATTTAGTTGTGATGGTTTACATAATAATGAGGGGCCATGAAACACATAATGTCAATGAGTGTCCAACCCGGGATAGTTAAACACATATTTTTTGTGTGTGTGTAGGCTACAGAACGAAGACCCTTTGCCTGAAGGTTGGGAGATCCGATACACAAGGGAAGGGGTGCGCTACTTTGTGGATCACAACACCCGAACCACCACTTTCAGCGACCCACGCACTGGAAAGTCCTCCGTGTAAGAACACATTTGAAAATCAATTTATTCGTTCATGTGTTCTACATTACATGTTACCTGAAGCCATGACAGGGGTTGTCTTTGATCAGTAGCCAGTAGAGCTGCAGCCATGTACGTAGGCTGGTAAATAAAACATGCTTAATAGGACCAGATGCTTTTATTTAGCCAACATTAATGTAGTTCAAGTGCTGTACAGAAAAAATATATCCCCTGGTATTTCATTTTAGGTTTATATGTCACAAAGAGGCGTTCAGGGAAATCCATATGTCTGTTAGGAAAGTTTGACATGTGTGTTCCATGAAAACATACAAGAGCACATTCTACATGCGCCCCATTTTTTCCAATATATGGTGAAGATTCATGTCTATAGAAAAAAAACTTCTCTCAGCTTACACCCACTAAATTTTGACCTTTTAAATATTTTTGTTTACCTCAGCACTAAAGGCCCTCAGATCGCTTATGAGCGCAGCTTCAGATGGAAGCTTGCTCATTTTCGCTACTTGTGCCAGGTAATTCATATATTTTTTCCCACTCCATCAGTGTTTCTTACGCTCAGTCACACATTGAAATCCTATTTTTGCAGAATGCATTAATATTTCCTCTTGTCATTGTACAGTCCAATGCTCTCCCAAGCCATGTGAAGATCACTGTCTCCAGACAGACGTTGTTCGAAGACTCTTTCCAGCAGGTAGGAGGATCCCTCAAACACATTCCTGTTGTAATTTAAACTAACGAGTCCAGTGCCCGTTCCTTAAACACTTCTTAGATACACTGTCCCTTTTTATTGTTTGTGTGTTGATGATGTCTGGAAAACCATGTCATTTAACCTGCTCTATCTGCAATGAAGATTTTATGATCAAAGTTTTTAATTACATGAAAGAGAATCTGCTTCATTTCTGTTCACTTGTATGGGTGATATATAAGTGTGTATAAGGCTGTTTCAGAGGTCTGTTAAGCAATCTGCACAATCCTCAGACCCAAGATCACTACTTTTTAAAATATCAGCTCTGTAATTCAGCTTGATATTTTGCAGAACAGAACAATGTGCTTTCACTTTGGAAACAAATTGCTAAATATGAAGTGATTTTATGAATGTTGTTGCCATGACAGAGATCAGCACCACCGACTCCCATGAATAACTGTCTCAGTCCGATGTGGTGAAATAAAAATAATCAAATTATAAAATGATCTGGCGGTCAAATATTATTTCTAACGGGCCAATTTTGGCCGAAGGGCCGCAAGTTTCCGGCCACTGCTGTCGATTATCTGAGGACAGGAAAGAAGACATGTTCAACTTGGTTCACAGGCTGAAGGCACCCTGCCAACACTGATTGATAACACAAATACTTTATGTTGAAAAGATTTATATGCCTTTGTTATAGCTGAAGTTATGTTTTAACCATCATAGTGTGCGCTTTGTGTCATGTAGATCATGGCGCTCAAGCCTTACGACTTGAGGAGGAGACTGTACGTCATCTTCAGAGGCGAGGAGGGTCTCGACTATGGTGGCTTAGCCCGGTAACTAAAACAAAACAAATTGTTAAATGTGAAATTCACTGCAAATTACCTTTCGGAAAATGTAAGCAGCAACTGATCATGTGCTCCTTCTGACGTTGTCCCTTGTCTCATCCTTCATATTTCCCTCTTTCTTTTCCTTGTCTGTTTCTGTTCTTATCCACATTCATTTTCTCTTTCATCTTTGCCTTATTGTCTCCATCTATCATGCACCTATTTTTTCAGAGAGTGGTTCTTCTTGTTGTCCCATGAAGTGCTGAACCCCATGTACTGTCTGTTTGAGTATGCCGGTAAGAGCAACTACTGTCTGCAGATCAACCCAGCGTCGGCTATCAACCCGGACCACCTCTCCTACTTCTGCTTCATAGGCCGCTTCATCGCAATGGCAAGTTCACATACTGGCCACACACACACAAACAGATTAAGTAAAAACATATGTATGGGTTTGTTATTTCAAAAACAAAAAACGGAGAATGTTCACATCTGATTATTTGTTATTTTCAGATTCACATTCATATAGCCTTATGCTCTTATTCATTTCAACAGGCACTTTTTCACGGCAAGTTCATCGACACAGGCTTCTCTCTGCCTTTCTACAAACGCATGCTGAACAAGAAGCTCATCCTCAAAGATCTCGAGTCCATTGACCCAGAGTTCTACAACTCACTCATATGGATCAGGTAATTTGTCTACATAACTTTCAGTATGGCTAGAAAGTTAAGCTAAGCTTTCAGAGATGCACTGTCTCCACAGATCCTTTGTATTTTCTCCAGAGGAGCTGCATGTGTGAACTAAAAGTCTGAGTGAGAGGCTCTGCTGACTTTCTCAAGCTGGCACCTAGAATAAAGTGGTAAAATTCAGGAGAATTCGGTGTGAGAACACAGCGGGGGAACCCCTGCTGAAGCCAGTTAAGGGGTTAATGATGCTTCTAAAACGCGACAAATCAGGAAATGAAAAATACTAAAAGAAAACAAATATCTACAGGGGAAAAAGCGGTGTCACACACATAGAAGACACATGAAGATGACTGGAGAGTTTGTATTGATAAAAGCTGACTCCTGTGTCTGTGTGTTGTAAAGAAAATCACATGATCCATCGCAGAATTAATGGATTATAATGGTTATTGTGGCACTTCCAGCCTCTGCCTGCTGCACCCGGCTGGTCCACCTCTCTTTTGAATAATGCGAAGGGTTTGTTTCTGTTGTGAACGCGTCTGTGCAAAGAACCTCCTGCTGTGTTAAACTTGTGTGAAAGGAATACTCTGTAAAGTCTGTATCCAATTCTCTGGATTTGACCCCACAGATCATGTCTGAAAACGGCTGTATTTGAAGTACATAATCACGTTGTAACTTCAATGATCACATTACCTTCAAAAAGCCAATTTATTCTTGTTGACTTGATGGTTTCAAATATCACAGCACCTCACTTTGAAGGCTCTTGCCTGTGGAGCCTTTGATTAAAGAGCTAGTTTGTGCAGTCTTAATTCAATTAGCCATAGAATTTTCCTCTTCTTATTCGCCTGGAAGACAAGACACTTTTGTCTTTAGTATATAGAACAAAATCTCAAATATGTGTCAGGGGGTTTTAAGGGCTGTTCACTATGCAATGTTTTTGACATGTGTTTTGAATAAAGAAAACCTCCACAATAAAAAACCTTCAGCAGGCCATTAAGGGATAAACCTCAGGAACAGAACCGAAGGACGGACCCTTCTTTCACACATGTGTCGGAAATGGAACAAAACTGTGATGGAACAGGATTAAGGAAATCAAGTATATAACACATAACATTAAGTAATAAGTCATAAGGTTTTTTAGGTCTGAAGAATGGTGGCCAAGGAAAATGCTGTGACACCAAACACAAAACAACACAACTATCAGTTCCATAGCGGGATGAAATAACAGAGAAACTAGTAGGAGGCGACTCCGATATCTGCAGATAATACTATATTGCCCTCTTATCATGGTGTGACAGCAGCATGATCTCATGTCTCCTCAGGGACAACAACATTGAAGAGTGTGGTCTGGAGATGTACTTCTCAGTGGACATGGAGATCTTGGGAAAGATCACCTCGCATGACCTCAAACCTGATGGCTCCGACGTCCTCGTCACTGAGGAAAACAAGGAGGAGTATATCGGGTACAAATGACAGTTTTACTGTAACAGCAGTGATTTATGTAACCTTTGATCTCAGTTTAAGTGAGTAATTGCTTTTTGTTTTTTTACACAGTCTGATGGCAGAGTGGAGGTTCTCCCGTGGGGTCGAAGGTCAGACCAAAGCTTTCCTGGATGGCTTCAATGAGGTGGTTCCACTGCAGTGGCTCCAGTACTTTGATGAAAAGGAGCTGGAGGTGAGTGGTGTTGTGTATTTTAATCCTCATAATTTGCTCCTCTCCCAAGAGCTTTATCCAATTGATCAACATGGTTATTTAATTATGATTTTCACGAGGATAAAGGTTATCTTGCTTGTCTGTTGGATTCCTGAGAGGCCTTGTTTATGAAGGCAAACGAACAGTTTGTGTCCATAAAACTAATGTAGGCCTGGGGCATGTTCACACTTTTCCTCAGCTGAGGCCATAAAAACATATGGAAAGTTAAAAAAAGCAGCTGCTCTGAGTTTGGCCTCCTGTATATATACAAGATAAATGAGAGAATCGAGCACAACTAACTGTGGACCTGATGCAGCTGATCAAACTAATAACTGTTAATATCGATAATTCACAGGTGCTGCTCTTAAGTTTGTCTGTAGACCATCAGTCAGTACTAATCACCAAGCAGCAGAGCCAAAACTCAGTGTTATATATATATATTTTTTTTTTTGTTTAGATTTAATCTTATTTATGCCTCATTTGGCTCTGTGTAGATGTGTTTATTCTTAGAACAACAGATGTGGCTACCTGCCAGCACTGGGTGTCAGGTGGTTCCAGGTAGCAAATGGCTTTTCAGGTCAGGTAGGAGGGCCCTGTTAAAGGCCTCAAGGAGGCATGTGGGACAAATCCTGTTGTGCCTCTGTTTGTGTGCCCTGTTTTCTTCATGTCATCTTAATACTTGCCTGTGTGTGTATTTCCAGGTGATGCTGTGTGGCATGCAGGAGGTGGACCTTCAAGACTGGCAGAGGAACACAGTGTATCGTCACTACACCAGGAATAGCAAACAGATCATCTGGTTCTGGCAGGTAAAGTCAGATCAACACAAACACACTTTGTTTCTATAACTCTTACCCTCCTTTAGAGAGGAGCAGAACATGCATTGGTACTCCGGTTGATAGGGGTCCTAGTGTGTGAGTTTGATATTGTGACTGTCTGGTCAGTATTGTGGAGATCGTAATTTACTCTATTTTTTGTCACATCCTTGCTGCAGCTGGTGAAAGAAGTGGACAACGAAGTGCGCCTGCGGCTCATGCAGTTTGTCACTGGAACCTGCAGGCTTCCTTTGGGCGGCTTCGCTGAACTCATGGGTCAGTGACGGACACACACATAAAGATTAACATGCAACCACTCTACCATATACTATGCACACATACAGAATATAAGTCTGTGCAATATGTGCACGGTTAAACATGTTTGGAGCTTCAGCATTTACAGTTTACGACAGTAGAAACTACATTAAAGAGCCAAGTCTAAGCTTAAATTGATTTGCTGGAGATACAGTTTTCTACACACATGCTGCCAAGCGTTAAGAGATCAAAAGACACTGGACAAAGAGATTAACTGAAACCAAATCATTAAACTTAATAATTTGTGTAAACCATCTGCAATCAATGAAATGTCATCCAATGAGTTTTGATGCATTTGATTGAATCTGACCACAGAATCAGTCCTGTATAACTCTACATCTATCCAGTTGTTTTTATCAGCATTGAAATCATCAATAATAACAAGTTTGTCAGCTCCACTGCAGCCAGGACAGAACCAGCTTCATATTTGACAGATGAGGTAGCGGTTTGGGCTCATGAGCTGCTTCTTTTTTCTCTTTTTTCCTGTCCATCATTTTGTCAGCCGCTGTTTTCTTTCTGTATTTGTGAATCGCAGCTTGGCCTCTTTGAAGTTTACCAATTGTTTGTATTTTGTGGTAAATCCTCTGAGGTTTTCATCATTAAATCTGTCTCTTGCTCATTGATGATGAAGCTTCTCTGTCTACATTCTGGAAAGCGTTCTTGACTTGTTGTGCATTAGTTCCTCTCTCTCTGCCATGTTTTCCCTCTTTTGAGCCTCATTATTATGTTCTCCACCCATCCAGTCACTTCTTCACTCCTCATACTTGCAGTCAACTCCAGCTCTATCTAAATGACAACTGTCAGTTTACTCTTGATCCCCTTAACTTTGGGCACAATGTGTTTTAAAGTGCTGTGCTGTACTGTTTATATCCCACAAAGATGTAAACCTGTTCGGATTTAAGCTGAGACTGAATGTGACAGAGGTGGAAGTTCCCGAAAAATGTCTTGAGACAATTTTCTGGAAAATGTGCAGAGCAAGCAGTAGGCAGGAAACGCATCTACACCGACGTCAGGCCAAATCACCAAAAGTTCTTGAATCTTAGGGTTTTTCTGAGTTGACGTTTTCATTTGCGTCTTCAATGCGTGTGACACCTCATCAATCTGTGAATTGTCCTTCTGTATTCTCACATGGGATTACTCTGATATTTTTATGGACATTTTTACAGGAAAAGTTTCCAGGAAAAAATCTGCGGCAACTGACACGGACGGCTGCGTTTTCACCTCCTTTTTTCGTTTGCATTGCAGGAAGCAACGGGCCCCAGAAGTTCTGCATTGAGAAGGTGGGGAAGGACACGTGGCTTCCTCGGAGCCACACGTGGTGAGTGGAGCTCTCCACCTGTGATTCCTCCCACACACCGTTTTGCGCAGATGTTATTAAATTATATTACTTTTCACCAGGATTAACACAAATTAGGTTAACTATAATTCAATCAATGAAATGGATAATTAATGGGAGTGATGGCATGACGCAAGAGGAAAACAGTGGAAGTAATAAGCAGTAAGTTAGACACTGATTGGCGCTGCATCACAATTAATGAAGGAAGCTCTTAATATCCCTTTGCTAATATGCAATCAGGGCTTTGGAGCACAGCTTATAACCAGTAAATGTTTCACTGTGCTTGTTCTCACTGATCGTTGCTCTTCACTTTTGTTTTTTTTCAGTTTTAACCGTCTGGACTTGCCTCCCTACAAAAGTTTTGAACAGCTGAAAGAGAAGTTGCTCTTTGCCATCGAGGAGACGGAAGGATTTGGCCAAGAATAGAGGATGGAGTCCTTGTCTCTTTCTCTCCTTCCCCCTTTGCTGTTTAATCATTCAAGTTAAACAGACTAAATAACATAATTGCACAAGAAACCCACCAATGTATATAAGCTATTTTCTCATTTAAAACCAAATTTTAATTTGCAGCATTGATTTTGCTGCGGTCCCTCATATATTATATGATACCCCATCGTGAAATATGCAAGGATTTAAGCATTTTATTTCCGCCTCTGATTGAAAACAGAAGTCTTGGATATTTTTTAATTACCTCTCCACTGCTGACTGGCTTTTTAAAATGGACTGAAGGCGTTTTTGAGAGGATTTTATAGTAGAAGCACATTCTACTTCTAAAGCTCTAGTTCTATAGAGCTTATAAAATGTAAGAGTAGAATTGGGGTCTGGTGCCTGAATTTCTTTATTTCCCTGTTGGACCCATAGTAATTGTTAGTTGTTGTTTTTGTTTTGTTTTTGCTTGATTGCATGGCTGCCTGGGACGATGACCATCATCACCACCACAGATACAGACATGTAGAATGGATCGCTCTGTCTCTGAATGAGCTTTTTTTAGCTTCCTCAGCTGAATGTGTTCAGGATGGACTGAAGCAGAGGAGACTAACCCTCAGTGGTTGTGAACACTATTGTCCTGTTCGGGATCAAAACAAGACTGCAGTGTAAAGCTCCTGCATAAAAGCTACTCTATCAAAAATGAATAGGAAAAGGAAAATATTCTAAATTAAAATATGAAAGTGTGTGTTTCTGCTCGTGTGTCTGTGTGTGGGGTCAGTGGAGCGTGTGGTCTGGATGTTAAAGCTAGAGACGCTGGACTTTTTCCAGGCCACCTAGACAGCAGCCTGCTGCTTCAGCTTTGCAAACAATGCACACAATGATAACAGGAACCGCAGCTTTTTATTTAAACAACGAGCCGAGAATCAATCAGAGGCTAAAAACTGATTGAGTGTCTCAATTGTTGAACACTTGGCGGATTCTTTTTTGTTGCCTCTTGGAGTCTGGATGTGTCTCCAGGCTGTGGTTTACAGAGCACCAAACATAGAAATTACATTTACTTTTACATTTCCGCTGGAGGTATCAGGCTAGATGATGAATTTAACCATTAATATAAAAGGAAACATGATTATTTTGATTAAGTCCCAAAAAAGGCCATCTATGCATTCATTAGAATGTTTTCCTTTCTCTACATCTACATGTGTACTGAAAGGAGCTGTAGTCCCCTTCTTGGATATGAACTCCTGGCATGATTACAAAAATAAGTCCTTATCAAGTCAGCTGATGACCTCGATTGTCACTGTTTGTTTAATAAACCATTTAATCGACACTTACGTGCCACAGACCAGACAGTGTGTGTGTGTGTGTGTGTGTGTGAGAGTGAGAGTGTGGAATCATTTCACAGTGGAAGCCTGAGGATGCACTGTATCAATGTGCATTGTGTGTTTTTTGGTCATGCTCCGCCTTTATATGGTGGCTGGTACATCTCAAACGAGGGATCCGAATGCAAAAGCCACAACACAACTGCAGAAGTGACAACATTCATCAAGCCCATTTCCTTGTCAACATCCATTGTCACTCACTTCTGATTTGATTTTTTTTTTTTTCTTAGTTGTGTAGCTTTTGTGGTTGTGTTGTGGGGTTTGCATTCCTGTTTTCCTTTAATGTGCTTGTGTGAGACGTCTCGGCCACCATACCTTTCTCTGCCTGATCCTCTTTTCCACTAATGTTTCAGGGGACATGCTTTTTTTTCTTTTGAAATGTCAAGCCTAACTCCATTGTTTTTAAGTGAGAACTCTGGTGTTTATTCTTTCTGTCAGCGGTCTAAAACAAAAGGAAAAACTGATTTGTCAGTGGCAGGCCATTCTCCTTGTTTTCTACAGCATCGTGTTTCTCCGGATCACTGCAAACAGCAGCAAGCTGCTTTAATGCTTTTCTAGAAGGGGGCTTGTGATTAAAGTCAAGTTATCAGTCTTGTATATAACGTGATGATGAGCTGTCCCTGAGGAAGAGCATCGAGGAGGATGAGGAGGGGACGCCTGTGTCAAGACAAACATTTACTGTAGCAAAAGGAGCCGACTTTTAAAGAGAATTCAAGCCGCATAACTTTGTGCTTCCTTTTGAACAGAAACCTGTAATCAAAAAAATCAACTGTATGTGAATATTCATTGTATAAAGATAATGAAAGTAAATAAAGTACTTAAATATTATAATTAATTACACAGAGCCACCACTCCATTGATGGAAATCTGTGATGCCTTTGATCTTATCAGAAATAGATGGGATGTTTCAGGTAGCCTGATCACAGCCAGGAAGTAGGCGTCACGTGACCTGGAGCGGTGCAGCTGTTTCAAGACGACTGTTTCCTCGGCCGAGTGTGGGACAGTGCAGCAGGTCACCTGAAACTCGTCCAGACTGTAACATATCGCGTGTAGATACACACTGTAAACACCACCTACACTGTACAGAATGCCCCTTTACTGGAGACGATGTGTATAGAAGATTCATTTTTAATCTGCTTTCACCCATTTGAAATGAAGAGAGATGGATTTATGAGATACAAATAAATAAGTGAATAAACTCCCCTCGAGCACGGCTGCTGTCTTTTTTCTTGGTGCGATGGGATAAGAGGCCTTCAGCTCAGGATTCACAAAAAAGGAAACAATGGAAAGTTTTTTTTTATTCTAGTCTGTAAAAGAAAATATAAATGGTATTGTTCTGATTGGATTTTGCCTCTGGAAAGAAGCATATTTAATAAATGTATCTGACCATCTTTACAGCTGCTCTGACAATCACTTTGTCCAAGACTGATGCCAATAAGAGTCTGTGAGCTGCAGGCTCATCTTGAGTCCCTGGCCCTAACTGAAATCAGATTCCACTGATTAAGTTAACTTGGGGTTTATTGTTATAATTGTGCATTAACCTTCTCTGTTTTCATAAATCTGCCATGAACTCCAAAGCTTTTACCTTTACTAATTGGTAGGAAACATGTAGATGAAGAGCACTGAGTTTGAATATTTTTCCTCACTGTGCTCCAAATGGGATTTATTGTACAATGTATAGACAAGATGTGTGTTTTTTAAGATTAATCGAATTTAAAGCAGCTTCAGTGACTGCTCAGTTTCCTCAAACATGCTTGTTGCTGCTCACGGCTTCTTTCTTTTTAACACAAAAAGATTACAACCCCATTGTATTGTTTGAATTGAAATTAGGCTACCTCATTATCTGGGGAATAAGATACAGACCGACCAGACAAAACCACTTTAGAGTTAAAACTTTAACTCTAATTTAATTATAAATTATCAGTTGCAGAAGAAGCAGTGACCAAGGAAATACATTCAGTACGAGTAGATTTGAAGTCTTCACCATGAATTAATTAAATGTTAAAATAGACAAAACAAGTCTGGGATAAGAGTAAAAACAAACTCCAACTGGCAAAACAGCTTCTTGTTACAGTTTGGTTATTAAATATCTCCTCAATAAACATCCTCCAGTGAAAACAGATTTTCCTTTAAAACACAATAGATAGTTTTCTTGATCAGATACAGACTCTGGCTTATTTACTCAAAGGCATGAGGGATTCCTGTGTGCAAGGTCACTTATTCTTCTTCTATTGGGAATTAACTACAATACTCATAATAAGAGGTAAAGGAATTATTAACAGTCCTGGTCTGCGTCATCCTAGTCTCTTCAGCAGGTCGACGGCCTCTTTATGGACCTGCAAAAAAGGAGCAGACCTGAATATTCCCTGAGGTACTTCAACATTTACCTGACGTTCACACAGTAAAATAATTTCATGACTGCACGCACGTCTTTGTCTTCCAGTGTGTGAGCAGGGTATTCTTTAGCTTTGGTTAACCACATCAGAGCTTTCTCCTTATCCTTCATGGCCGAGTAGGTCTTCCCCAGCATCAGCAGGTTTTTACTGTAGAAGTCAGGATCAACTGAGAAGAACAGAGAACACGCTCTTTGAGATTTATGTGTGTTTCAAACCTTTGAAGGCGTCATTTACAAGCGTAATGCCGTCATGTTTTTTTCTAAAAGACTTTGAGCAGCAGTCAGTGGGAGAGCAAGCCGCCGCAGTGAGTCTGTTAGTATGCAGCTGTTCCCCACCTTCCTCAGCTTTCAGGAAGAATTCCAAAGCCTGAAAGAGAAAAGACAGCTTTGAGAAGATTGTTAATTCTAGTGACAGATCACTGATATGCTTTTCAGCCTCGAGCTGCTCCGACTTTGTGTAACCGGGTAGTGACGAGTGAGGAAGACAGATGAGGCCTCACCTCCTCGTAGGTGGACACAGGAGGCGAGGAAAAAAGGGCCGCTGCCACCTTGCGCTGATACCACGGCAGCTCGGCAAAAGCGAAGCACCTAAGGAAGAGACACGGGGAAAATTTTACCAGAATAAAAGCCTTAACGCTGCACTGAGGAGTCTTCATCGAAACAAATGTAGAGTTCGGTTCACACACTGTGAGGTACAATGTGTTTGACCTGAACCTCTCCTTCTAAACCGTTTAAAAGTCCAATTTGAATTATTTATATCTATTGTTTGAGAACCTTTAAAGGTTCAGTGTGTAGAATTTAGTGTCATCTAGTGGTGAAGTTGCATTTGGCAGCTGAATAACCCTCACCCTCCCCTTTTAAATATGAAAGAGAACCTGTGGTAGCCTTCAGTTGTCATGATAACAGGAACTCAAACTGTATATATAGTCAGATGACATGACAGCTCCCGGAAATCTAAGATATAGTGTATTGATTGCCCCCTGTTGGCTGGCTGCAGTATAAATCATGAATCCATCCCCCTCCAAGTTCGAAGATGGAACATGGACTAAAGTAAAAAGTCACGTCCTATAAAATTCTATATATTATATATATATATCTATATATTTATATATTTGTATATATTTATTTTGCTCATAGTTCTCATAGATCATACAATACCTGTTAATACTGTACTATTCCATATATATTTCTTACTGTACATATCTATTCACATTCCACTTTAAATACGCACAATACTCTGCACTTTACTGCCTTTTTTTTGCACTACTGGTTAGATGCTAAACTGCATTTCGTTGTATAAGTACTTGTACTGTGCAATGACAATAAAGTTTAATCTAATCATCTAATCTACAAATTTGCTTTGTATCATTTTTGGTAATTCATGCGTTTGTTTTCAAGTAAATTTTTGTTTTAATTATTTCCACCAAGGAGGTTATGCTTCCACCTATGCCAGTTTGTTTGTAAGAAGGATTACGCAAAAACTACCAGATGGATTAACATGAAACTTGGTGGAAAGATGCAGTATGAGCAGATCTGGATCCAGGTATTTTATTAATCAATTTCTTAAAAATTGCTAGATATGGCGTTTTACAACATTTTCCCATTATTTAATGTCTGGCATTAAAATATTTGCTATTCCAAATACTTGTTGGATGCTATGAGACTTGCTGGAACATGTGTTATCATTGGGACCTTGCTATACCGTAACAACACTGAGATGCAGACACTGGCTCCCAATGAACAAAATTTTGTATTTTAGGTAATTGGGAGGAAGTGGAGACTCCATCTTTATATACAGTCTATGTACAGGATCAATTTTAACTAGAGGACATGGCGTCTCCTGAACCTGAAACTGGTTGAGAGTGAATTAAATATGGTTGACTATCATCCATGATCATTATAACTACGAAAAGGCAGCAGTTCGTATGCAGTCCTTCCATTTGTGGTAGTGAACACAGTCACGTTGCGTTCTTTAAACTCAGATTGGCAGACGAGGGGAAACGCTACACTGAAGTGATGTTTTGGGGGTTTAGATTAAAACCAGCAGCAGTATATCCCCCTTCGAAAGAACATTTTGTTTTTGTTGGGGGGGGGCTTAACAAACGTTATTTTCTTTTGATTCTTTCCATCCTTTGGGCATCAAATGGTGTCAAATGCTTCATTTTTGTTGACTGAAGAGTCTCCACTGGTGCCAGAGTCAGTTCCTTAAACCTGCCTGTCAAATCTAAAACAGACATGGCCGTTCCGAACTTTAAATCCCCAAAAATAAAGAGCAACTCACCAGTAACCCAAGATGTGTAAGGAAGTGGCGTCTTTGGGATTGAGCTCTACGGCCCTCTGGGAAAAAGACACACGCTTCACTTCAGGATATAATTCGTTGTGATACAGTGATGTAATACCGTGCGGGCCCGCTGCCCTCTCACCTCTAGATGTTCCCTGATGATGTACGAGTTCCCGATTTTCACTTTGATTCCCTCGTAATCCCCGACGTCACTGAGGCACACGGCGTACCACTGTGTCAGGAGAAGAACATAGCAGAGTTTGAAATTTTCTCATAAAGTAGTGATAAACATTCTGCTGCCGAAGTCCAATCTGTCCGTGAAGAATATGAGGGGAAACTGAAACCACCGCCTTACTTTGTGGGCAGCGAAACACTGGTCGTCTTTCTCCATTGCCCTCCTGGCATATTCAAAGGCCTCGAATATCAGCTGCTTCTTTCGCTTGGCCTCCATGTCGGGCAGGAGGGACAGGTCCCGAGACGCCCGGGCCAGCCTCCACAGGACCTCTGCCTCATCACTGATGGACAGGAGGGTATTGAGATGGAGTGTGTGGTTGACAGAGCAGTTATTCACTGTTATCTGTTAATTTGGTGCCCCCTAGTGGCCTCCTCACCTGTCTTTGTACTGCAGCAGCAGCTGGTAGAGCTTCTCCGTATCTGCACAGCTGTACAGGTAGTCGGCCTGCTCCAAAACCTCCTCTGCACGCACGCACACAACACAACACAACACAACACAACACACAACAGTTAGTTCAGTAGAAAGGAAATCACACGTTTATTAAAAGTAAACCATTAAAAGATATGAAGTCTTCACATGTCAAAAATCCTTCAACTCTTCACTCATTCAGACTGGACCGACATCGAACCTCTTTTTGATTTGTTTAAGCAAATTAACTTCTTAAAATGTGAATATTTGGTAGTTTCTTGCGGTAGGCCTGAAGTGCAATTAACGTCAACAAAACACAACAACAAATCACAACACCAAATAGGAGACCACAACAACAAATAACAAATAAGAAAACAAAAACATTCTCACAAATCACAACAGCAATTAAAGATAAACACCAATAAATCGTGAAAAACCACAACAAATGACAAAACACAAATAAGTAACCACACCAACGTATCATCAAACCACCACATCGACAGAATGTGTTTTTTTTCTCGTGTTTTGTGATTTGCAGTTCAGGGCCACCAGAGTTGCCCCATTCTCTGGGATGATGCCAGAATCCCAGTTTGAACAATGTGCCAGTTAACAGTTTACCAACTACCTTTTCCTGCTGCATGGAGCACGGCTGAACTCTGCACCCAGTGGAAGGCTTCATACCCCAGGCAGGAGAGAGCAGGCAGCCCCAGGACGAGCGCAACGCTTCCGCCCTGTGCGTACAAGAAGGTAGTCACAGGTTAAAGCAGTTCTGTGGTGTTATTTATGAGGATCAGTTTGAGTTGACCACGACGTAACCTGAGTCTGCGGGTCACTGCACTGTTTGATAAACTACAGTTAAACCATCGACTGAACCTGCTCTGATGACAGAGCTGCTGCTAACCTCTCACCTACTAAATGACAGCAGCAGCTTTACAAAGCCTTCAGCAGTTAGAACTGTTTGTTCGGTTTATTTACAGGTTGCAAACAAACATCAAGGTGCATAACCGTCATCTACTGTATCTTCTGTATACTCCTTGGTGGAAGTCTTCAAGGGGCATTATATCATAATAATAAAAACTTTATTTGTATAGTAAAAAAAAAAGCTATTACAAAGTCCTATTAAAGAAAAAAAAAGGCAACAACTAAAATAATACATTATTTTAAGTCAAAGACAAGTTGAATAACACAATAAAAAAACGTTCAAAGCGATGTTGAAAGAAAGAGATTAAAGAAACACCCAATAAATCAGATTATGTAGGAGCCATCTAGTAGAAGTAAGGTTTGAGAGATGACAAAAGCGAACACTGATGTTTCTAGAATGAGTTCCTCATGTTAACTATTTCAGACAATTATTGGGCCCCAACAGCAAAGGGAACCAGTTACCCTTGGTCTGAGGGATTTCTAACACGGTCTTATCTCTCAAGCTACAGGCTGGTGAGGACTGATTAAGAAGCTTAGCACACTAGCTCCATGTTAACCCATGAAGAGCCTTGGACGTCAAGAACAATATTTTAAAGTCAATTCTTAGAACACACAGGCAGCCAGTGACGGGAAGCTAAAATAGGATATGATCATGCTTTCATGATATGATGACTTCATTTTAAACACACAAAAGCTGGGCAGTCATGTTTTGGCTGAAGCATGTAGTAGCTGCGTTAATAAAGGCACGAATCCCTCTTTAAATATTTACAAAATGTAGCAAAATAGATGATCTAATTCTCGATTTATATCTAAAAGTTGCAGGGTGTAGAACTTAGTGACATAAAGTGGGCTACTACAAGAAACATGGCGGCCTCCATGTAAATATAAATATAAAGTATTTAAACATAAAGGGCCCCTTCTAGGGAATACTAAACAACAATTTTTATAACTTAGATGAAACACACTGAAAACATCACTATTATTATTTTTTTATTAAATGTCTGTCATTAGATCCCTTTCACCTAAATCTTACACATTGGACCTTTAATTGGCATAATTGTGTGAAAAAACTTGAGAGTGAGGTTTTGGTTTAAATCAGCTGGGGGGGGGGGGGGGGGTGGGGGGGGGGGGGGGGGGGGGGGTTAACAGGACCAGATGCTGAGCTTGAGAGGCAAGAGCCGAACTTGTTCTCTGGGCCTGTTATGAGGATCCCCCCCCCCCCCCCCCCCCGATCCTTTACGGCAGCTTGGCAACAGTACAGAAGAGATCCTGTGGCTGATTCGGATGGTTTACAGGATAAATACACCAGAGTGCCATGCATGTTGCAGCTGAACACCCCCCAACACCCCCCCCCCCCCCCCCCCCCCCCCCCTTCGAACAGGAAATGGAACCTGGGGTAGCCTTCCGTGGTCATGACAGCTCAAAAGGTGTTTAGTTTGTCCAGTCTGGGCTACAGTCAAAACCATGACGGCCTCTGTTGAAAGAACCAGCTCCCTATGTCAATATAAAGAAACGGCCCATTCTAGAGTAAAGAAAGCATAAATTAGAAATTTGTACCAATAGAAACCCTTTTACCTAAATCTTACAGGGTTCAAACATATTTTGACCAATGGATTTCCATGACTTTTCAATAACTTTAAAACAAATTTCCATGGCCAAACATTTTGTGAAATATCGGTGTATAAAAAGTAACAACATTTAGCATTTAAGCTAACAATGAAAATTTCAAAGCATACAGTATACCTTAAAAAACACAAATGAATGAGACAATAGTTTGATTGAGGTCTTTGTCTGTTGTAACCCTTGGCATTTACTTTTCCATTTGTAGCCAAGCATGGTTAAATCTACACTTCCCTGGCATAGTGCATTATCCCGCCTGCTTCCCCACCGAACTTTTCAATTAGTATGAGAGCGTATGCCTGCTTATATTTTGAGTGTATTTCTTTTAAAAGAATGTTAATTATTTAAAACTCAGCGTAAATGAACGACATGAAAATATGAATAAAACACATTTCCATGACTTCTCCAAAACTTTTGGGATTTTATTTTTTTCAAGCACTTTTCCAGGCCTGGAAATAAACCTTTTACAACCCTGATCATCAAACTGGACCTTTACTGTCCTTATTTGATAGGTGCTGGGTTGATGGTGTCACGTGTTTCTCAACGATAACAATATATCATCATATCATTTTCTTATATCGCGGTTATCGCAAATACCGATAAACCGCGACACTCGCACAGGTGACAAAACAACAGTGGTATAACCGGGTGTTATTTACGGTGAGAGCAGCAGCGGTCCTCCTGGAGGCGGTCCAGTAACACCGGTGTGTTCTCCGGACCCCGGCGCCTTTAGCACCGGACACCTGAGGTAAAGCCCTGCTCACGAACCGCGTCAACACCCGAGCCGCCATCGGGTCCAAGTTCCAAACGTTCGACACCCCTGGCTGTTTATATCTACAGTTGTAGCAAGGGGCATTCAAGAGCAAGGAGGGAATACGTTGCTGAATGAAGTACCTGCTTCTCGTTTCAGTGTCTAAACAGTGTGACCTGTTGAGCTAAATTCAAATAACTTCTCTCAACCTTTGTTTATGTTTTCCAGATTGTAATTTCACGTAGTTTTTAAGCACAATTTAACATCAATATGACGTACAGACTGAGTGTGGGAGAAGTTTTAGCATTTATAAATGTTATTTCTTTAAGACCGGACAATTAGGCGGTTTATAAAGTCAATAATATCAAACCGCTACAGTTCAACCATATACGATCAATGAGTTCAACACAGCTAAACAACGGGGGGTCTTTTAGCGGATAGAATCAATGTTACTCTTGAACGCAGCCCGGGGAACTCTGTGCAGCCTGCTTATGAAGTCGACGGGAAACAAGCACCACTCGTCAAAGTTCCGCTGTACCACTATCCAGGCTGTTGTGTGCTCCGGTGTCAGTGGAACAGTCGTGCAGTCTGAAGTTAGCAGAGACACATTCGCTGCGGGTGTAGCCCCGGAGGAAGAGAACGGACCGCTTGGAGACTGAGGCCGGAGGAGGAGGAGGGATCTCTGGGCGGCTCCGCTCCCGCTGCTCAGCTGTTCCTGTCAGACAAACGTGTCAGGAGCCACCGCAGGCGCTTCGGGATTCTATCTGTCAACAAGTAAACAGGTAAATAAGTCCGAGCCACTTTATAGATCATGAGACAACATGTTTCACTGGTTTTGTGTTAGTTCTGCTGCAGGAGCCCGCCACACCCACCACTATGTCCGAGGAGGTCACTGTCCAGACTCTTTGACGCTCTTATTATTCGTGTAATAGCTGCAATGCACCGAAGCATTAAGCAACGTTAAATATATATTACATCTAAAATGTTGGGAAGTAATTATTATAATATTTATAATACATTTATATATATATATATAATATTTTGTTAGTATTTTTGCATTATATTTATATTTCAATATAATGTGCCAGTGTCAGTATAATGTGCAAAACTTCAATATTATGGCAATATTTCAATATTAGGTGGAATATTTCAATAGTATTTGCAATATTTCAGTATTATTTGCTATATTTCAATATCAGGCGCAATATTTCTAATTCAGGTGCAATATTTCATTATCAGGTGTAAAATCCCATATTACTTTCTGCTTTATCAGTCCTACTTAGTGCCTCTTTAGTCTATTATTAGTTTATCTGCCTGATGTAACTTGCTTATTTTATTGTTAACATTATTCTCATTTCTATTGTTATATACTACTAGGCACGTGCTCTCTTTTACTTACTTAATAATAATAATAATAATACAAATCTCAATGATAATCTATTATATTGTACAACAAAAAGCCATTACGAGGTGGAGGACAACAGAATAATACAAAAATCTATTCAAGAGGAATTTCAAATTAAAGACAACAAATCAAGGACAGCAGACAAAAAATGAAGAATTTAAAGGATTGGAAAAATTAAAATGATCAAAGAAGTATACCCCAAAAAACCTTAAAAGAAATTAAAAGCCATTCCAAGTAGAAGTTGTAAGAGCCAAAACTATTAAGCAAATGTACCTAAAACCAAAGTGCTCAAGTACAGTACATGAAAGTTTCTACTTGAATCTCTCTGACATTATTTGTGTGATAAGCTGCCATGGCCTCAGGGGGAGCATCAGCCCCAGGAGTCACCCAATGGGCCACTAAGGTGGAGCTGACCATCTCCTGTGAGAACCTCCTGGACATGGACGTCTTCTCCAAGTCCGATCCTCTGTGCGCCTTGTACATCAACACTTCAGGCTCCCACTGGTATGAGGTCTGTATTCGGTTGACTCACCCATGACTCCCAGCTTCCTACACCAGAATACCTGCTGCTAAAACAAATACATCAAACTCTCTTTAGAAAGCTTGATATTTTTTACATTTCCTCGCTGAATGTTGGAGATAAACACTGGTTTCACTAACTTTTAGGTCTTTGTGACTGATGAACAGTTCAACATTACTCCTGAACTTACTGGGCCTGAGTCTGGGAACTTAAGCTGAGGGTATCAATGGATCTATCAGAGAACTCCACGAAATGTCCTTAAAACTGAGCCCAAACATTATCTGGAGTTTGCCTTTCACATCTAAGGAATGTAGCAGGAGATCGTTGAGGTAACACACATTCACAATAAGAGGAAAAGGTCCAAAACATTCAGGCGAGGAGTTACCCTGAGTAGAGCGTGAAGGAGAAGGGACATGATGTATAAATTCTGCACCAGAAATTATGTGTTTGTGTTTACAGCACATTAGCACTGGTGTCAGACCATACTGCCCCAATCTCCCCAAACTGCCCCTTTTCATCCCGAGATATTTATATTCTTTTTGTTTTTATCAATTAGATGTCACTGAAACATCCATTCGCTTTGACATTTTCAGGACATATTCCCTCTGTATTCTCACATAGACTCATGCAGACATTTTCCGGATATTTGACCAGGAGGCCGGTAGGAAAAGTTCTAGAAAATGTCCAGAGCAACTGACTATAACCTTTGCATTCTCACATACAGCCCCTCTGGAAAATCATGATTGTAGCTGTAGCCAAAGCCCTCTGACCTGAGCTTACACTAGATGTGTGTTGTTTCTTTGTGTATCAGTTTGGACGCACAGAGATGATCCTGAACTGCCTCAATCCAAAGTTTGCCAAGAAGTTTGTCATCGACTACTATTTCGAGATGGTGCAGAAGCTGAAGTTTTGCGTGTATGACATTGACAACAGTACCTATGACCTGAGTGATGATGATTTTTTGGGGGAGCTTGAATGCACCCTGGGTCAGGTGAGCGTCACCTTGTACGGATTTAACACAGATCTTTGCTCGTCCCTGCACATCTCTCTGACGCAGTGTCTTTTGTGTTCAGATTGTTTCCAGCAAGCAGCTGACTCGGTCTCTGTTGCTGACAGACAAGAGGCCTGCAGGTCGGGGGACCATAACAGTGAGTGGGCTCTTTCCTCCTCTCTAATAGACGTATGTAGGTGCTCAGCTGTGAATGAGACACTCTCCTCCTGCACACAGAGACACTGGACGGAATAGAGAACATAAATAAACAGATGAGACTTCTCACAGTTTTTCATTCACATAAATGTGAAGTGCTAGAGACAAACATGTACACAGTTTTTTAAGTGCTGTACAAGGTCATAAGATTTTTTGCAGTCTTGAAAATGTATTATTATGCAATGATATAATAATAAACGTCTTATTAGTAGTATAGGTACACTTTTCGGGGATAAATTATGAGATGTCAAGTATTAAGTCGCAGAGAAGAAAGAACCACACAGACTTGGAGGGAAGCGCCTATGATGTGATGGAAATGTTCAGTTGACTGCATTGTTGTGTACAGGGGCGTGGTGGTCAAAGGCCTTTTATTGTTTCTCAAGAAACAATGAGGTCGGATTTTGGATCCGAAAAAAGTGAGACTGTGTGGCGAGCACTGGGCCTCCTTGGTGCTTATTGACTTTTTTTTTCTTTTTTCTCATGATATAATGACATTATTCTTCAAATAATGAGATTTTTTTTCTGAATTTCTTCACTGTGGCCCTAATATACCCTTATATAACACTGTACTATTACTTACTAATTACGTACTATTGGTTCATTCTACGGGTTTAACTTATGTCTCGAACACCTTTTTAAGTTTGGTTGTCCTGGAAATACTTGTTGTTCCTTTGAAGCAGAAACTCAGTTTTAAATCTCAACTAACACTTATATCGGACTTCTTATTTCTTCAATTTAACAAAACCCAAGTTTGAAGAATGAAAAATGGCCCATGTGAAGTTTTAAGGGATTATCGCTGAAAATAGTTTTATAGAACAGTGCAAGGTTGTACAAAATGGAAAAAGTGGACAGCAAAGACTAAAACAATATGTGCAGTACGGTACATTTTTTTATTCGTTGGTTACAGTACATGTACAGTGGCTTCAGGACATAAACTGACTCTTACTTAGATGTGTTGTAGATCAATTTTAGATGGATACAAATGCAGTTTAATTTAACATAATAAAGTGTGGAAAGAGTGATGGACCTGAATATTTACTGATGCTACATGTAGGAAGGTAGGAAATCTTTTGATCCCAATTAATTTTTGATTATTCATTGCTTCTCTCTTGTAAGTCATGATATATAACAGTTTTATGGCTGGATTTAAAATATGAACGCTCTTTGAATGTAAGTTATCTCTCAATACTACATGCGCAAAAATATAAAACTGAAGGGTTTTAATTCCTTTTCTTTTGTACAATAGATCTGTGCTGAAGAAATAACAGACACAAGAGTGGCCGAATTTGAGGTGTCAGGCCGCAGGATGGACAAAAAGGTACTGAAGCTCATTTTAGGTCTGACATTGTGGTTTCAACTGGCTTTTAATTTCCATTACCTTTAAATGCTGTGTGTTATTAATCTGATTTGATTGTTCAGTATTTGTGGTGGTCTGACCCTTTCCTGGAGTTCTACAAGCAGACAGAGGCCGGCTGGCAGCTGGCTCACAGGACAGAGGTGCACACATTTACCAACGGCTCATTCACTTGCTCGCATTGAACTGTTGTGGACATGTGGTTCATTTTAACCTGTTTATGTAGGTCGTGTACGACAACCTAAACCCAATATGGAGACCCTTCCGCATCTCGATGCGATCGCTCTGTGGAGGAGATGTGGAGAAGCCCATTAAGGTAAAAGTCTTTTTTCTTTGCTCCGTAAAATGCAGCCTATTAACATGATGTGTTTCCTTAATCTACCCCCACAAAAACGCTTCTTTTGTTGGCTTGATTTACTCTAACAAACTAATTAAACATTTTTCTGATTGCATTTTTTCCCCTTGTCCATTTTAAAGTGCTGCTTGCTACCCGGCTGGATGTGAGTGTGCATGCACGGTTAATGACGTCATCACAGAAAGGTGTGCATTTATTGCTATGTTCTTTATACTCAGCCTAGTTACTTTGTTTACATCATAGACTGTAAAGATGGACGTCTACACTTCTTCTGAAATCAGTTACTAGTCATGATATAGTCCCTATTTAGTGAGTTTGCCATTTTGTAGTGCTGATCAAATGTTTAGCGGATTTTGTTCAAAACCAATAAAGTGGACTTATTGTTTCCCAAAGGGTATTGTGAAAAGTAGTTTTCCACAGATAGTAGCAAACATTATGCATTGCAGTCATGTCAGCCATCTTTATATACGGTCCATGGTTTGCACTGAAGTTGCATGTTGCAGTTGAATAACCCTCCAATCCCCCTCCCATTCCAAACATGATAGAGAAACTGAAGCCTTCAGTTGTCATAAAAACTCAAAAGGTGCTTAGTTTGTCCCATCTTGGCTACTGTAAAAAACATGGCGGCCTCCATAGAGAGGACCCGCTCCAGATGTAAATATTGTAATTTCAATATAAAAGGGCCCAATATAAGGTAAAGAAAACAACAATTTGTAGAATTTAGATGAAACACATTAGTTAAAACATCACAAGGATTATTTTATATCAAATTTCTGCTAATAGATCCCTTTCACCTAGATCTTACACACACCTTTAAGTAAGCATTATATATTTCTGACTGAATTGAAGAGCTTGTAACTGAAGTACGGGTGGATTTTCTCTAGTAGTCTTAAAATATGTAGGACAACAGTTTTTTATCAACCTTTTTTTTTTAGCATTTACATATTCAAACATAATACAATTGAAATCATTGTAAAGATGGATATAAGCAGCAGTGTTAGTATTGGCTGTATAAAAGCTGCGTCATCTGTTTAAGTACGTTTCTCTCGTCGTCCTCAGGTGGTCTGTTACGACCATCGCGTCAGTGGCTCCCATGATCTCATCGGAAGCTTTCAAACCACACTGGCAGAGTTGCAAGTGGGAACACACATTTCCCCAGTGAGTCTTTTGTGTGTCTGTGTGTTGACTCCAGCCCCACCAATACAGGGCCTTGTTTCTTATTAATACGTGGCTTAAATATGACTTGTGTTCTCACTTGCAGGCTGAATTCGAGTGCATAAACCCGAAAAAGTTAAAGAAGAAGAAGTATAAAAACTCTGGGGTCATTTGCGTCAAACGCTGCCAGGTAATGGGTTAGAAGTTGTGACTTTTAAGACGTCAACATTTTAACTTGATCTCTGTCAGTCAGTGCATTTTCTGCTGCTGCGTCCACACACCTTTTGCTCTCTCAGTTGGTGAAGGACTACACCTTCCTGGATTATATCATGGGCGGTTGTCAGATCAACTTCACTGTGAGTTTGGAAACATTGGATACAAGATGTGACGTATTGCATGATTGCATGTGATCACTGAGAGATTCAGGACGTCTTGACCCCCTAACCTCTCTCGGCTCTGGCCTAGATCGCCATTGACTTCACAGGCTCTAACGGGGATCCAAGCTCTCCCCGCTCCCTCCACTACGTCAACCCTGATGGCTACAACGAATACCTGGCAGCCATCTGGGCAGTGGGTAATGTCATCCAGGACTATGACAGGTAAACCTAAACTAAACTCTTAAAGTATAAACAATGCAGAAAAGAAGTGCATTTCGGTTTATAATTTACAATTTTCCTTAATTGAATTTCGATATATTCGATATATTGATCATATGCTGTATCTGTGTTTCTTTTTCTTCATAGCTATTGATATTTCATTACATTACATATCATTTTGCTGAAGCTTTTAACCAAAGCAACTTGCAATAAGTGCATTCAGCTATTATTTATAAAAAAAAGATAGTCGTTAAACTGTAAAATATATGGACTAAATCACATTTCTTTTTTTCAAAATGGTATTTATAATGATAGTATAAGAGTCATTGCCAATATATATATATATATATATATATATATATGTGTGTGTATTCAAAATGTTTTACCCCCCAATATCAGCATCTGTCTCAAAATCTATATCAGTCAAGATTTTTAATCTTCATCTTTTTTACGATCTTGCAGCAGAGAACTAAAAACTATTTTAAAGACTAAAAGGGAACAAAAATTCTCAAAAACTGAGATGTACAAAATAAAACAAACTTTCAGTGGTGTTCAAGTGTTGGTATGTCAGTTTAACTGGTTTTAACTGGAACCTCATGTATTTCACTGTGAGACTAAGAATACTACTTGGTTGGATTATTTTATTGTATTAAAGACTAAACCAAAGAATATTTTCTTTAACATTTGTTTACTAATCATTTACAGTATATCAAAGAAGTTAGATACTATTTTTTGCAACAGTCAAACTCTTCTGGATTTTGTTAATATGTGCTGATGGTTAACTTATACCTTTTTATTTTGTGTATCTTTTTGTGTAGTAACAAAATGTTTCCTGTCTTTGGTTTTGGAGCCAAGATCCCTCCCTCCTGGCAGGTGATAAAAACTAAAATTTAAGGACACAAAGAGGTTTTACTTCCAGAGCTTTCACTTTTCTCCAATGAATCAGTTGGATATGTTGAAGTAAATTAATGACGAATGGTTTAAATGTGATGTTATAAAGTATTTCTATGTTCCTAAGAGATAATGTTATGTTTTCATTTACGTTACTGGCAATCAACTGTAATTTGAATATAGCTGAATTATTGTTATCTATGTTATCTGAGACTTCTGCAGTTGGGAAAACGCAAATTATGAGATGAAGTTGACACGGTTTCTCTGACTTGTTCTATTTTGAAAATCTGAGGTGTGAAAGATGTAAAATTGTCACTGACTTTGTTTCTAATGATTAATATCCTCACACAGGTTTCCCATGAGTTTCCCATCAATTTTAATCCAACAAATCCATTCTGTGCAGGTAGGTGTACATTTGTCACAAGAGCACTACCTTTATCATTGCAGCACTGTGATGCCATATGTATGTGTGTGTTTGTATGTCTTTGTGTGTTCCAGGCATAGAGGGAGTGGTGCAGGTCTACCAGCAGTGTCTACCCCAGCTGAAGCTCTGGGGTCCCACCAACTTTTCTCCGGTGATTGACCACGTCACCTGCTTCGCCAAACAAGCTCTCCGGCAGAAAACGGCCTCGGTGAGTTGCTAAAAAAATCTGCTTAGAATCAGTTTTGAGAGCAGGACGTATTGGATAATTTCAGAATTTAAATATTATTAATGTTTCAATTTGTTTTTCTAGAAGTCTGTAGATTGTGGAACAGCATATCAAATATATCAAATAATTTAAAATAGGTATAATACATAAAATTTACAACATTTACAGCAACTTGCCACAAGAATAATCTACATGAAATCCACTAGTTATACAATTATATTTAAGGATCATGTGGAAACTAATTATGATATGAATGTTTGGCTCTTGGTGCTCTTTACATCTGATCAGTTTGCTCTGTCCATCAACAGCAATACTTCGTGCTGCTCATCATCACAGACGGAGTGATCACAGACATGGATCAGACATGTGCTGCGATAGTAGAGGCCTCTCGTCTGCCCATGTCTATCATCATAGTGGGCGTGGGCGATGCTGACTTCAGCGCGATGGAGTTCCTCGACAGCGACGACAAGCTGCTGCGTTCGCCGACCGGTGACACCGCTGCGAGAGACATCGTCCAGTTTGTGCCCTTCAGGGATTTCCAAGTAAGCAGCAGCGCAAACCTCTGCATTGATGTAACAGAATTTCAAGTATTTAATGTTCCAATATCCCTTTGTATAATTCGTATAAACTGAATTACAAAAATCTCAAATAATACATTTCAATCTTCACTTTTGTTAGTTTAGTTCTTTACATAGGTCTGAATTGCTCCTTGATGTGCGCACTTAAATGTACAATATGTAGCTTTGGCCACAAGGGGTCTCACAATTAAAACAATACCAAAAGACCATAGTTTGATGACATTGTCAATCAGGGTGGGATCATGGCATTTATTGTCTTCACCATCTTTCCTTGTCCCATTATGTTTGCCATTGGTTAACAAGCTACTGGCTAGCAGTGTGTATTTTTAGTTTTTCTAAGACCTATGGCCTGGACGTTACAGCATGACTGAATCACATATGACACTAATTAAAGGCGACCAAAATGTATTTTTGTATGTGGAATTAAGAAAATGTCCCTATAAACCCAAGTTTGTACCACAATGCAACTTAAACCACACAAGTGGGCAAAACACTGTAAGTGTGGGTGTTGGGATGAACCCTAACCCTTGCACTTTCTGATGTGACATTGTCGTTGCAGGGAAACAGCGTGGCCCTCGCCCAGAGCGTCCTGGCTGAGCTGCCCGATCAAGTGTCCTCCTTCTTCAATTCTTACAAGCTGAAGCCCCCAAATATATCCAGTGTTTCTGAGCCGTCTTAGGAAGGTGGGGTAATTATCCCAAATACCTCATATATACCACATGCCTGCATCTCGCCCACCCTCTTAACTAAGTTGCCTGTATGAATGGTGCAAAGCATCACCATGATTAGTTATTTTACAGCTTGTGCTGTCGCGTATAGAGGAAGGAAAAGCTGGTCAAATCAAACATTGTATATATTGTGTTTTGAAATTTGTTTTGAATTGTTGAAGATGAATTCCTGTGACGCCTTGTAATGCATGAAATCACCAAGCAATCATAATAAAAGTAATCACACTTTGAACTACGAGCGTATCACTGTGACATGCTCCGATGGCTCTGTTGATTCAATTGTTGTTTAAATGTTTTTCAGTCCTCTCTCTGTATGATCTCGTCTCTACTGTGACTGTTACTTTTCACACTCTCTAGTCTCTCACTGCTCTAATGTCCTTAAATTGTGTGCGAAAGCTGTGTGGTTGTTCAGTGTTTGTGCGGTGAATAATGTGTGTGTCCAGGCAGTGCGCTGCTGGGAAAGTCTTGTGTCAGCAGCCGCACCCTTCTACAGTCGCACTGAGAGTCATCACGTCTGTTCTCCAGCCCCAAAGTAAATGTGATTCAAAGAATGTTTGAATGATCAAGGAGAACCGAACATGAGGATCAAAGTAAAGGAGGAAGAGCTGGTTGAGACGGAGGAAATCCAAATTGAGAAGAAGGAGAAATTTGAATCTCTGCAGGAGAGCTGTGAGGAGAAGAAGGAATTCAGGGTCCTCCTAAATTGGAGGATCTGCAGAAACAGATGAGAAAGTTGGAGGAGAAGTAGTTGATCGAGCAGGTGCTGTCACTCAAGAGAGAAAACAAGCAGGAGGAAGAAATATGTCCCCTGATCCAGCTGCCCATTGAGCTTCAAGTAAGTTCCATCAGCTCATTGTGATTTGAATCTTATGGATCGTAGGTTTGCTTGAGGTTTAGACTTTGAAAAAGAAAAAAAGGAAAACCTCCCGTCCCGTTCATTTCAGACATACGGTAAAGCGGTATAGATAGTCGGAGTGCCTAAAAAGAACGAAAAGACAGCTATATGTTAGCTATAGTCTCTCATTTGATTTTTTTTTTATTATCTTCATGGCGTATCTGCTCATGTCAATTATCATGTACTTTTAATGAAAATAAAATGGCAAGTCTGTCAAAAAATAAAATGTATACATAATCTAACCATATTTGGAAGCTGATTAAAAATATTCCTTGAGAGGTTATAAGTGACTTCGAGTGGATTCCTGTTCATGATGTTTCTGACTATGATGAAATACATTTTTGTATATTTTAACTGCAGAATAACCGAGACAATTAAAGGGGAATTCTGAAAAAAGGACCAATGTATTCTTATTGTAACCATATTTGGAAGCTGTTTAAAAATATTCCTTGAGAGGTTATAAGTGACTTCGAGTGGATTCCTTTTCATGGTGTCTCTGATTATGCTGAGATACATTTTTGTGTATTTTTAATGCAGAATATCTGAGAAAATTAAAGGGAAAATGTGTAAAAAAGGACCAATGTATTCATAATGTAGCAATATTTGGATGCTGAGTAAAAATATTCCTTGAAAGGTTATAAGTGACTTTGAGTAGATTCTTGTTCGTGGTGTCTCTGACTATGCTGAGATACATGTTTTTACTGCAGAATAACTGAGAAAATTAAAGCGCAAATGTATTGGCCCAATGTATTCCTTGAGAGGTTATAAGTGACTTTGAGTGGATTCCTGTTACTAAAGTTGCAAATAAATAGCTGTTTATACTTCAAAATGCATGTTTGCCAAGCGTTGAGAAGCCTCCAACACTGGATAGCTGTGATGTTGGCAGGGAGATCCTCCTCTTGATGAACTGCAGGTCAGTACTGATATGTCAGTATATATCTGGGAGGGAGTGGTGAAATATGATCACTGATGTGCCATTGCTTGTACACCATTAATGGACAATAATCAAGGTGATCTTCATGATTAACACACATGTCGTTTGAGCCCTGGACCTCTGTTAGACTGTGAACATTAATGCCAAATATCCCTAGATTCAAAACACGACTTAACTACAATAATGGGAAATTGCAGTCACTGACTGTTCCATTTAGGCCCAATCCCATTTCACTCAGCTATTGCGCTAGCGTTAGGATGCTAGCTAGCTTTATCGTGATGTTACTGAGCTGAACTGCTCCTCTCATAACAAAGCATCCTGATAGGGTTGCATAGTATCTTTTCAATTTCAAATGTCATTGATTCACTTCAAGTCATTCACTTTAGTAAGTTGTCAGTTTAGTAAGTGAAAACAACAGCATTGGTTAAATTAAGATCTCAACAATGTTCTTGCAATGACATCCCAACAAAGTTGAAGCCCATAGAAACAGCTCAGCTAGCCCCTCAATGCACAAATTTGATAAAAGTTTGATTTAAAAAAAAATTGAGGGTTGTGGACCAGCCCAATTTGGCAGGTGATAGTGGTTTGCACAATGGGACTGGCTAACGCAGTCACTTCACGTGATAGAAGACTTGGATAATGAGGGATCAATACAGCATATGTGTAGGCTATTTTATTTAGTGACTTTATTTTGGAAGGTTGATGTGTAGTTCCTGTTAAATGAAGGTTGTTGGATGGGACTCTTGTTTTGATATGGGTTTTAAAGGAAGGGGTTGCTGTTGAGAGAATGTTCTGGAGTGTGGAAAACAAAGATGGACGGGTAAGAAGCGAATCAGCCATGTCTTTTGTAAAAAGCTTTTTTTAACTTTTTGCTGTCACAGAAAACATTTAACAGCGCCCACTCGGGTCATGGTGGACGCCATTAGGCGATATACTGATGTTGTACATGGAAGCACTTGCTCCTCAGGTGCGGAGCAAAAAGTAACGTCTAATAAAAAAAACAAAAAAACAAGTAGCCGATTCGTTTTCTAAATGCTGCCTGAGGATTCGGAATGACGCTTCATCTAGATTCATACATAGCTCTTGGATGATTCAACCCTATTTCTTGTCTTGTAATTGTGATTGAAATAATAGGTCTAGTGAAGAATATAACTGTAACGGTTTGGTATTAAAACCATGGGTGTTTAGTCTTTTCTGTTTATTAGTTCACCCCTGTAGTATGTCTGTTTGAGTTGTTTCTGGGTTTCATGTTTTCTGTTTTCTGTTTTATTTGTATTTGTATAATTTTTTCATACTTTCATGATTTTGTTTCTTGGGTTTGTGCGTGTAATATATCTCTTAGAATAATATCAAATTACACATGAGCTACAGTTTTCTTATTTATTTTGTTTTCAGAATCTGTACTTTAACCACCTTTGGAAAGGCAAGTTTTAAAGCACGATATATTCACACAATATAACAATTATTTACTTTTGATCTTACTTTTAATAATACTATAGCATTACAAGCCATTATGTTTGTAAATAGTTTATATTTCACTGACACGACGTCCTTTACTGCTTCAAAACATTTTGTCTTGCAAATGCTTTATCGCCTTATTTTATTTCACTGTGACGTCCTGTCATTTTAGTTTGTTAATTTCAGTCTCTTTGTATTTTCTGTTTCCTGTTTTATTTTGTAGTCCTGCTTTCCTTGTGTGTTTCGGTCTTTACTTCCTGTTGTTGATTGTCGTGCCCAATCCTCATGTGTTTCACCTGTGTGTAATTGCCCCTTCTTTTCCTCTGTATTTAAGCCTCTGTGTTTCCCTTTGTCTCCTGTCGGTTCGTACTCGTTGTTGTGCTAGTGGTTTCCACACGTGGCAGATACGGTTTGTCTGTTTCAGCTGTCTCGACCAGCTTCTCCTCCTTCCTTGTTCTCCGTGCGCTTTGTCGCCAGAACTTACCTGCTAGTGTTAGTGTTTTGTTTTTGTCTTGTTTAAAGCCTTTTATTATATTAAATACCTTTTTGTTAAAATCTCTGCATCCTGGGTCCATCTCCTCCCTCAAACAGTAACATTCAAAGGGAAGACACCTGAAAAGAAGCCTCCAAGAAATAGTATCAACTATCGATACATTGTCTGAACCCCGTGGGAATATAAAGGACTGCAGTGTGAACAGTGAAGCTGGTTTTTGCAAAAATGTCTGCAGTGTCTTGGAGGTTTCCAACACACTGGTTAATCGCGTGAAGCTCCGTTAGGCAGTGCCTGAGCACCAGAAGGTAAAAAAAAATTCATTTATCGATAGAAAGTTTGATTAACACATTTTTGTAATGAAGCACCTAATACATGTTATTGACATAACTGTGATGTGTAATATATGTCATTTTTTCATACAATTATTATGTTTTACACTTCAGGCAATACCCAAGTGACAAATGACAAGGTTGAGGAGAGACCCACTCCAGAGAAAACATCCGGGCATACAATTAATGGATTCAATTGTAAAATGTTCAGCCAATGGAAGAAAGCACAGAAAATACTATATCAGTGTTAAAATACTGATTGGATGGGTAGTTTAAATCCAGCCTTCAAAGTTGCACAGGACAAGTGGACGTTTGTCAGTTGACAAACGTAATTGCCAAAGGACTGAGGACCGTTCATCCTTACTGCAGCTTTGGCTTCAAGAGACACTGTGTGAAAACCCTGCTGTCAAAGACCCAGGCAGCAATTTTCAAGTGCAGTGGCTACTGTTGTTTCTCGGATTGCCCAGTAACTGTGGATGTTATGGTCAAGGACGTAACCACCCTGAAGGCAACAGTTGTTTTCTCCGGGGGAGATGTTTGCCACAATGTCAATAACTTGAAAAGAAGGCCAGTCCGTGCTGATGCACACAGGTCGGCTGGAGTAGTTCTGGATACCAAACTGCCCAGGACAGTATATCTGTCTTTGGTTAGAATCCAGAAAAAGTCATTGAATCTGGATGCAGGGATGACGCCCCAACAAAAGACGTTTTAAAAACTATATCTGCAAGCCAAAGAAAGCTGCGTAGACATCATTCCAATGAGCTTTTTAGCCTCCAGAAAATCTTTGCGGAACAAATAAATGCAGAAAATCTGGTTTTGCAGAAGGTCCTCATGCAGCCTAAAGGAGTGATGCTATGGTCAAAGAAGACTCTTGCAATATTTTATGAAAGGTGTAGGGATGATATAGTCTACTTTGATGCAACAGGAAGTGTGATCCGTAAGGAAACTTCGCAAAGTCATCCCCTCTATGTTTATGAGTTAGTGGTGAGAAACCCATTGAAGGGGGCGTCACCACTTCTTGTTGCATCGTATGTTACATGTGACCACACCACAGCAACTGTGACCTACTTCCTGCAGGCGTTTCAGACCGATCTTGTCAGGATGTACAGGGGGAGATCCAACAAAAGGCCTGTGATGATTGTCTGTGATGGCTCTATGGTAATTCTGCAATCACTTGCAATGACATTTTGCAAGTCAAGTCTGGAAGACTTATTGCAGAAGTACCAAAGAAATGTCACTGGACAACATCCCAGTGGAAAGATTGACCTGCTCATTCTTCATCGATGTCTCAGCCACATCATGAAGAATGCCAAGGACTTGCAAAAAACAGTATGTATTGTATTCTAAATAAGGAGCAATACATTTATAACATAAATTACTGATGATTTTAACTTTGTTATATATATTGTGTTTGTAGGAATGCAAAACACTACAAGCTGGCAATGCACACCTTTGGCCTACTTGCATGTAGTTAAAGGCTTAAAGACTTGGATGAGGTTCTTCTCAGTATGACTGTACTCTTCTGCAGTCCTTGCACTGGGAAGAACATTCAAAAGCACCTTGAAAACCTGCATGTCTGGATGGAAAAAAGGGGGACCTTGGAGATAGATGACGAACAATTCATCCCGGAAGACTACAAGGTAATACTGACAAGTATATCTATGGTGCGACTGCACAGGCAGATAACCCATAGTAAGGATTTTATAAAATTCGATTTAGGTTATTCACTTTTGTAAGCACTATCAGTCATTATTTTGCTTTTATAAACAAGTATCAACACCATTTTCATACATTGCTGTGGGCTCACTATTTTGCAAGATGAATCACAGCTTACTTAACATTACTTTTACAAAATTTTCTGTCAAAACTATCAAAATGGAGCCTTATGGAAATATGTCAAACATATTTTTACCACTACATGATCACAAGAGAGCATCACTTAAGTACCTACTGTGCATAACAAACTGCAACCACATGTCATTTCAACACCTGTATTAATAATGTTATACCAAATCTCAAAAACAGCTGAGAATCCTACCCATTATTTAGACAGTTTCTCTCTGATCACACATGATCAGTTTACCAAAAATAATCTCAGGTTCTAAACCTTTTTTTGGCCGTTTCAGCCAACCATGCTGTTTGACCGTAAAGCCACAAGTAGACGAGCAAACAAAAACCCGGGGGCGGCTGGCTTCCCAGATGACGGCTCACTTCACTGCAGTCGGAGCTGGTGGATAAAACTCCGCCCTGAAGTAGCTTGAGGCTCAATTCACCTTCCTCCTGAAAGAGCTGGAGGCTGAATACTCCGCCCTGAAGGAGCAGACTGTCACCAACAATCCCACCTGGGAAACACAGAGATATATGGTTGAGCAGATGGAGTCACCTGCCTCACTATTGTTGAAGTGCCATATGGACTTGATCCCCTTGACTCAACATGTGGAGTCTGCAAAGGCCAGAGAGAAGGAGCTGGAGAAAGAGCTCAGACAAATGTACATGAGGATCAAAGTAAAGGAGGAAGAGCTGGTTGAGACAGAGGAAATCCAAATTGAGCAGAAGGAGAAATTTGAAACTTTGCTGGAGAGCTGTGAGGAGAAGCTGGAGTTCAGCATCCTCCAACATTGGGCCAGCTCCGAGAAAAGAGAGGCGCCCCCCCTCTCTCCCCTTCCTCCCTTTCTTTCCCTCCACTCCAGACTGACTTTTGCAATGTGCAATATATAAGCACATGAAACAATACATAAATAAATACAAACATCCAAATTCCATAGCTTTTTATGTATTAACTTATTTATTTCTGCATTATATTAACGCTGGGCAATTTTGGGGGGAATGCAGGATTTGGTGAATGTGCACAGGCGGTAATGCAATGTATGATTCCGGTTACAACTGCTGTAATATGGATCATATGTGATGAGGTGGGAATTACTACAATCCCACTCCAACGAGGAACAAGACACAATTCTCTTACAGTATTGTCACACTTTAATGCTCCGAGTATTGTTCATACGACAAAGGTTAGTTTGTAATATGCACACTGATGGGAAACAGTTCTTTGCCTTTATACATTTGGCTCAACCCTCCCACTGTAGTTAGGGTTGTTACAAAGTCAAAGGTCGGGATCTTCTGATGACATTAAAAAAACATTGCCTAAGTTAAAGCAATCAGGCCAAGATTCATTCAGTAGTACAGGATACATAATGATCAAGGTTATGTTGTATGGAATTTAGTCATTATCAATCAACGGCGAAGTGAAACATGATTATATTCAGGTCAAACTTTTATTTTTCTATGAGAGAAGAGAAGAGACCATAAAGAGAATACTTCCTCTGAGATTGTGATGACGACTTTGTATTAGTCAGACTGAGGGGTGGGATAAAATAACACAACATATGATTACAAAAATAACAATAATAGTTAAAAAAAGAGAAACTTCTATTTCAATACGTTAGAGGACGTGGGGGACGTTAATCTGCTGAGCATCTGATGTTGTACTGCAGGTTTGGGGGATTTGAGACTGTAATATATACTCTTGTGTTCTCTGCATGACTTTCTCCCACTGCCTCTCCACACATGCACCATTAACCAAATGTCCACGTTTGTCCCCACATACACAATGAATAATATGTGTTTTACCAGGTCCAACATTTGACTGAGCAATGCTGCATTGCTCTTGTGTGTGCCCCGCCTGCCGGGTGTCACTGTTACTGGAAACGAACGCACCGGACACCGCCCACAATCGAAGCCCACTCCTCTCTCTTGATGTTGCTAACGACAGCTAGTTGATAGACGGCAAACCAGGTAGGACTAGTACAGATTTAAAGCTGCTTTTGATTTCACATTGCTTTCAACATGAAAACAGACGTCACGCTTTTACGTCTAAATGCCAACTTCCGCTCCTGACACGGGGCTTCTGTTACTTTTCTTCTCAGCATGTCACCGTTAGCTGGAAGGAAAACAAGCGTTGACTCGTTAAGTAAACAGCAACTGAATGAAAGCTAACAACTGTTCTACTTCGTGTATGTGAATATACTTCGATCTGTAGTTTAATGTCTCTTTACTGACGGTCTGTGGTGTGAGTTCTGACGTTATTCAGCAGCAGCTCGGTCAGTCAGTGAAGTTAGCTTCAGGTTCGCTGGTCTTGGGGAATGTTAAGGGAGACGTACACAGATGTTGTCACTTTCTCTTTTATCAGTGAGAATGTGTTAAGATTCCACGTGTTTAGGCCTCGGCACGAACTGGAACTGTGTGTGTTCGTGTCTGTGAACATCCGCGTGAGACTTGTCAAAAGTGAAGCTGAGTGTTTTTGGATCAGGACCAGGTCAGATGTGGTTTACATGTGGTTTAAGACAGTGATGCGGTTTACATGTGGTTTAAGATGTGCTGACCAGTGGTTTCACACAGTGATGTGGTTTAGAACAAGTGGTTTAAACAGTGAAAGGTGTTAAAACAACGAGAGTCGTTGGCTGACTTCCCCTCAACTTCCCAGCGGCACTTCGTAGAGGCACTTCCGGTGGCCACAAAAGCTGCCACTAATATGTTACGGCAGTTGCCGCCCTGTTTGGAGGCAGATGCCTCTGTTGTTGGTTGTTTACGTACTTGTTGTTGTTTTCTGGGGCATAGATGATTCTGCGTAATGATCTTTATCCAGGCGTCATTTTTAGATGTTGATAGAGAATTGAGCTGTTGTTAAAACGATGTAGAATAATCTGTTGCACTCGAATGTAAATGCAATAATTGAATGCTTTAATTAAGTTATTATGATCTGCAGTTTCACAAATTACTCAAGCATGAACAAATAAAAGGCGATAATTCACACATTGTTACCTTGGTGGAGATGTAATTGAAATTACTGGTTAGCCAGGAAACTGTAAATACCAGTTTGCTTCAATATCAGTCCATTTCACTTTATTTTACAGTTTTTCTCCATTGCTTTGGCTCATTTCACGAAACAGAAATGACATTCTCAAAACAACACGTGCAAACCTCCAAACCACTGGGCACTTTTTCACAACAGATTGGAATATCTCATTCCTTTAATCAAATTGCAATTGTATAAGCACATCCTTGCAATGACAAGAACAATTTCCAACAGCTTGCACAAATTTCAAATGATTTAGCCCACCTTTGCAAACGGTTAGGTACAATTGCCTTCAGTTAGCCCAATTACCAATTGAATATATATTGTTGGTCAAAAATTACTGTCGCTTCTCAGTCAAGTGGTCGTTCTCTGCAGAACATGTTGGCATAATTTCATTGTTTACATCATCACCTACACAATAGTTCACTCCACTGTCAAAATCGTACAGGCACATAATACCATGAAAAACATCATGGTATATACTGTAATAAGGATATCTTTGATCATCGGCTTAATTTTCAGGTGCAACTAGAACTTTAGTAATCAAGGTTGAGTTTCACACATCTGATCACCAATCACACAGTAAGTTTACAGTTTTTCTCAATTGCTTTGGCTCATTTCACGAAACAGAAATGACATTCTCAGAGCCCTAAGTGCAATTGGCAAATAGCCCATATGGTTCAGCACAACTACATAGATCACCTTCAAAAGGTCATATCTCACTATACCAAATTTTAGTTTTGATGTGCTTATTGTTTGACAGTATATAGTGCTGTACACATTTTCTGTTACTTTAAGCACGATGTATGGCAATTACTGTAACAATTTCCATGGCAGTATGAGTTTAATAAACATATTTTATGTGAAACCTTGAATAAATCTTTTTTCTGTTTGATACACATAATATTCTGGAAAGAAAACATCTACTGTAACCATTCAGTGACCATTCAAGAACTGAGCCAAGATTGAAATGTGCACATGAGGGATATTTCTATGGTCCACTGCCATACTGACAAAACATCTAAACATTTTGACCTGTAGTGTTTAAACAATGCCAAAGGGACTTTTCATTTTGGGGGCACTGACTATTTGTATGAGAAAAGGATTTAGTTTTGACTGATGAGTTGTCTGTTTTGGGAAAAATATGACATTTTGCAGGTGTGCTATGGAGTTTTGCTGAACCATCTATGTTATTTTGAGAGATGAGCCACAGCAATCGAGAAGGAAATTTTCATTTTGGAGGCACTGACTATTTAAATGAGAAAATGATTTGGTTTTGAAACTTGAGTTAACTGTTTTGGGTGAGATATGACCTTTTGAAGGTGATCTATGTAGTTGTGCTGAACCATATGGGCTATTTTGCCAATTGCACTTAGAGCTCTGAGAATGTCATTTCTGTTTCGTGAAATGAGCCAAAGCAGGGGAGAAAAACTGTAACAGGATCAACCAGCCTGTATCAATATTGCTGTCTATGGTGTTATTGTCAGTTAACTGGATTCATTTAAATATTGATGATATGAGAATAAATTTTGGTTTAACTGTAGAAGATCAGTAGCTGTTTGTTGTGTACAGCTTTGTTCATTTGTGTAGTATATGCACTGATGCTTTTACACCATAGAAGTTCATAACTCATAAAACATATTTTGAAGTTGAAGAAGTAACAATTAGTCTATTTTAAATGTTCTTTTGGATGTAAGTGAATTTAACTAAGAGTCCTTGGAGAATGTATTAATACAAAAGTATAAATAAATAAACATATAAATAAATATATGCATAAATAAGGAAATAAATAAATAAGCGTTTGTAATTAAACAGGACATAACTAATTAAATGTCTCATCTCATTTTCGTCCGCTTATCGGGTCGTGGGGGGAGCAGCTCAAGCAGGGGGCCCCAGACTTCCCTTTCCCGGGCCACATTGACCAACTCTGACGGGGGGATCCCGAGGTGTTCCCAGGCCAGTGTTGAGATATAATCTCTCCACCTAGTCCTGGGTCTTCCCAGAGGTCTCCTCCCCACTGGACGTGCCTGAAACACCTCCCAAGGAAGGCGCCCAGTAGGCATCCTTACCAGATGCCCGAACCACCTCAGCTGACTCCTTTCTAAGTAAAGGAGCAGCGGCTCTAATCCGAGTTCCTCACGGATGGCTGAGCTTCTCACCCTATCCCTAAGGGAGACGCCAGCCACCCTTCTGAGAAAACTCATCTCGACCGCTTTTACCCAGGATCTCGTCCTTTCGGTCATCACCCAGCCCTCATGACCATAGGTGAGGATAGGAATGAAGATCGACCGGTAGATCGAGAGCTTTGCCTTGCGGCTCAGCTCTCTTTTCGTTACAACGGTGCGGTAAAGCGAACGCAATACCGCCCCGCTGCTCCGATTCTCCGGCCAATCTCACGCTCCATAGTACCCTCACTCGCGAACAAGACCCCCAAGGTACTTGAACTCCTTCACTCCTTCACAATAGGACTCATTTCCTACCCGGAGTAAGCAATCCATCGGTTTCCTGCTAAGAGTCATGGCCTCAGATTTAGCGGTGCTGATCCTCATCCCAGCCGCTTCACACTCGGCCGCCAGCCGATCCAGTGAGTGCTGAAGGTCACAAGCCGATGATCCAATGAGGACCATGTCATCTGCAAAAAGCAGTGACGAGATCCTCAGACCACCGAACTGCAACCCCTCCCCACCACGACTACGCCTCGATATCCTGTCCATGTATATCACAAACAGGATTGGTGACAAGGCGCAGCCCTGGGGGAGACCAGCACCCACTGAGAACGAAACTGACTGGCTGCCGAGGACACGAACACAGCTCTCGCTTTGGGAGTACAGGGATTGGATGGCCCTGAGGATAGACCCCCTAACCCCATACTCCCGCAGCACCTCCCACAGTTTCTCCCGGGGGACCCGGTCATACGCCTTCTCCAGATCCACAAAACACATGTAGACCGGATGGGCATACTCCCAGGATCCTTGCGAGAGTGAAGAGCTGGTCCGTAGTTCCACGTCAGGGGCGAAAACCGCATTGTTCCTCTTCAATCTGAGGTTCGACGATCGGCCGAACCCTCCTTTCCAGCACCTTGGAGTAGACTTTACCAGGGAGGCTGAGAAGTGTGATGCCCCGGTAATTGGCACACACTCTCTGGTCTCCCTTTTTGAACAGGGGAACCACCACGCCGGTTTGCCACTCCTTTGGCACTGTACCCGACTCCCACGCGATGTTGAATAGGCGTGTCAACCATGACAGCCCCTCAACACCCAGAGCCTTTAGCATTTCTGGCTGGATCTCATCAATCCCTGGGGCCTTGCCACTGTGGAGATGTTTGACCACCTCAGTGACCTCCACCAGGGAAATTGACGATGAAACACCATCAACCTCGAGCTCTTCCTCCAACATAGAGGGCGTGTTATTCAGATTTAGGAGTTCCTCAAAGTGTTCCTTCCAACGTCCGACGACCTCCTCAGTTGAGGTCAACAGAGTCCCATCCTTACTGTACACAGCTTGGATGGTTCCCCGTTTCCCCCTCCTGAGGTGCCGGATAGTCTTCCAGAAACACTTTGGTGCCGACCGAAAGTCCTTCTCCATGGCCTCTCCGAACTTCTCCCACACCCGCTGCTTAGCCTCCGACACGGCAGCAGCTGCAGCCCTTCGGGCCTGTCGGTACCCTGCAACCGAGTCAGGAGTCCTCCAGGATATCATATCCCGGAAGGCCTCCTTCTTCAATCGGACGGCTTCCCTGACCACCGGTGTCCACCACGGTGTCCGAGGGTTACCGCCCCTTGAGGACCCCAAGACCCTGAGGCCAGAGCTAGCCGCCGCAGCTTCAGCAATGGAGGCTTTGAACACCGCCCACTCCGGCTCAATGCCCCCAACCTCCACAGGAATGCCAGAAAAACTCCGCCGGAGGTGTGAGTTGAAGATACCTAGGACGGGGGCCTCCTCCAGACATTCCCAGTTCACCCGCACTACTCGTTTGGGCTTACCAGGTCTATCCGGACCTGATCCAACCTGATCCAACTCACAACCAGATGGTGGTCGGTTGACAGTTCCGCCCCTCTCTTTACCCGAGTGTCCAAAACATGCGGCCTCAGATGAGATGACACGATCACAAAATCGATCATTGATCTTTGGCCTAGGGTAATCTGGTACCAGGTACACTTATGAGCACCCTTATGTTCGAACATGGTGTTTGTTATGGATAATCCATGACTAGCACAGAAGTCCAATAACAAACGACCGCTCGGGTTCAGATCAGGGAGGCCGTTCCTCCCCACCACGCCTCTCCAGGTGTCTCCATCGTTGCCCACGTGGGCGTTGAAGTCACCCAGCAGAACTACGGAGTCCCTTACTGGAGCCGCATACAGGACTCCATTCAGGGTCTCCAAGAAGGCAGAGTACTCTGAGCTGCTGTTTGGTGCATACGCACAAACAACAGTCAGAGTTTTCCCCCCTACAACCCTTAGGCGCAGGGAGGCGACCCTCTCGTCTACCGGGGTAAACTCCAACACCGCGGCGCTCAGCCGGGGATTTATGAGTATCCCCACACCCGCCCGGCGCCTCACGCCCTTAGCAACTCCGGAGAAGAATAGAGTCCAACCCTTATCCAGGAGTACGGTACCAGAGCTGAGACTGTGCGTGGAGGTAAGCCCCACCAGATCTAACTGATAGCGCTCCACCTCCCTCACAAGCTCCGGTTCCTTTCCCCTAAGCGAGGTGACGTTCCACGTCCCCAGAGCCAGCTTCTGCCGCCCGGGTCTGGTCCGTCGAGACCCCTGACCTTCGCTTCCACCCATGTGGCTGGGCACCCGACCCCAACGGGTCCTCCCACAGGTGGTGGGCCCATGAGATGAAGAGAGGGGGGGTGCCACTTAGTTTGTTCGGGCTATGCCCGACCGGGCTCCGTGGCAAACCCGGCCACCAGGCGCTCGCAATCGAGCCCTCCGTCTGGGCCTAGCTCCAGACGGGGGCCCCAGGCTTCCTCCGGGCCGGGTCCGATCTCCGCTTTTTCCGATATTCATTGAGGCTTTTTGAACCATTCTTAGTCTGGCCCCTCACCTGAGACCACTCTGCCATGAGAGACCCTACCAGGAGCACAAGGCTCCAGACAACACAGCCCTCAGGTTCACAGGGACACGCAAACCTCTCCACCACGATAAGGTGACTGTTCCAGGAGAGTTAAATGTGTTAAATTTATTTCCTTATTTATTTATTCATATTTAAGTCTTTTTCCGTCTTCCATACCCAAGAGCTAACAAACTATCTAATAAACTTTCATGAAAGTATATGTCTCTCGTTGAATAAATCACAAACAGCTTTATTGCTCTCAGACAGTCTGGCAAATTTGACAGCTGCCTTTAAACAGTTTGGCAAAAAGGCAGCTGCCTATACATATCAGTGGCAGTTTCTGTTGACAGTGGAAGTGCCTTGTGGGCGAGCTGCCGATGCCACAGTTTAAACTGGCCCTTATATTACTGCAGATTAACGTCATCTTGGCTCTGAGGCTTGTGCTAAGTCAGCAGCTCCCTGGCAACTCTCCCTAAATAATCTTCCTCTTAAAAAAAGATCTGCTCTACCCTTAAAGCAAATATATTTACATCCAGGAAGCTTAATGCAGATCTGTTCAACCTATTAATGGGGGCAGATTGAAAAATATATTCAGATTTCTAGTACTATGTTGTAATAATATTTAATGAGAAATAAAGCTGTGACATTATGAGAATCAAGTTTTGGTGTGTTCAATGCTTGCTTCTAGTTCTGTAAGTCTGTGGTACTTATTGTGTTTCTGTTTGTCAGTTCCTGTGTGTGAGTGTGTGTCCTTCAGTCTGTAATGGCGGTAGCTGGGAACCCAGGTCCGGGGGCCACACAGTGCGTGACCAAGGTGGCGCTGAGCATCTCCTGTCAGAATCTGCTCGACATGGACACCTTCTCTAAGTCCGACCCGCTGTGCGTGCTTTTTATGAACAGCTCTGGGCCCCACTGGTGTGAGGTAAGTGGGGTTAATAGATTGTTAGTCTACACACACACACACACACACACACACACACACACAAAGACACACCTCCAGCTGTTCAGTGAATCCTAAAATCAGTGCAGGTGCGGGTACATGTAGTTCTCTTTCACTCACTGAAGTGGAGATTTGGATTTACATGAACATAATGCAGTGATATTCACACTTTTTACATTCACCCAAATGTAAGTTAAAATACCAAGTATCACTACTGATGTAAAACTCCTGTTGAAATCAAAGTTATTTAGGCCTTGGCTAGTAATTCAAACTTCTGAGTTGGTCATAGTTATGCTGTGTCTGACTCTGTGACATGTGTCTGTGTTAGATCGGCCGGACAGAGAAAATAAACAACAGCCTTAATCCAAGCTTCTCCAAGACCTTTGTCATCGACTACTACTTTGAGATGGTGCAGAAGCTGAAGTTCGAAGTGTACGACATCGACAGCGAGAACTGCAGTCTGCAAGAGGCTGACTTCCTGGGAGAAGTGGAGTGTACCTTGGGACAGGTGAACGCTCTTCAACAGATCATTCATCATCTTAGTCATCCAACCTGTTATTATTTTTCTTCACTATTGTAAGTCCGTCCTGTGGCATTTCTGGTGATAGCTACAATGACACAAGGTGATGTTATTTCATTTTTTTCTAGGTTGTGTCCTCAAAGAAAATTACACGACCACTTGTCATGAAGAACAAGTCGCCTGCAGGAAAAGGAACCATCACTGTGAGTTGCTTTCATTCAGATTGGAAGATTATTGTATTTGGTTTGAAGTGTAAATGCACTTATTTCACCGTTTAACAGTGTTGTTTCTTGGTTTGCAGATAAGCGGAGAGGAAAGAACTGACAACCGGGTGGTGGAATTTGATATGGCAGCTAGAAAACTGGATAAAATGGTATTGATGACTACATATGAATACGATAAAGAATTCAGAAACATCGATACAGATGATTTTACTGGGGTTAAAACTTCATCAATGTCTCTGTGGTCTTTGCTGCTCTTGATAGTTTAATAAGAGGATAACATCAGCTATTTTTGATCAATCGTTTTCTTGGGTTTTCTCCTCCATTTCGATTGTCAACATTAGACAAGTTGAATGAAAAATATAAATCCATGTTTAACAGGGATTGGTTCAGCTGTGTGTAACTTTCATGCCCATTTCTAGGATTTCTTTGGGAAGTCCGACCCTTTCCTGGAATTCTTCAAGCAGACAGAAACTGGATGGATGCTGGCTCACAGGACAGAGGTACAGATATATACTAGTTGTACAACATGATATTACTCTGACTACGACTTTTTTACTCTGTGAATATGTTACTATGTGGAGCATCTACTCTGACTCTGTTATCTGACTCTTAATCTGCTCTCCCGCATACACTGAAGGCCTGACATTCTTCAGAGTGACGCAAATATCTGAGTTAGTTGCTCCAGAAATGGTCCTCAGCTAACAGACCAAACCAGAAGAACTCTGACTCTGTGACTTTTACCCGGCTCTTTTAATCTGTGCCTGTTGTTCTGTAACTAATTCAAGAACAACACACTTGTACCACATGTTGTAAAATTTAGTAGATGATCTGATAGGACTTTGTTGTCATGGAGATACTGGTGGGACATTAAGTGGTCAAAGTGCACCTTGTTAATCTGAGTCATTTTCCAGGTGGTGAAGAAAAACTTAAACCCAACGTGGAAACGATTCCGTGTCCCGCTGCAATCCCTCTGTGGAGGAGATGTGGAGAAACCTATAAAGGTACACACACACAGACATTACTTAAAAAAATAGCAGAATGCAGAATAGTTATTTTGATTATCTATTAATCTGAAAAGTATTTTTCATTTAATTGATTAATTGTTAGCTCTATACATTTATTTAAAATACAACACATTTCTATTAAATGTTCTAGTCTGACACACATTCAGTTCAGTGATGTTGAAGACAAAGAAAGACAGTAAACACACAACATTTGAAATACGTGAACCAGTAAATTATTGGAAATATTTGCTTGAAAAAAAAAAAGAAGAAGCAACTAAGCAATTATCAAAATATACACTGAAACATTATCTGGTTTTGAATTAACTAATCGTTACAGCTTTATCTGGAAACGAAAGTAAATTTACAATTCTCAGCTTCTCAGTCAGTCATAGTCACAATTATAATGATAATTTCCAAATATACATCAAATGTCAATAGAGCTTATTTTATACATTAGGTAAGTATGAGGTGTTGATGATGTTGTCTCAGCTCAGCTTATGCATATCAAAGGGTCAGATAATCTTGGTACAAATTAGGAAATGTGTTTAAGCACTAGTTTACGTGAGTTGTTTTTTGTGTCTGTCCTCTAACCCTGTTAAAGCACACTTATCAGGAACAGATGCTTTCCCATCAACAGTTCAAGTGAGTTTACTGTCAAAACCCTGAGTGCTCTTCATGTGACGGATTCAGTGTATGTGACACGTCAGGTCACACTCCTAGTCACACCTACTTAGATCTTGAGGATTATGCATAGTTAGGCAGAGTGTGACCCATCGGTGAACTTACCTGTTAAATGATCACTTTGTGTGTCTGTGTTTTTCTAGTTGATTAATGCGAATGGGGGAGCTGGGAAATTGGACTTAACATGAATTTAAAGTGAAGATAAACTGTAGGTTTTTGTCGATATCAGTAGTAATATATGCTAGTTATTAGTCGTTCTCCTGTTTCCTAATCATTTGAAGCTCATGTGTGACAGAAGAGTCTGATGTCTTCACAGACAGTATGTTGTTTATCCCAATACAAGGTGCTGACAGCAGAGCGGGATGTACACACCCCTTCACAAAAAAAACAAATTATAATTCTGTGCAAATTGAAGCTTCAAGAAAGTTAATGCATTCATGTGATGTAGAAAACAATCCGATTTTTTTTTCCACATTCTGACTTCAAAACACATGAACCCGCTGAAGTAGGAACATCTTTGCAACCTAGGATATAATGCTTTTTTTCTTCATTGTGCCTAACACACTTATTCTACATACACTTCATTTCTCTAGGGTTAAGAGAGGAAGTCTTTTTCTTCGTCTTTGGCTGGACCAGCTACATCGCAGACCTTGGAATACACTGATAGTCTGATACAATGATTTTATCCTAAATAATAATAATTATTGGATATTGTCAAATATGTCAAATCTTAATCTGAAATCGAACTCTTCAAGTCAAATGAAGTGAGGTATAAATTATTACATTTTCAGCCGAAATGAAGAAAAAACATAAAAACATATTCTCCAGACTTCAAGTAGTTTCATTATTTACCTCTAGTGAAGTAAATGTGGACTCCTGCTCTCCACATCACTGCTGGGGGCGGTTAAGTACAGTACTTGATTAAATGTACTTTCCACCACTGTCATCAGGTGAGTTCACCAATGGGTCAGGTTGGGGTTTTCCATCCTGACAGATCACTATCTGAAGAAAGATTTCCTAGTTGTTCATCTCGTAGACATATGGCCTTGTCTGTCCTGGCTGCTCCATTCTGTGTCCTGTCTCCTGTTTCCTCTCTCCACACTGAAGACCGGTCCAGAGCAGCGAGTCAGGGGCTGTACTCTCCCTCTTTGTCACAAGGCTTGTGTGTGTGTTTTTGTTGTGCCTAGTTCACACTATACAATTAAGCCCAATATAGGATTATCGAAGCCAAATCCGCGTTGCTTTGTGTGTACTCTTCAAAGATGCCGAAGGCTCGCTGACAGTCAACTTACCTTTTCACTGCTCGCGTGGGCTTTTGTAACCAAACGTAGATAGTTTAGTGTGTGACCCCCGTGTAATACAAATTCATGTCTGCAAGACTCCAATATAGTGTGAACAGCGCATTGATCCAATGGCTTAGGAAGTCCTTTAGACTGAACTTAGACGTTTGAGTAGTGGGGAGTTGCCTTTACATTTGAAGCTTCACACCCATAGCATGCTTTTTGTCTCACCATCTTTAATGTCCACACACTGATGCTAAGTTATCAGCTGAATCTTTTCTTTTTCACTCATTTAATGTCAAAGAGAGTGGACTGATTGTTTTCTCCTGAATGTCTGTGTTTCTCAGGTTGACTGTCTTGACTACAACAACAGCGGATCTCACGACTTCATCGGCTCCTTCCAGGCCACACTCTGCCAAATACAGCAGGCTTCCGAGAAGTTCGCGGTGAGCTCTGTGTGCCAGCGCTGACATTTAAACACGAACAAAACTGAAACATGAAATACAAACCAGATTTCTATTCTTTTAACAAGAGGTGGATATTTATTCCATAACTAACACTCTTGGTGTGTTTGTTATCCTCTCAGGCTGAGTTTGAATGCACCAACAGTAAGAAGAAACAGAAGAAGAAAGGATACAAAAACTCTGGTATCATCGTCATAAAACGGTGCAAGGTACTTTTAGCTTTTCCTTTGGAGAACATATCCTTATCTGGCTCCATGTTGTATCTTTTAGATCAAACTGAAGATTATTTTTTGTCTTTTATTTTTTAAAGGTTAAGTAATTTGTGTCATCAACATGTATTTTCAGGTTGTGAAGGAGTACACGTTCCTGGATTACGTAATGGGTGGCTGCCAGATTAACTTCACTGTGCGTATTCAAACTTCTTTGTTAATCTCCTTTCGAAAATAGTCTATATTAACCTCATGCTTAAATGTAATGGCATCTTCATTAATACTGTGTATTATGATGACCGACTATTATTTGATTTAATGCTTGTATTCATTTACCAGATTGCTGTTGACTTCACTGGTTCCAATGGAGACCCCAAATTCCCTGTATCCCTCCACTACATCAACCCTCAGGGCTACAATGAATACCTGGCAGCCATCTGGGCAGTGGGCAATGTCATCCAGGACTATGACAGGTGAATACAGCAGATTATTTTCTATGAGGCTTCATGAGCCACCAATAATCCAAACACAACGAAGGTTGTGTTTTCCTTCCTTTGGAAAATGGATTGATTTAAAGGAAAGGTTTCAGTAAAACTACCAACAGTGAATGTGTTTTCTCTGTGTGTCCAAACCCACCAACAGAGAAATCAGATCTATATGTCATCTGATTAATACAGCAGTAGCGCATTCTTGTACTGCCCTCTAAGACTAAGATTTAATCAATTAATTATGTCAATCTCTCTTATGCACAATATCAGTTCCGTTAAGTAGGAAACACTGTGAAACCGCTGCTAGGATGAAATATATGAATATCTAGAAGAATGCCTGATGCAGCATGTGAGTTAATTGGAAAAACTCACATGCTTTTTTCTGACCAAATTCACATTGGAAAAGGAGGTTTAAAAGGGTGGGTCACTCTCCTATTTCCATTAAGGTCGAAATTTAAGCTATAGGTAACACTGATGAAATGTGTTACCTGTTTGAACATCTGAACAGGGCTCTAGTCTCGTCCCATGTTTGTATAAATTGTAACATCTACGCCACTTTGCTTCCTGTGCACAGTGACAAGATGTTCCCTGCTTTTGGTTTCGGAGCCCAGATCCCTCCGACATGGCAGGTGATTGCTGACTTCAGTTGCAACATTATTGATGTTTATATGGGCCTTGCACTGTGTGATGATCAGTCTTTGTTAGATTAATCTTTGCACTGATGTACCTCAGCTCACCTCAGATGACTTGGCTTGACTTATAATTGTTTATGTTCCCAGGTCAGCCACGAGTTTCCCATCAACTTCAATCCATCGAATCCGTTTTGTGCAGGTAACAAGAGACGGATGTGAATTCCCGCTGTGTTTAATGAGATGACTCGATCAAGACTTTGACTTAAGATTCTTAGCAAAATTTCGAGGCACAACTGGAATTTGTTTTTTTTGTGATCAGTCACACAAATATATGCGCATTGGGATATTTGAAGCAAACATTTAACTTAGTCAACAACAAATTGGAACAAGTGATCAGTGGGTCTTCAGAAATATGAAAACAACAATTCTGATCAAATTCTACTCAAGTGTTCAATATTTGACCAAGCGTAAATGGAATTGCTGTGCGTTTTACATTGTTTTAGATAAAATTACGAATTTCCTGATGTTGAAGATCAATCATGGATGGCGTGTTTTTTTCAGCACCTCACAAGAAATTTTAATTTCTGTGAAGATTGTCCTCGTCCCAGCAACTGGAAAGCAATTGATCATCATGTTGTGATGTGCTGACCACTAAATCAACATGGAAATATGTTTTCTGAGTGTGTTTCTGTTCACTCATGTTTGTTTGTGTGCTTTCTTTTTCGCTCGTAGGGATAGAAGGTGTGGTGCAGGCCTACCGGCAGTGTCTGCCTCAGGTGAAGCTTTATGGCCCAACAAACTTTTCTCCAATCATCAACCATGTGGCCAACTTCGGCAGACAAGCCCTGCAGCAGCAAACTGCCTCTGTGAGTTACAGAGTTTAAATTAAATTTACAACAACTGTATTTGTTGTGTGCAAATGTTCATTACTATAGTTTTCCATAAACAACATCGATCAACAACATAATCTCAACCAGTTCTTCTTTCTGTGTTGTTTCCCAGCAATACTTTGTTTTGCTCATCATCACTGACGGAGTGATCACAGACATGGATGAGACCCGCAACGCCATTGTCAATGCATCTCGTCTGCCAATATCTATCATCATAGTCGGGGTAGGGGGGGCGGACTTCACTAACATGGAGTTCCTGGATGGAGACGATGGAAATTTACGCTCGGCTACAGGCGAGGCTGCCATGAGGGACATTGTGCAGTTTGTGCCATTCAGGCAGTTCCAAAACGTAAGCTAATTTATTAAGTCTTTGTAGGCATGCACCACCTGATCTTCGTTTAATCCTTAAATGTTGTCCTCACATCTTATTTCAGGCAGGGACTGCAGCCCTTGCCCAGAGCGTACTGGCAGAGTTGCCTGATCAAGTGGCCTCCTTCTTCAATTTATTTGACCTGAAGCCTCCCAACGAATCCACTCCTTCCTAGAAATGTAGGCGTTACCCCTCCTGACTGACCAACTGCATTCTCTTTCCCTCGATTGATCCATAGCTGCATTACTTCAGCTATATAATGAAATCGATCCTCTTTGTGGTTTACACTGTGAAGGGCATTACAGGGCTACAGAGTGGGACCAAAATTCCATCCTTTAATTTGTCGCACCACTGAACCAGATATTTAGCAGGTCTGCCTCTGGCCGTGGTCAGACGTGGCATAATCATGCATCTTTGGTGATCCGATCACAAGTGGAGACACGTTGAGATCGGATTCTTTTGGCAGTGTGTAAGCCAATGTGTCCTGGGGCTGATTCAGGCCTTGTCTTCTCAACTGATATCCACACTGGGTTAATTGAATTGTGTCAACTTGCTTTGTCCGGGTCAGAAAGAGATACTTTACAAGTGCGTCAGACATCGTTTGCCTGGAGGAATAGACCCGTTATTCTTTATTGTTTGTTTTTTAATTCCCACAGATTAGGCATTGAAATGTGTCACTGGTATAAAACATGACATGTTTTGAAGATGGATATAATGTATATAAATGTACTGTATATAATGTTTCCATAGTCTAGTACCGACAGTAGGGTGGCAGCAACAAGTCTCCTTTTAGCCTTGATAGAAAGACAGAAGAAGCTGAACATTAGATATAAAAAAAGAGAGACTCATCAATTACAATATCTAGATCTGAGTATTGAGATTCATACTCAATGTCTGAACCCTGAAACATGGTGGTAGATAGAAGATTCAGTGGCTTTGATTTTGGATTTGAAAACATCATGAGTTTTGTTTTGCAAGCATCAAAGAACGTTTCATATCACATTGGGTATATTGTACAGAATTAAAAGCAGTAGTGTCCACGCCTTAAGTTGCCTAGTGCCTACCAGGTAGCAAAGAGGTATGTTAATGACCACACACCGTACGCAAGTGCAATCCACACCTTGCATAGGTCAGCCTAGGTAGTTGGTCTAGGGAGAGTTGCACTTACCTCCAGTGAAACCATGAGATGTGCCTGTTTTTCAAGAGTTCAATCGGCAGGTAACACACTGGTTGGTACGTTGAGCCACATGGATGGTCCTGCCCAGTATGAGTTACAATGTGGCTCCCACATGGACACAGTCCTCAGCAAGCTGCCATTAGCTACAGGGATAGCTTTGCTGAATACTGTCTGATAAAGGGCATTATCCTCAGTGCTTGTGATCAGACATACACACTGCCAGACGTAGCAGAACAGCTGGATAGGAAGGCTCAAGAGATTTAAATCATGTGGCTGTTACTGTGTTAAGTTACTATTCCCTATGTCAAGTTATTTTTCTTATTCCGTGTTACAGATATCACTGACAACAAACACACACATACACACACACCCAAACATATACAACAAATACAAGCAAATCTATCACTAACTTTGCCAGGATAACAACCACCTCATGCTTGGAATAAATAAATGTTCATCTGAGGAAGAGAAGTTGCTGCATTTTCTCTAACTGGACAATTTGGTCAGCTGTGCACAGCCAGAATGCCGTCAGCCACACTGCCACTTACAGATACCTTCAGCTTGCATGCACTGAGATGTGACTGGTTGTTAAATTCTCAATATAATAGTTTGTTCTATCAATCCAATACTAATCTTTGCTTGAATTTTGCATGATCCATGGCATCAACAGACACTACTAAGCCAACAAAACTGTGCTTCACAATGATGCTAGTATTGCCACTAAAACAAAACTTTGCACAATAATGACAAAGTTAAGCATAATGGGTTAATCTAATAGCAGCTTATTATTTTAATGCAATTCCACCAACCTGTAGATACCTGGGGCTCATCTCTGCTGCCTCTCATGTGCGGTTGCTACAGTTCCCCTGCTGTTTCTCTTAAAATCTTGTATACATGCAGCATTTGTAACTCTCACGTCTTTCCTCTGTCTCTGCCCCGACTCTTTAGGGTCCTCAAGAATTGCTCGCTCAGACTGTCTTGGCAGAAGTCCCGGGTCAGGTGACGGACTTCTTCAGAGCCACGGGTTTGAGGCCACCCCAGGGCGACACACCTCTCCCTGACCTCTCAACATCAGCACCTCCCCAGTGACGCATCCTGAGAGTCAGCTTTTCTCTTCAATATAACACTTACAAAGGCTACCTAAACTCTGGAATGTATGTTTACAGGTCGTTTTCTTTCAAGTGTAATAACTATCATAAGGTCGTTAACGTACAAGCATGTACAAAGATGTACTAATAATATAGATCCATAGTTGATGAAGCCATATTACCCAAATATTGTCAAATATTTAGATTTTGTCAATATCTCCTAACATTTGTTGACTTCCCTGTAACTTAGATATTTAATACGACACTTGTATATATGACTCTATGTGACTCAAGTGCCAGAATTGTTCAGGGCTTATGATTTCTTATTTTATCACTTTGCTTATGAATCAGTTGTAATATGTGTAACTTGGCTCAAGGACTTTGGTTTCAGTAGAAATACTGAGGCAGCCTTAAACAGCCATCTGCTCAGTCCGAGTTGTCAATGTGTTTCTGCTTATGTGTGTCCATATTAAAGTGAACACACAAAGGCCCAATCCCATTTCATTCCCGTTGGGCCTTCCCCTCTTCGTTTTGCGCGGAGAATTTTTACACCCTCACTTCGAACCAAGGGGTACCCAAAATGCCTTGCAAATGACCGGCAAGCTGGGTGAGAGACCGACAACTGTAGTATTTTGTCCATTAATAAGATTATAAAAATTACAATAATGATTGTAATATCTTACTTTAATGTAATTTCAATGTATTATGGTCACTTTAACAACCTTAAAAAACAGGAGCCCTAGCGCGCTAGCCTTAGCATGCTATCAATCATTATTTCCCCATGATAATCCCCTATTCTCACATAACTTCATATCGCACCCCCTCCCTTGTGACTCTGTTTCAAGGGGCAAGATATACCTCGAAATCAAGTGGTAGGGATAGGGCCAAGGGGTGAAATGGGATTGGCCGGAATGTAGCAGTTTCCATTGACATCACAGACCTTGATCAAGGTAATGGTTTTGACAAACCGCAGGAAATCTTCCGTGATGCTTATGGATGAGAATTTAACAAATGATTAGATTTAATGTCTTTTGTAGATTTTTCACTACAGAAGTTGCTGGATTGTGTCCTCGCTGCTGTTTTTGCATGTCTCTCTTTCTATTTTTAAATTCACTTTCACATTTGGTTTGAGGTAATATTTGGTGCTTTTATATGAACCTTAAACCGAGAGAATCCCAAGGAGCCATTCTTTACAGTAGTGGACATCTTCATGTGGTAAAACACGTGTTTACATAGCAAATACATTCAAGCTGTCTTAAGAGGAGAAAGTAAAACCTCTAACTTAAAGGACTTAAAATGACAAAAAGTGTATCTTTATATATGACTGATGTTTAATATCACTATGTTAAGTGTACGTTAAGTTTTTTGCACTGATTATCGTGCCAATGCCTTATGTATATCCTTTTGTTTGTCATTGATTTTATCAATATTTCATGTAAATGATATTTGTAAATGAAGAAAAATCTCATTTCACTAACAAAATGTACTAGTATGAGAGTATTAGTTTTGTTTTTTATGTTTTATGTGCCACCTCCTTAATGTCATGACATTAAAAACATACTTTATGTTTTTTCACCTCAGATTAACAGCCTCGTGTGCATTCTTTGATAACAAACAACACTTGTATAACTAGCAGCAGAGCTAGCTCTATTAGCAACTCGCCTCCAACTGACGGGACACAGATAATGCAGCAAACCTCGGGTGGAGACTGTGAACACAAACCACTGACAGGAGACAGGGGGTGGGTTCGTTTAGTGGGCGGGCTTTAGTGCTCAGACCGGGCGGGGATCGATCTCCTGCTCTTCATCCGCTTCGCCCTCCTTCACCGTTTCACTATCACCGCCCGACTCCGTGTTTTCAACCTGTTTCAAACCTCAAAACCCTGAAAGGTGAGTTATAAAGTAATTCAGCTCCGCATGACGTTATCGCAAGTTTGAAACTAGCTAGCTGTCAAACACTAGCTCTGTTAACATGCTAACGTTAGCGCCAGACTGAGTCGCCTGTGGTCCGCACCCACTGGGTTTCATTACAGCTCATCGAGTCGTATTTTCCATGAGTCCGTCCCTGTTTCTCCAGCCTGGGTGTGGGTGAAGCTCTCTTTATATACAGTGTATGGTGAAGCTCAGTGAAGCTAAAAGTAGGAGCTAACCGCTACATCAGCATCATTGTATGTTCGTAGCGTGAAGTTAGCTCCCTGTTGGAGTTGTGTTGGTATATTTACGTGTTGGTTTTTCACTGTAAATCCAAGAGGAAGGACGAGGTTGTGTAAATGTCAGGGAGCCTTTTCCTCTCCAGTGTTAAATCCTACTTTTATCACCATTTCCCTGCGCTGGCTTTCACACTACCATGCTAACTTCTGAAAACAGACCGTGTGGCTAACCATCTCCACACGTCCTCAACTTAACTGTCCCCGTGTGTCCTCTCCAGCTCGTTCCCTGTGAGACATGGCCGCCCAGTGTGTCACTAAGGTGGAGCTGACCGTGTCCTGCGAGCATCTGCTGGACAAGGACATCGGCTCCAAGTCGGACCCCCTGTGTGTCCTGATGATGAGCAGCTCGGACTCCAAGTGGTACGAGGTCAGTGAGGGGACTGGAGGTCAGATTAGTGAACTGGTGTAAAGCTGCTATGGTGGATCTGAACATGTGTGTGTGCGTGTGACACACTGTAGCTGCTCAGGTCTGCTTGACATCATGCTTTTTCCGAGGCATGTCAGTGTAAATAGTTAACCTCATGATTGGAAAGTCCTTGTGTAAAGCAGCAGTCACATCATGTCCATTTCCTGTTTCAGCAATAGTTGTGTGCCAATAAATGTACAGATATCGTACTCCTTTGGCTTCCCTCACTAAGAAAATCCAATCTTTCCTCACAGCTGGGACGCACGGAGCAGGTCCAGAACTGCCTCAGCCCGAAGTTTGCCAAAAAGTTTGTCGTCGACTACTACTTTGAAATAGTGCAGAAGCTGAAGTTTGGCGTTTACGACATCGACAACAAGACCATTGACCTGAGTGACGATGACTTCCTGGGGGAGCTGGAGTGCACCTTGGGCCAGGTGAAGTGGCCCCCCCCCCCCTCTCTGTTTGTGGAGGAAGATGACTCACAGTGTTCATGTTTCAGGTTTCAGCTCCTTTCTACCCCATCAGCGGTGGAAGGATCCTTATTATGGTGTAATAAGATGCCACTGTTTCTCCATGACGGACATGGAGCATTAACGTCTCTGATAAACAGTTGCTTTGTTTCCTCTCTCAGTGTAATCTGACCTCAGATGTTCATTCTGCCGGATTTGTTTGTTTATTTCATTTGTCACGTGGTCTGGAGGCTGCCCTCTTGAACTCATCTGCAGGCTGAGCTTATTTATTCTGCTGCTTCTTCATTTTTAGGTATAAAATAATGTTATTTTTTTTATTGATCCATTTCTAGGTTGTGTCCAGTAAAAAACTGACCCGGCCGCTCGTCTTGAAGAACAAGTCTCCTGCAGGAAAAGGGACCATCACAGTGAGTGGCAGAGCACTGGAGATAAGTTTTTCCTGATGTTAGTCTGTATTTACTTTTGTTCTGTCATTATTTATCTTTAATTCTGCCATAGATAAATGCAGAAGAAATAAAGGACAACAGGGTGGCGAATTTCGAGGTGCAAGCAAGGAAACTAGATAACAAGGTCCGGGTGATTCCTTTCAACTCTTACATACTCACATACATCTTCCTTCTCAACATTCAGGTTTATCTTAATTGTATGTTTCTTTCTTTTGTTAATATCCAGGATTTCTTTGGGAAGTCCGACCCGTACCTGGAGTTCTACAAGCAGACACCAACTGGATGGCAGCTGGCTCACAGGACGGAGGTAGACACACAGTAGCACTGCATGATGGTGCTGCCACTGACTGTCTAACAGCTGTGTAGGGAAAGCTACAATTCTTAGTCAAATTTTGAAGTGAGCGCTGTCTTGGCGATTAAAACTGAATCTATTTACTGAAAGGCTTAGTGATGTATGTAAATGAATGTAAATGATCGCATATGTCAATATTTGCTGTTAAAAGCGGGTTAAATAGTGGACCAAATAAAACATTGACATATGTAGACCTAAGGTAAATGGCTATATATCTGTCCCTGCATAGCTCATGCTTTGTGCTTTTGTTTAGTCGTGTCAACAAACTTAGTTTTCTCCCCTGACGCAGAGTGTGGAAATAAAAACTGCAGACAGATGGATGACATCCAACACAGAATTGTCCCTTCTTGTAGGGAGACAAAGGGCATCATAAAATATCATTAAATATCATTAATTTCCTCTTCCCTGAAGGGACTAATAAAACGGTTGGGATAGATACAGTGACTTTGTTCCAACACTGATGTCTGTCTGTGTGAAAAGAGGAAGACCTGATAGCTTGAACGTTATTACAGCACAGCCTGTGTGTAATATGTGTGTTATACCAAACTCACTTTTTTCCAATTAGGAAAGTCCTGACGTTGGAAAGTTTGTAGATATGTTTGCTGGGTGTCATAAAATTATATGAATGGTTTATTGAATTATCCATATTTGAGAAAATGATTTTGAGGTTGTTGTGGTAGGTGGTTTCAGATGAGGTGGAATTTTCTTGCATAGTTAATTGCCTTATTGTAAATAATTAGATTTGATATTAACAGTTAACGTATTTCTTTTTCTGTCCTCTTGTTGTTGTTCCAACATTTCTCTTTTAAATTCAAGGGTTCACTCCGAAAACATTTGATTTTAAAATGACATTACTTTTGCCTATAGAAAAGTATAACAACATGCCCTTTCAGTTCGATTTTGAGAATCTGTATGTGTTCAATATTATTTTGTTCCTGATATGAAGTATTATGTGTTTGTATAATATTCACATATTTTGTCCTCAGGTGGTGAATAACAACTTGAATCCTGCATGGAAACCCTTTCGAATCCCCCTGCAGTCTCTCTGTGGAGGAGAAATGGACAAATCCATAAAAGTAAGTAACACCTCTTTAACATCAACTCCTTACACAGCTGGAATGCGCACCTTCAACTGGAACTATATATTTTATACATGTGTTTAACATGATAAAACAATTTGAGCTTCTATTACGATGCAAACAGTTTTTAGTTCTTGTTTTTCTGTGTTGGATCTCCCTCGCAGACTTGTGAAAACGTATGAGCCCACAGTGTATTCAGTAATAGCTTGATCCTATATATTCTTTTAACCTCTTAAGCAAACATGTCACGAAGGAAGGCGTTTCGAAGCGTACGAGACATGTGAGTTACCCAGAGCGTTACAGTGTTTGTCTTTTCTCATCTCGCCATCACTTTAACGGGTGAAGTTTGTGAATGAAGTAGATGGGGATGAATACAAGACACCCCCTCATACATGGTGTCCGGCCTGCCGAGTTTCCTTCATTCAACTCGAACCTCTCGTAGAAAACATTTGTCTGAGTGCAACTCGTCTTGTTTACATCGTGTCACTGCCAGCGTCTCTGTAGTGCAGCTGTTTCACAGAGAGTCATGTTCTGGATCTCACTTTTGCATGTTTTTTGTTTCCTTTGTTTTCTAGCTCTGCTGTGTTTAGTAAACATAAAGGTTCTGTTCACTCAAATGACCAAACTTTCACCTCTTAGCTTTAGTGGTATTTGACTGTGCAGATAGGTTGTTATCTGTGATCTTTATGTTTATTTTTAAGTGTGGTAGTTCAGTTTAAGAGGAGGACTTACTGCTTTCACTTTCAGATTTAGTAATGTACTCGCACAAAACTGCAATTGATCTTAAGTAACCCCTGCTTGTGCAAACTGTGCACTGACACTCAGGGAATTCTGTGAGTTGGACAGATTTCCTGCACTGCATCTTCAGCTCTTCTGCTTAATCACAGAAAATCCGTCCAAGTGCACAGTTTGAGCACAAGCAGAGCAAATCTAAGCACAAGGGCACAAGGTTTTTGAGTGACCGCTTTACAAATCGATGCACAAATCTCTGTGTGAACTTTTTTCTCTCTGTCTTGCCAGGTCTGTCACCTTACCATGTTTTGTTTTGAACCTGTTTCCAGGTTGAGTGTTATGACTATGACAACGATGGTTCTCATGATCTCATTGGAGCCTTTGAGACCACGATGACACGCCTCCAAGAAGCAACACAGTCTTCTCCGGTATGAGTGTGTGTGTGTGGGAATGTGTTAACATTGTTGTAACGTAGCAACCAAACACAAACAAACAACTAAACCACAGTTCAAATCAGCTTATTATTGCACTTTAATTTTACGTTGTATTGATAAATATTTTTTCATTATTATATTATTAATTGAACATTTGAGTTAGCTTTGGTTAGCCGGCAGTTTTTTCCCCTTCCACTCATTGTACCGGATCCATTACTTCACCCATTACTTGTAAATGGATCACGATCATTCATTGCCGCCTGCTGTATAAAGTGATGCAACTTTAATACATTACCTCATCCGTGAACATGAGTCTTGTCAGGTAGAACAATATATAACAAACCTGCTTTTAAATAATTAAAAGAAAGATCAATAACTTGAGATGCTCTGTTTCCTCATCAGGCAGAGTTTGATTGCATAAACAGTAAGAAGAAACAGAAGAAGAAAGGCTACAAGAACTCTGGGGTTGTGAGCGTGAAGGTTTGCAAGGTATAGTTCTATGTTTGTCTTGTTGTCCTGTGTGTTAAAGGTGTTATTAGTCGTTGCATGTGGCCTGTGAGACTCCTCGTTCTACAGCATTCCTCTATACAACACCTATTATGTCTTTGTAGGTGGTGAAGGAGTATACGTTCCTGGATTACATCATGGGAGGCTGTCAAATAAACTTCACTGTGAGTCATGGCGTCGCTATTAATGTCAGCTTTTGTTCACCCATGGATGATGTAGAGTGACTAATGATTTGTGCATTTGTTGTTTCGTTGCATCCCTTGTGCCTCTGTCTTCAGGTGGCTATCGACTTCACTGGCTCCAACGGGGATCCCAGGTCTCCTGACTCTCTCCACTACATCAGTCCTCAGGGAGTGAACGAGTACCTCTCTGCTATCTGGTCCGTGGGCAACGTCATCCAGGACTATGACAGGTACACATGACACGTACAACACAGGTCACATCCATCCTGATACATTTTTGTATTAAACCATTTTAGAACACAAGCGTTTAAGCTCAGTACCAGCAACAACCCCCATCTAAACTAACACACCTAACAATTTTCATTGTCTGACCATTTATTTACATTGGGAATGTGCGTTTCAGTGAAACCAGGAAGCAGCGTGTCTACTCTGCAGCTGGCTGAATACTTAAAGCAAATACTACGAACGAGAAACAACAAACGTGAAATACGGAAGCCCTAAACAGAAATGGAATCATACATTATATCCCTTGTGTTTGCCCGACATAACGGGATAATTAAATTGAGATCACAATCTAATATTTTGTCAATCACTCATATACGGGTAAGCCTATTTCTCCATTTGTTTTGTGCTTTATAAATTATTTATCCTAAATTAGATTTTGAGTAAAAAACTCAATGTAGATGTTCGGGTAACTGATGCCTGTGTCAGGCCTTGATTGAAGAATACTAAGCTCTTGCTCATTTGACATTGCTCCACTGAATGAAACACATCTTGTTATCATAAGCTTTATATACTTATCTCGTTAGAAGTTATGAGTTATCTATCCCGTTATCTCTGGAAAACAAAGTTCTTTGTTTTGCTATCACAAGATAACAACTAAAATGAAGTCGTTATCAGGAGAAAACAAAGGAAATAAAATATTTGATCCCATGTCTGTTTATGGCTTCCGTATTGAAAAGTAAGAGCAGGGATTTTGTTTCTTAGGAGGGACGATGAGGTGTAACTGTAAGTTTTTACTCTTCCCCACTGGTAGTCGAATTGGTGATCACAACATCAATTCCACATTTATTAATTTCTGTCTATTTATAGTAAAATACAGCCTTCTTTGTTATAGGCGCTAGAAAAACTCCAGAGGGGTTGAACAGCAGGCGTGTTTTCAAACTGAAGCGTAGTTGTGTGGATGTAGCCACTGTCCAGTATGTTTTTAATTATACTTACAGAATTGTTGTCTGGGCCAATGGAAGTTATAGTTTCAAAATGACTTCAAAGTATTTTCTGAGACGTCTAGATGATAAACTATAAAAAAAAATAAAAAAAAACACTGACATGTACTTATGTTTTTTAAAGCACCACTTTGTTTTCTTTTCTGTGTAGTGACAAGATGTTTCCTGCCTTTGGCTTTGGAGCCCAGGTTCCTCCCACATGGCAGGTAAAGCTTAAATAAAAGATTATGCATGCAAAAGTAAGGCTGATGTTTAAATGCAGTTTGAACGCTGAATTTGTAAAAGTGTGGTCTTGCAGAGGAAATGACACCTGATGGTGTTTGTGTTACAGGTTTCGCACCAGTTTCCTCTCAATTTCAAACCAGAAAATCCATTTTGTGCAGGTGTGTTCACAAATCATTGTACTGTAGTTCCATTTAGACACACATGTTATTACTGTATACGAGCAGTTTAATACACATGAGTACTTTATTACTTACGGAATATTGTAGCATATTAAAACAAGTCTGGACCCTGTGTATGTGTGTGTGTGTTCAGGTGTTGAGGGGGTGGTGGAGGCCTACAGGGTCTGTCTGCCCCAGGTCAAACTCTACGGCCCCACCAACTTCTCCCCTATCATCAACCACGTGGCGTGCTTCGCTTCACAAGCCCTCCAGCAGACCACTGCATCTGTGAGTGTTTGTCTTTAGTGCCATTTCCATAAATATAACTGATAACCCCGTAAACCAGCCGGTGTGGACATAATGCCGCTTTATTTAAAGGATCACGTCATCCTCCGGCCATCAGATAATTACCTAGGTCACCCTCTTTACACATCCACAGTCAGTCTTCTGGCTGAAAGACACTTTAATGATCAAACTAGAACAGGTTGCTTCTGTTCGCCACATTCTTACTGAACATGTTCTTCTGGTACTACCTGATATATTTGGCAGGTTGGAAGGGGGAGCCAGTTAGTACTCATTTCCTAATTCAGTTTCATTCTGTATAATAGAATGAGATTATCGCTGGGGTGCAGGGAAATTTGATTATAGCTTGATCCACATCATCAGCTCTACGCTAATAGCACAGTGATAACCTTTTCAGATTCTAGGCTCATAGTTATGGGATTTGTCTGCTCTACTCTCTACTCGCCTATTTCCCCAAACCTTCAATTATGGGAAAGTGTATGAGGTGTTGAAGAATTCAGACCTCTGAATTTTGAAACTGATTTAAAAATGGCCTTTGAACAACCAGTTTAAAATGTGCAGGAGGAGCAATGCGAATAAATATGTAGGGATTTTTTGGGGAATATTTTACTGTAGCCAGTATCAGTGATAAAAACCTACATGTGGTGTTGTAAACAGTTCATAGAGCAGTCTAACTATTCTTCTTCTGCCTGTGTTGTTTTCCTCCTGAAGCAATACTTTGTTTTGCTCATCATCACTGACGGAGTGATCACAGACATGGACGACACCCGCAACGCCATCGTCAACGCCTCTCGTCTGCCCATGTCAATCATCATTATCGGAGTAGGGGGGGCGGACTTCAGAGCCATGGAGTTCCTGGATGGAGACGATGGGCGCCTGCGTTCTCAGACTGGCGAGACGGCCATGAGAGACATTGTCCAGTTTGTGCCGTTCAGGCAGTTCCAAAATGTAGGTGACATTCCTTTTAATGAAACATGGAAATGGGAGTGGATTATTTTTTCTTCTTAATAAGCCAACTCATTGCTATAAAACCTGCATGCACATTTTTTCGCTGAGCTCCTTACTGCAACGTTTCCAGTTTGACTGAGTTCAAACTCACAAAAATCAAACCTGGTAGCTAATTTTTTTATCTGATCACAGATAAAATTACTTAATTAAAAAATGTGCTACTTTTGCACTAATGCAGTTGCCTCTCTTAGTCTGTATTTACTATTCTGTGGTCTGGAGCCATGTCCCATCAACAGTACTCTCTGATTGGTTACACAACAAGGGTAATGGCCTTTCAGCACAGAGAAACACATAGATACGTTGAAGGTTAACCAGACGATACATTTTCTTATAATGTTGTAATAAACAACACAATCTTATGAGCAAGTGTTGATCCAAGACACTGAGAAACACAGAGAGGGAAAGAAACCATCACTAACTGCTAAGCTAAGGTAACCATCAAATCCCAATCATGTGTAAACAACTAGGTTTGGCTGGAAGGTTCCCTGAAATAAGAAGAGAGTTAACATTTATATGTACAACAGTTATTAATAAGCTGTAATAAGTAATGCAGACATCGTCAACAGTAACTGGGATGGGATAAAGAAGCAAAACATGTTAACACACAGAGACACTGAAACACGTTCACGGTCACTCACTAGTGTTACTAGTGACATTTTACTTAAGTAGAGAAGGAAATTACATTAAAAAGCAAGTAAATAAAATATATTGGGAGTTAATGCTACTGCAGTATACTTTTGAAAGCAGAAAGGAGAGGGGTAAAATGTTGATTTAAGTAATGTTGAGTGGAAAAAAGTAATTAAAACAAAACCAGAGTCCATCAACTTTAAGTGGTATTTTTGTGTTGGATTAAATGGTATTCTAAATTTGATTTATATTTTTTACTAAGACTGTACATTAGTTCCAATTTATAGTCCTTCTCGATTAATAATAACTAGTATCTGTATCACCTGAAGTAACCATACAGACACTGGCCACCCGACTCATTCTTAGCCACTCAACTTAGACCTCCCTTAGCTTATTTGTTTGCCTTGTGTATTTATGTCTTTGCAGGCACCCAGCCAGGCTCTTGCCCAAAGTGTATTGGCTGAGTTACCTCAACAAGTGGCCTCCTTCTTCAGTATATTCAAACTGAAGCCTCCCCACGATCCCAGTCCTTCATAGGGGTACCCTGAATATTCTAAGTCGTTAAACCACACCACAGTCCTAGTCTGTGCTTGGCCCATATGCACTTTATTGGCTCATTCACTCACTGCATGAATCACCCCATCAAGTTGCTGCTATTCAAATTTTGTCTCTTCCCGCTTCTCCAACCCTGCTTTGCGCAAGATTCATATTCGTATAAAAGGGAAAACTCCTCTCTCGATCACAAGATATACAAGTTTCAGTTTGACTATATTTTTCTATTGGATATTTCACAAATACAATACATTTGCAGCACAGATCAAATAACAGCTTCAAATATTTTCCGTCGATCTCTGGTTGCAGCGTGAGTCAATAGATTCAAGGCTGATACTCATCACTCCACCACGGCTGGTTTGTAAATGAAATGAGAAGAGCAAGGCTGCCTGAAAAAAAGTTTGTTTTAATACACAGTAGAGAGCATAGCCAAGCCTCCAACATGGCCCAACTGCTGGATCCATATTTTTATTGGAACATTTTCCCTAAATAAAACAAATTCATCAAGATCCATTCATTATTCTAAGAAATAAGGGAAAATATTGAAATCACAAAAAAATCATTCTATTAATCCGTGATTCTATTAATTAATGAGACCTTTTGATTCATACTTCACCCTTCTACCAAGTTCTAAGAAAATTGGTTCAGTCATTTTTGCGTAATCATGCCAACAAACCGCAAAAATAATTATCTCCTTAAGGGAGGTAACAAACTAAATCCTTTTCTGTCCAGACAAGCTCTTTAGCTCTGTACCAGAAATGTTCTCTGTCAATACAAACACACCTGGAAATGAATATCATTTGATCTCTTCTCGCACACTGGTCAAAAAGGTGCTGCTGTAAAACAGGAAGCAGATTGTCTACTGTAGTTGGATTTCTCTCCTTTGACTGACCATGAGTTGGAACTGAAAGTTAGTCTTAGTATAATTTTTCATTCACTGCTGGTAGTCGAGACTGGTAAGACCCAATCAGGAAGTGGGAAGCTGATGTCTGAGGTTTCTGTCTGTCCAAATTAAACAGGCACAGAGATTACAAATTATAGCAGAAGTGAAGGGTCTTAAAACTAAGACATTATTGTGGACAAAGCCAAAGTTACTTCTGAAGTTTATACAAAGAGGTAGAAGTTTTCCTTTCAACTGTTCTCATCCGCATGACTTTCTACCTTAACCATGCTCACTTCATCTAATTAAATCTGTGATGATTATGATGATAATGAATGCTTTATACCTTTTTAAAATCTCCCTTTTTTGCACTACAGGGTCCGAAAGAGGCGCTAGCCAAGAGTGTGTTGGCAGAAGTTCCAGGTCAGCTGGTGGAGTTTTTCAAAGTCATGAAGCTGAGTCCACCCGTCTCCAAACCTGCACCAAACCCTGCACCGAATCCTGCACCGAATCCTGCACCAACCCCTGCAGGGACCATCTGACCGTATGGTGAGGAAACCAGAGACGGAGCAGTCCCCTCTCCAACAGATGAAAATCACATCATCAGCTTCATCTCATCAGGCAATTAGGAAAAAACAGCCACTCCTTAAATGACACACATGCATGCTTCGTGAACACTCCAATCTCCTGACCAGTCTCTTCTTAAGGGGTCATAATACATGTAGCTGTTATTAGACATTAACATCCATGTATGTTCATTTTTTAGCATTTCTTTTCTCTTAAAAAATAGAAAATCATTATATCATTCCACCAATTTCGAGGCGATAAGCAGCGAATTGAACATTTGAAGAACTGTTTCTTGAAAAAAAAAGTATGGAATTAGTGAAGCCATCAAAGTTTCTATCGTATTTACTAAAACCAGACTCTTTGCAGTCACATGCTCGTTGGAAGGTCTTATTTCCTGATTTCTGTGCTCATGTGCTTTGAAGTAAAAATGCGAAGAAAACAAAAGCTTAAGAGCCTTTGAACATGCCTTTGACACCTCTTTCCAATATCTACATGCCGAAAAGAAAAAGAATCAGGTGTGAGAAACACATCAAAATAAAATTATTTTCATTAGTTATAAGTGATGACGTCAGCATATTGTGTAAAAAAAAATGCCAACTTTCCGAGTTGTCCCCTGACTTGAGATGACGTTTACAGGAATTTTCCTAGTCGGTAACTGACTGTTCCGGCATCGCATGAACGCAAAAGCACATTTTGTAAAAAGATATTGCATAAACTCCACCCTGGGTTATAAACTACCCTGCTGCTGGTTTTTATGGCTTCATAGGACTGTGCCATTTATATTTTATTTTTAAATATTATGCCTATTGGGCTGCAGTTTCCAGCTACAAACTTTCTGTTAAAGAGTCAGTAAGCATAGATAGGTCGCAGTTGTAGACGCAAATTTTTTTACATACATACTTTATGTAGCTTTGTAGTATCTGCTGTATTTGGCACATGGAATATGTATTTGCATACATGCCTCTTGCTGAATATGCTTACCTATGCACTTACCCATAATAACATGATATTCTACAAAGGTCTAGTACTTTACTCAGTGAAGAGTGTGAGTTGTAAACCTCGAGCTGTTAAACCTTTAAGTATGAATCTGAAACATTTTGAGGACTGGGGAAGAAAGACCTCACGGTCAGGTACGACCGTTTAACGATTTGATTGAGTTCAGGTTTAGTGTCTTTTCAGGAATCTGTCAGTTTACTAGAAACACAGTGTTAAATATGTGTGTGATGTTTTTGGAGGCCTAGGTGCTGGTGAACACAAACTGAACATCAGAACCTTAAAAGAGGAGTTTTTATTACAGGACCGTTGGATTGGTTTTAGTTGGGCCCTCCTAATAAACTGACATCTGAGTGTATCAGTATTATGCAAGCTCACTGTAGAAAGTAGATACAGTACAGTTTGACATCCTTTCTATGTCATGTCCATTGTGATGTGAATTATTCTTGTCATGATATATACCAAGAACACGTATGTGATGTTTTGTGCTGAACAGAAATGGATCATGTGCATCGAGCTTCAAATAAAGATATTCTTCTTCACTTCTAACTGAACTGTGTACTTATTTATCAGTTTTCCAAATCATTAATGAATAAGGTGATATAATTGTGTTGCAACTGAACTACCTGAAAATCTATTCACAGTATTCATTGTAACTTCATTGCTAAAGCTTTATGTTAGCTGATGTGTCATGAAAGATTTCACCATTTCATCCTCTTTCCTTACGACCCAGAACCATTCAATCCTGCAAATGTCTTGTATTTTCCAAATTGTTGTTACCGTCTTCATGACGCACTGTGAAAATGCTGTGTGATGCCGAGTCATCTACTGCCACTGACCACAATCGTAATTTTATTGGGTAAAAGGGTACAAAGATACAGAGTGTTACATGTTGTGACCTCATTCTAACGACCTGTCCTCAGGCACTTGATATCTGATGTTAGGTGTCATCCGTTCGGTCTGTGACTCCTGAACAGAATCCATTACTAGACAGACGTTCTTCTTTACTACAGACAAAAGAGACCTGCTCTACTGACATCATTTCTCATGATAAATGCAACTCAGAGCTACAAGCCTACTATAAACAGCGTCCCCTATTGTGTTTTTCAAGGCTTAACATCCTCTGCCTCCATTTCTTGTGCGAGAACCCCACATGTGCTGCTACAACTCTAACACAACGTAGTCTGTGATGTTATTTTCTGACAACTGGAGGTCTGTGCTTGTGCGTCAGGTGCGGACTGGAATCACTCCGGTAGAGCCTGACCCCGGCTGTGTGCGTTACATGCGGTGGATTTTGTCGTGATCCATGAACTGTTTGAGGCTGTGCAGGTTGTCCCACCACTGGAAGAGGAAGGTCTCAGCGATGAGGCTGAACCAGGGCGTGATCAACAGCTCGTTGCGCTTGGCCTTGTTCAGCATCTCCTTCAGCTCCTCCTTGCTCACGTAGCAGTGGGTTTGGATCTCGTTGGGGTCTGGACTCAAATCCACATCCTTCAGAGAGACAAGAAATCAAAAGACACTGAGTCAGGGCAAAGATGTGTCGCCTAACTTTAAAAGGATCAATGACAACATGTCCGATATCTGCTGTCACATCTGAGAAACCTGACTTCCCACAGCTCAAGCCATGAACAGTCCCTCTGTAACAGACTGCACTTAACTGGCTCACTTTTCAGTGTCACTGTTCTATCATCAGTTTGGGTTGGAGTGGTTTTTCATTTGCATTGGAAATGCAAAATAGACCTAGTTCGAGTGCCTTGGAAAGTGAGTAGGATCAGAAATAATTCAGTGCGATGCGGCATTCGAGCTCGGAGAAAGTAGCTCGTCTGCTGATCTTACTTTCTATCACTTCCTATATTCATCAAATGCATGTGTAGAGGCTTTGTGTTGTTCAAATTGAACTTGCAGATTTTTAATTTGTGGCCACATGGACAGGAAATAGAGTCCCAGTCTTGGAAGTGGGTGAAAAAGAAACACCAACAGGGGCTTGGTACATCACATATCTTTATGTAGCTGAAGTCTAAAACCAGTAGATGTCGCAGTGTCACCTTCTGCATGAAGAGGATGTAGTCGATCTCATGTTCTCCCCAAACACCGTCTGACTGGGCCTTGTAGTGGATTCTTGTTAGATACGTCATTTCTTCTGGTGTCACCTGAGTCACAGGAGATATCTCCATAATCCTCTTCCATCCAATGAAGAAGCTGGGACATGCATACAACCACACCCACGCAGTATATTACCTGATCCATGGGAATACCCAGTTCAGCTTCGAGTCTCCTCTGAGCAGCTCTCCTCACTCCAATAGCATCTTTCTCTTCCACCTCACTGTCGGTGTGTAAGGGATGACTGCAGCATGTGTTTGTGAAGCAGCCTACAAACACACACACACACAAAGATACAGGACATGGTTAAACTCCCAGTAATGCTGGTACTACTTGTGTGTGTGTCAACATAAGTGGTTTAGTGCTGTGCTGCTGACCTGGAAAGGTGATTTTGGCATCAGACCGCTGTTGTAAGAGCAGTTTCTCTTCACTGTTGAAGATGAAGACACTGAAAGCTCTGTGTAGTAAACCTGGTGAAACAAAAACACTGTTTACCACCAGTACAGATTTAACATGGGCTAAAAAAGAAGAAGAAGCATACTACAGGTGTGTTCATGGCATTTCATCATGGAGGACACGCACCTTTATCAATGTTGGAGTTGAGGTGGCAGTTCTTCTTGGTATCGGCTCCGATCTTGCGGTCGTCCTCGTCGATGAGGATGCACTTTTCAGCCAGCAGCTGCACCTGCTTCTCATCCAGGTGATCCGTGGAAATCTCAGGCATCTTGACTGCAGACTGCAGGTGTCTCACCTCACTGCAGAGCGATGGGGAGCAGGAAGACAACAGGGTTTTCAGAACAGGAGCTGTGCACTTTGGTTATGACCTTCTGAACACAGCAGGCACTGTGGCTTCTCTGACCATTTGCTTACTTAAAAAAAAAAATCCTCTCATCTCTACTATTAACAGTTCAATTTTAATAATCATTATTGCCATGGCATTCACACGTGTTGCCAAAGCGCAAATACAATATTAATTTACAGCTTATTTTTCAATACTATTTAAAAACATTTACTTAGAACACGAATATCATAACCCCATATGTATTTGGATCATCATTAAATAAGTTAAACACAAATATTTAGATACAAAAAAAAATAGAAGTATAAATCAAAAAAGATTATATTAAATTAACGATGATTACAAATGTTGCTACTATACAATGAATTCAATTAGTTACAATATGAACATGTTGCACTTAAAGATAAGTTCCCAGATTGGTCTGACCCCAAGTCAAGACAAGTCCAGCTGGCAACTTAAACTCCAAACTCCATAGTAATAAGTGCAGCCTTCTTTGTGTTGTGTGAGCCGAATTAAAGAGAGCAGGTTCAGAGTCTGAGTTGATGTTCTTAAAGTGGGAACTTTAACCCACACGCCAAGCCGCATCCAGTTGAAGATATATTTAAACGGAGTCTGGCAGTTGTTCGTGTTGATGTGGGACACCAGGCTATCAATAGCAGCTCAGCTCCGGGTCTCGCAGATCTCAGACCTCCATGTCTCGACCTGAGCGGGGGTCAGAGCTGCACACAGAGGCCGGGCTCACCTGGATATCGTCCTGCGGCTGATGGTAGCTGTTAGTCCGGGTCCGCTCCTCAAGGCTGCGGCTCTAAAGCAGACAGGTACGTTTGGTTTGATAGCTGCAGCCGCAGCGCATCCCTGGTAGGACAATCTCCGGAACACCGCCCACACAGACCGCACCATCACCTGACGAGGAGGAAAACCAATCACAACGAGCGACGCCACGGCTGACGGTGAAAACCGGCGAGGCGTTCAGTCAATCAGGACGGGACTCTGCACTGCTGACCGCACCACGGGCACGAGGACACATCCACTACAACTCCCATAGAAAGAATCTGTAGTTTCAAAACCTTCACAGCAAGATCTTGCATTTTAGAGGATCTGTGTATTTTCTTGAAAACAGCATGATAATGAAACATTATTCATTTAAGATCCTCATATTGTCTCAGCACTATATTCATATTGAATGTTTTATTGCTTAGCAAGCGGCAAAGTGATTTTGTGTTGGGAGATAACGGTGGTGCAATTGTAAAGCAAAGCAAAAAAGGTTTTTAGTTAGATTCCTAGTTTGACCCACCTGTGACCATCAAAAGATAAAGTAACAAAGATAATAGATTGATTACATTTTGGTCCATGACAGTCAGAAATCCAAACAAGCTCATTTGACTTTCATGTTTAACATAATAAAACCCTGTAATAATTGTGTGTTCATTGATTTGTTTATTTATTCATTATTAAGTTATGAAGGGCACACTGATAGAAAGAGCTTTTCCCAGGGAGTGAAGACTGCAGCACAAACAGCTTAAAACAAAAAATGACAAGCTATCATTAACTGCTATTTACTACATCCTATGAATGTACATATTACTTCCATAGTAGTTTTGTTAAATTCTGGTTTGCACTACTCTCATCCTATCTACCATTTAAGTTATGACTTGTACTAGGTTTTCCTTTACGTTGTGTATTTATAAGTTCTGTTGTTTACACCGGGGGTCAGAGGGAAACAGCATTTCATTTCCAATTGTCCTGTACATATGGCAGATCTGACAATAAAGTTGACTTTGACTAACTTGACTTTGATTTTGTAAATACTCAGAAACTACAGGTAAATGTATTCAACTAAGTATATATTTCCCTCTGGATGATATTGTAGTTGAATTGTGAAGCATAGTCAAGTAGAAATACTCCAATTACGTAATGGTATATTCAAATAAATATATTTACTCTCCATTGGATAATATTTTAAGTATGACCGCTACAGTGTGTGGGACCTTGTGATCCAGGTCCAGCAAAGTCAGTTCCGGGTTTTGTAGTGAACACGTCATCGGACCACAGCTCAGCCCGCACCACCCCAGACCTGACAGCTGAACATAAGTATGCACTGAGACACACACACAGACACACAGACCCACTACCTACACACAGACACACAACATACTCACTTACGCACTTACGCATAAACGTCACGGCTGTGTCGCTGGACGATCCGCTTCTTTTCAGCTCTTCCTGCTCACAGCGACATTTTAGCAACTCAACAATGACGTCCGAGCTTTCACTGCCTGTTTCGGACGTCACCGCGTGCCATTGGCTGCCGCCGCATTGGCGCGGCAGGTCATTGGCTCAAAGGGAGTCACGTGATGCAAAATAAAAAAAGATACGTCGCTGTGTCTGAAAAATTTGTTTCAAAAATGTTTTCTAGATGTTAAACTGAATCCGGGCGACCACAGCATGGTGAATAATACAAGCTAATATTTCACATCGTCGTTGGGTCGCTCGTCCAGCGCCACTCTGCTCGCGCCCGGGGCTAGCCACGTTAGCATCAAGCTAGCCCAGCGTCCAGAGCTTGATGCGGGGCGAGGGTGAAGTCAGGGAGGCAATGACAGCGGTGAGTGTCGATGCTGCTCTGTGGATGAAAGCCGTGGGATTAAGCGGCGAATAGGAATTTACCGTTTTGCTTTTCTCGGGCCGTTCTCGGGGAAATTGTACAGTACATCCATGTAGGTATTGTTGCATGTCAAAATGCCTCCCTCAGTGTTTCGCTAATATTAGCTAAAAAGCTATAGGTCTCTGCTACGTGCAGATGCTAATGACGTTACCGATGATGATAACGCGACTGTCTCATAGCCCCCCAAAAACACGCTGTCCTCTTTTCGGGTGGGATACAATTCACCAAGAAACGCACCTTTATTCGACCGAATGTTTAATATTCCAATAGTTACACTTAGTTTAGGAATAACAGGTTCAAATGATGTGTCAACAACATTTGAGATTCTATGTATGCAGCACATTTCTGCTTATATGTAAAGCAGCATTTAAAAAACAATGTGTGTAATATACTCTTTGTTTACAGACCAGTACTATACACTATGTTTGTATAAATGCATTTTATATTTATCAGTAAGTGCAATTTCATCCAATGTGTGGATAATTCCTGTCTGTTCACATCATATTTATGTATTTATTCAATATATGTCATTTAATTTACTCCCATGCAATATCCTAATGTCTGTTTGTGTCATTTTTAAATCTAGTTTTATGTATTTATTAATTATTTTTCTTTCTTATTGTAAAAAGCTTGTATACCTACTTAGGGAACCCATACTATTTTAAATTACATCCATGAGCTGGATGCAACATCATTTCACTATACTGTGAACTTGTCTTGTGTGTGTGGTCTGAAGGACTATACAATTAATCTTAAAATGCTAGATTTATGCAGCTATGAAGCCATGGCTGCAGCAGCAAGGACCCTAAACCTATATATTTAGGTTATACCGCTTTGCATGACATGACTTCTCTTTTCCCTGCAGGTAGGTGGTGGCAACACGTCGACCTAACCCCTCCACCGCCCAGCCGGCGAGCTCGGCCTTTGTTTACCTGCTTCCCAGGTAGGACGTGAGGGGAGGGGAAGGGGGGCAGGGCAACCCAGCAAGTAGGAGGGATGCCGGTGGAGGGCGGAAGCAGCAGCGGCTCTGCATCAGCCACCCGCCACCCCAAGCAGAAACGCAAGGCTCACAGTCTGTCCATCCGGCGCACCAACAGCACAGAGGACAGGCCCCAGGGCGTCCAAAGAGGAGACATGCTGGAGGGACAGGTGAGGGAGATGCATACACACTCACGCCTTTTCACTCTCTCTCCCTCTTGCAAACGCACATGCAGCTTGTTAGGCATGTATTAAAATCTGTTGAGGCAAAGCCACAACATTTTTTGCATATTTTTAAATATGCAAAAAGCAGAATGTCATTCAGACAGTCACTCTGTAGTGTTGTAAGGCAGTTTCTTTTTGTCATGGGAGCACAGTTCCAGCCGGTTGAGCAGCATTTCATTTTTTACTTGGTGTTACAAGATCCTCAGCTTGCATTCGATTGTTAACATTTGTTATTTTTCCTACTGAAAATGTTTTTTTTTTAGCCCCAACGGAATAAACTTTGTTTGATAGGGGCCATTTAGATTTGACATCTAAACGAATCTTAACTGTCTGGTGTGGATGTGCATGTTGGTGATGGTTATTTCTGCTGAAACAAAAGAATCGACTGTGAATTTTGAAGCCAACTGGTGCCATCAAGTTAGTGATTAACCATCCTCAAACATTTAAATTGGAGCCACAATTGATTTATTTCTGCCAGAAATGGAAGAGTGCTCCATTGTTTGATTGCTCAACTTTTTCTTGTTGCAAACCAGTTGCAGCAAATAGCACGTCTGTGCCGCCAAGATAATAAAAACGTTGTCTGTTTGATCAAGACTCCATGGTTGTTAACTTTTGGGAGTTGGCTGAAGCTCTGACCTCATTGACAGTCATCTATCAGATAAGATACACAAAGTATTTGTGAGTGAATGTCAAGTGGTTTGGATTCTATCATTGCGTCTTCGGAGCTGTTTGGTTTTAAGAGTCAGAATCAGATGCTCTGATCGGGATCCCCACTGTGACTGTCCGAAAGGGTGAGTTGGGTCCTCAATAAGCCCGATTTATTCTCTAGTGTGCAGATGCCTTCATACATTTATACAGTATAGTGCTGGGATCTGGGACCATATTGATGGACAACCGATGTTCATTATCTAGATATTACATTAAACTATTATGTAAATTATTAATGTGATGCTTGATTTTTGTCTGTATCCAGTAGCCCGTGGAAGCCCTTTCGACTTTACTTTCTCTGCTTGACCCTGTCCTTAAATTATCAGTCTCTAAATCCAAAGCTCAGCTTGCACTGGCTGGTTGTCTCATCAAGTTTTAATATGGGCTGCTTGTCCTGGTCTGATTAGTCTTTTCACCAGGCTTTTCCCCTCCATTGCTGAGCCATGCCGGCTCTGTTTATGTACCTAGTCCACCCTCCCTCCACACACAGCACAAGTTCCACTTACACAGAAAGCTTTACAATCCCACTAGCCGCACAAAGAATGCATTATCTTTCTCACTTGGAATACTTTGAAACTAGAGGTTTAAAGGCCATAACTAAGCAGCTTTGAATTCACGAGGACTGCCCGTTGTTTGTTAATTGACTTATTAGGTTTTCCTTCAACAAATGTGTTAACATGTGGAGCCGACAGAATGGTCAATTTGTAGGTTTGAGCATGTGCCAGAAGAAATAATGTTTAAGTATGCAGTTTCCTCATCTTTCTGATGGTTGTAGAAATTCGATGCAGCTCTCGAATTGAGCTGTCAAACGCAGGCTTTTGAGTCCATTGTGTTCAAGGCAGCCTTTACATCTCTTTACATGTCAGTCTGCTTCAGACTAGTGGTCATCTGATAACACGGTGCCTCCAGGAGTTCATCATGGAGGTGAGTCAGTGGAAATGTAGAGTTTGACTGGTTGGACTCCAGCTGGTGTGTAGTCAGATGATTGCTGGCCGGTTATGGTTCTGTTTTCCAACGTGTAGTTGAGCATCAGGGCCGTTGGTGGCAGATGACAATGGTTAAATATACTGGATGTGTTTGACAAGAGATTTATGTGTTTTCTGTCTGTCTGTGTATTTTATGAGTCACCTAAACTTCTCTTTGAACAGCGATTATACAAGATGTTAGATTAACTGTTATTGATATAGAGACACTTTTTTACAATCGGAAATTGTACTTGCTCATGTCAGCAACAGTATCAACAGGTTTGAATATATAATTTTGGGACATTTTTGGGAAATAATGTTAAAGTTCAGATTTATAAACAAAACATATTACTCAATTTATTTTGTGATACTGGATTTTAAAGCGATTATTAACCTGAGGTTTCTAAAGGTGTTCTTTTTCTTGCTTGTGTTTGCAGGATTCAAAGTTGCCTCTCCCCATACGAAGCAATCTTCTCGAACTTTTTGGCCAAATCGAGCGCGAGTTTGAAAACCTTTACATCGAAAACATTGAATGTGAGTAACTGACTTTTCTACCTCACCGTATTGAGCGTCGGGTGTTGATTGACTAACCAGATGGTTTGAGAGCTCAGTCAGTGTTTGCTTACTGATGACTGTCACTGTGCTAACATTACAGTACGCCGGGAAATCGACTCCCTGAATGAGAGACTGACTGGAGATGGACAAACAATCGAGGGAGGAGATCCCACCAAGGGAGCGCTGAAAACAAAAGGTCCAGTATTTCTTACACACACTTTGTAGATCATAATACGTTTAACAAATGTGGCACTGTGCACACACTTTGTACATCATTATACGTTTACCAAATGTGCAGTATACACATACCCTTTGTACCTCATAAAACGTTTTTACAAATGTGGCATTCAAATTAATGTGTATATCTCTATTAATGTAAACGTAATTTTCTGCCTGGGTCACTGACATCTAACATTTGCATTCTTCAACATTTGAAGCTGTTACCTGTAGTGATTTGACACAATAGAGTTAAATTATGATCTTTATGACTTAATAAAAGAGTACAGCAGTAAAGAGGAACTGATAACTGACCCTAACAATAAGTCAGGTTGATTGTAGGACTGGTTGAGCCTGACAGGAAGGTAAACCTTAAAAATAGCCTGACAAGGGCAATCTGTAGGGATATATTTCTATGGGAATCCTATTTAAATCCCCTTTGCAAAAGAGAATTTCATGCAATAAGACTGACTGGCTGAAGCAAACCTTTTTGAACTGGTAACTCTTAAAATTACATATTACATGCTAATGGTTCTGCTGCCACAAGTTTCCAGAAATGGTTAACAGTCGTGCACATCAGTGAACCCCTGTTGTTTGTGTCTCCATCACACAGCCAGTCACAGCACAAGTCAACTGTCACAGAAGCTGAAGACGACCTACAAAGCCTCTACCAGCAAGGTACCGGAACCCTGCTTGGTTAACCCATTCTATAGGGCCTGTAAAATACATATGTCATCATCTGTGTAATCATCTGAGATGCTGGGATTGATGGTAACAGGCTGTCACAATTAAGGAAGGAAGTGGTTTTGGGCAAGCTATTGTTGTTGAACTTTTACTTTTCTGATGTCATGATGGATCAATATGCAGATGTTTGGAAGTTAATTAATCAAACTCTGTCATATTTAGTCTTCTTCTGTTTTTTAAACTCTGATGTAGAGCTTGTACACTTTCCACGGCAAAATAAGTGGACCTCGCAACTTCAGTTTGGCCACATGGGAGTTGTGGGGCGGAGATTCATGGGTAACTTCCTGAATGCTCTGTTTGTTTTCACTAAGCATTGTGGGGGAGCAGCTACGGGCCGAATCTCTCTTTTAACTAAAGTCTGACCTTGACTCCTCATCTCTTCTCTGCTCTGCACTCTGGCAAGGGGTCATTCGGGTGAACGGCTGCATTAGTTAAATCTATAAAATGTGTTTCTTTGAGAAATATACTGTTTTTGAAAGTGTCTAATTGGTCAAATGATTCATAACTGAGTCTCCTAGCCAGTAGAGTTACAGAATATCGGACTGTTATAACCAAATCCTAGACCTGATTATCAGGAGGAGGGATGGCTACCTTGAAAAGTTCATGTAGCTGAGGACAGAGACTGGGTACAAGGAAACCTACCTTGTCGTCATTTAAAGTGAAAAAGAATATTCAGCCGTAAGCAACTCCAAACTTAATGATTTAGACTTTATATGAAGCTTTTTTTAATGTAATCTTTACTATAAAACAATAAATCAACCAAATATATACAATTTGAAAACATAGTCTTAGATAAAATGTAAACATGAATGCACATCGTTTCTGCATTGTTAACTCTAAATAATAATTAAAATGTTCTTCTCTCTCGCTGTCCCTTTTAAAGCAAATAAACAATATTAATGTAATGTGAATGCAGCCATTGTGTGAGCTGGATGAAGAGTGGGACACACAGTCATCCTCTCATTGAAAAGAAAGAAACAGAGGATACATGGGATCAAGGGAGGACTTATTAATTAACCTCCTGTCAGAACTAGCTGCTTCATACTTTACGGCTAACCCATCAGCTGGCAAAGAAACATGACCACAAACTAATTCTGTTCAGACTGAAGAGACCTGGAACTAATGATCTGCACTAACTATATCCTTAGTTTACTGCTGGGATGAGCTAATCCTCTTGTTGCTCACTGCTCATCAGTGTCTTCTAATGACAGTAAACAATAAGATGGTAGCATAGTGTAATGTGAGTGTAAACTCAGCAGACAGAATGAGAGAATACATTAACACAGCCTGAACCACGTGAACCAGATGCTTCGCTGCTGCATCTAACGACTCGCAGTGATCTGAGCTTATTGCAGTGGTCAGCCGTCCGCTTGCAGCAGCATGAACAGTGCAGGTTGTGATCGCTCTCTGACAAGTAAACAGACCAATAGATCATCTGGTTTTACAGGTGCAAGTGCACAGTGTTTCCATCTACTGGTACTTGAATTGGCGAATGAGCAGTCCTGATATTTATACTCCAATGACACAGTTTGAGGCAATTTGAAACTACAACCTAATGGGAGTTGCAGAGTCATGCTCTCATGTATAAACAATCCTTGTGTGTGTCATCTAGGATGAAAACACACTTGACTTTTTTGTGCTTTTGAGGCCTTGTCAGAAAACCAAACTCACTTTGTTTTAAAGATGTTGTCCCTTCCAGGAACGATAATTCAATTTTTCAGAGAGCTGTCTGGCTGTCGACAGGTTTTGATCTGATCCTTTGGGGATAAATCTGCAGTTAAAAGTGAATTGGCTTCATGATGCTAGAAAAACCTTGAGTAAAACCCAAAGACTTTGGCTAACCCGCTAATCTCCCTCTGTGACACTGGCCCTCCGAAACTGTGCCTTATCTGTTCATCTGTTTGTCAGAGAGCAGCAGTAAACTGTGTGACGACTGTCAGAACTATTTCCTGTAGTCTGCGGGATTGTCATGAAGCCACATTTCAGTTAACAAACCAAACCCATAAACCTGTTTTCTGTAACTTTGTTCAGCCATGTAAGTTAACCAGGATTGATACTCATGCCCCTCTCTTGTTGTCCCTCTCCGTCTCACCCCCCCAACCATCTCTTCCCTCCCCGATCAGATTGTGTCCAGTTTCAAAGCCACCGCAGGGTCTCGGGCTGTGTGTCAGCTGCTCAAGGAGTATGTGGGTCACCGGGACGGGATCTGGGACCTCAGCGTCACTCGAACTCAGCCGGTGGTACTGGGCACCGCCTCTGCAGGTACACCCACTTTAATGACTATTTACATTCACTGCATTCTGGATTTGCTTGGCCTATATGCTGCGTAGTGGGTTTCAATAGGGATAATAAGTCAAGATGAGATGTGCAGTGTTCACATCATTTTATATTACATTTTATAGAAATGAAAATCTTAATAGTCCATTTCTATGTAAATTTGTCTTTGGCTACAAAGCAAAGCATATGGTTTGATAAATAGAGTAACAAAAATACAAAAGGCAAATTAATTCTGTCGACTGGATGTAATGAGAGAAAAATAAAAGCACAGAGGAGATGATTGATGGGATCTTTTGCACACAAATCGTCTTGATTGTGTTAATATTCGTGGGACAACTCTCAAAAAGACTAAACTAAAATTTTTGTCAAAATGTATTACTTCCACCAAGGAGGTTATGTTTTTCTATCTGTCTCTTAGTTAGCAGGTTTCTGCAAAAACTACTGGACCGATTAGCATGAGATCTGGTGGAAGGGTGTGGTAGTGTTCAGGAAATAACCCATTACATTTGTGCAGATCCAGGCCCCTTTTTAACATTGTGAGTTTTTTTCAACATTTACAATGATTTCTCAGATAATAATTCATGGATCTTGAAGATCAGCCATGCCTCGGGGAATGATAATTTAAAGGGAGCCTAATTTGGTGCCGATCCAAATATAAATCTTGATCTAGTGAATTTGAATGTGGTTTCATAAGGGGGATTGTTCAGCCATGGTGGAGGTGTGTGATCCATTTTACTTCTTTCCATGTAGCTCAGGTTTTTTCCAGCTTTTTCCTGTTTTGTTTATTTTACTGAATTGTGCACAATCTCCCCGCGATGTGGTCTAGAATCTTTTCACCAAATGGTACCACTATGCAAAAACAGCACATTACAACATTAATTAGCTAATATTACTGTAGAAATGTATAAGGTGGCCTCATGTTGTCCCCCTGCTCTCTCACAGACCACTCGGCTCTGCTTTGGAGCATAGAGACTGGGAAATGTCTTCTGAGATATGCTGGTCATGCTGGTTCAGGTAAAGAGAAACTTTATTGATATAAGATATGTAGCAAGTAGTGTTGTGTAACAGGTTTGTATCACAATGTGTGCTGCAAAATACTGTCAACATTTGCTCACAGGAGTCGTTGGTTGATATTTACTTCTCATCATTTACCCACAGTTAACTCCATCAAGTTCCACCCCACAGAGCAGATGGCCATCACAGGTCAGTATGTGAACAAGTGTGTTTATGACGACGTACGTCATGACAGTTTGACTGACCGTCAGGATGTGAATGTGCTGCATGTCTGTTGATGTGCACTCCTGTTTGCACAGCCTCTGGGGACCAGACGGCGCACATCTGGCGCTACATGGTGCAGCTTCCTGTCCCCCAGCCACCACCAGATGTCAGTGTGAGTAGCTTGGTACTGTTCTCGTCTCAGGATTTTTTTCTGGAATGTCCTGGAATTTGACAGATATATTTCGGCCAAAGGATGCATGTCACCACCTGGCTCAGAAGCCGTGACAAAAGAGAGGGAGACTTTGGAAAGCCAATCTTTTAGTTCATGGTAATTATCTGACCATGCACGGAACACAACTAAGGAAGAAATGAGACGTGGTTATCAGTGAAATCAGTAGTGAGTGTTCGTGGATACATGAGTGAAGCGTATGTGTTGCTGCGGAGAAGATGTTGGTTGAAGACTAAATTAAGACTGCATGAGGTTCAGGTTAGTGAGAGAGTGAGAGAGAGAGAGAGAGAGAGAAAGACAGTCTCAGCCAGGAGGACAGGCTTTTATAGGAGGAACACTGGGCCAAGGTGATTCCAACTACGGGACTCTCAGCCCACCAGTTACCTGCTCATCACATCAGAGAACATCGAGTTAAATAAGGCAGGGGCCGTCAAAAAATGCAGGTGAATATTATGTACATTTACAAATAGGTCATTTTACTTCTCATGGTAAATTAACCATGAGAAGTAAATGGTTAATTTATTTAAGTAAATGGTTAATTTACTTCTCATTAAATTTTTTTTAATTTTAATTCTGCATTAAAATGTGAAAAGACTTAGATCTGTGTTTTATATATGTTGTTGTTTTGTGTTCTCACATTAGTTTCCAGTCATTTTCAATCCTACTGAAATCTGTAATTTAATGATAACTGTATTTCGTGATAATTGTAGTTTCAAGGTAATGGTCGGTTTCAGTTGCATCAACTTCTTTTTGTGCTATAGTCAGCGTTGTGTTTGGCTGCCTGTCACTTATCAAATGAAATATGACCTAGCGGCAGAAATTCCATATTGTGCATCTAATTTCCCGAATCCATCGCTCACTCTCTGGACGTGTGTCCCTCCACAGGCTCCTTGTGATGACGACCAGGACTTGTCAGACCGAGAGGAAGGAGAGGTGGATGGAGAGGGCCCCTGCGAGGTCCCCACCGTCCGGGTGCCTACAGCCACCCTGAAGAGTCACCAGGGTGTAGTGATCGCAGCCGATTGGTTGGTTGGAGGCCGACAAGTGGTGACAGCTTCCTGGGATCGTGCTGCGAACCTGTATGAGGTGGAGACGTCTGAGCTGGTGCACACACTCACTGGTAGGTAAACAGGCTAATACTACACCATAGGCCCTGTTCACACCTGGTATCAACATGCATTTCATCTCTGTTTGCAAAGACAAAATCATGTTATTTATAGTCCGTCTGACACGTGTGTGTGTGTCTGCAGGCCATGACCAGGAGCTGACCCACTGCTGTACACACCCTACCCAGCGTCTGGTGGTCACCTCATCCAGAGACACCACCTTCAGACTGTGGGACTTCAGAGACCCGTCCATCCACTCTGTCAACGTCTTCCAGGGACACACCGAGTCAGTCGGACACACACACCTGCACTCCCACTACTACACTCACAATCCTGGTTGATAGAACTAGTTACTGCAGTCTTCATTATGCCCACAGGGTGGTGCTGTAGCATCTCTCTTGTCTGTAAATCCCTTCATCACTTTATGTTATTTTCCTTTTACTGTGCCACATTAATTTACAGACCCAACTGCTCTAAGCCAAATCCTCCACTCTCTTCTCATTCATTACAGAGCGCCTCTCCTTACTTTGGCGGCTTCTTGGCGTTCTCCGTCTACCTCTGTCCCTCCCTCACTTTCCTGTTCATTTATCTGTCCGTTTCTGCGTTAATCCCCCACTCTGTGTAATTTGGCACTCGCTCGCTGTTAACACTCAATTGCAGACGCTCATTTCAAAACGTTGACTGTCAGGCTTGTCTGTGACTTTCGATGGCAGCACTCTGTAAAGAGTTTAAGAAGAGTGTGTGTGTTTGTGTGCATGCGCACACGTCTACATGTGTGTGCTGGCTGGCTGCAAGCCTTTGATTGCAAGTGGGGGATTACATAGAGCTCATTATGTACAACCCCAACATGTATAATTCCTGCAGATCCCACTTTAATTCTCTCCCATAAGACAATTGGTGTAATGAGATTAAGCACCAGTGTTTCACAGTTAATGACAGCCCTCCTCCTTCCCATCCCTCCGTCCTTATTTCCTTCCCAAATGGCAATTGATCTGCTTTAAAGACCCCCTCCAAAGACATCCCACTGTTATACCTTGTTAACGTCCATATGCTGTTTTTATGAATGACATAATCAGTCACCGCCATAGCTGAGCATTTCCAATGTGGAACAGCAGTGAACCACTGACAGTTTCATTGATATGAATTCAGACAAGGGTTTCTGAATCTCAGAAATATATCCCTTCACCATCTTGTATGTTCTAAAACAGCTATGGCGACATTATCTGAGCAGACTATGGCTTTCTTGCCTAGGTAAATTTTACAAAAATAAAATAACAAAATAAACACTATAAAAAAATATATATCCATATAGGTACAGCGGAGAGCTGGGTTTGCACAGAACTCATTATCTTGGCACACTAATGTTAGTGGACATCACTCTGGTGAGGCCGTTTCAAATGAGTCAGCATGTCGATATGCTACCATCTACATATCCGATAGCAGTTAAGCAATATCGGCTTCTGTATGATCCACTCGTTTATCTCTTAAAGTCTCCTTTCTCCATTCCCTCTTGTCCTATTGTTGAAGGCTTCATCTGTTTCCTATACGTAACTGACGTTGATCATATTGAGCCTCAAATGCCTTGTTCTGTTTGGTCAAATTCAAAAATCCAATGTGATTCAGTGTATTTGTTATAGGACACTTGGGGAAAAACAGGAAATATTATAATGTAGAGGGAAAGCTGTAGCAAAGGATTTTTCTTTGACATTTTGCTCAAAGATAGCTATAAGAATGAATCACTAACCAAAATAGTGGGAGTTTACTCTCCCACAAACTTTTTCTACTTTCCGAGTTGTTCGATTTTTCTGCTATAGTCAGAACCTCTGTTGCCGTCTCTCTTGCTAATTTCCCTGAATCTCCAATTTGGCGTAATGATGTCACATAAATGGAGACAGAGAGGAGAGTGTTGAATGCTTTAAAAGGCACAAGATGTTGAGAGCTAGAGGGGGAGACCATCCCCATGCCTCCTCCGTCTTCGCTGGCAATTACTGCTAACACTCCCTGACAGCAAACCTCGGCAGCTAAAAGTGCAGCATACACCCTCTGTCCGAACCCCCCACTCTCTCTCTCTCTCTCTCTCTCTCTCTCTCTCTCTCTCTCTCTCTCTCTCTCTCTCTCTCTCTCTCTTCCCCCCCCCCCCCCCCCAGCCGTAATTGCAGAGTAATGACGAGCACACTTGAGCTAACAAAACCCGCCCAGAGCAAACGAGAGGTGATGTCGGACTGACTCTACAAACAGGATGCCATGTCAAGTTTGTCTCAAAAGCCATCGACGGCTATCTGAGGCATTTGATAGAAATGCAACCTGTGCATGTGCGTGTGTGTGTGTGTGTGCATCACCAGATTTGACAGCCTGTCTCTGGAGGATTTCACCAGCACTTACCAGGTGCTCTGCAGCTGTCAGTTTAACTGCAGCACAGCAGTAAAATGAGTCGGACGCGCTGTAAAATAACAGCGCGTCCGACTCTGATTCACCTGAAGTGTTTCCCTTACATTTGAGTTATTCGGCTTAACGCTCATCCAAAATGATTAACAAAGACTACATTTTTGAAATGCATACACCAGTCGTTGAAGGTACTTCTTGGGGAGGATGGTAAAGTTCACCACCACAGTACCAGTACACATACTCCTGTTTACCTTTCAGATTCATGTACTACAAAATGCTGGTAGGCAAAGAAATAAAAAACAGTACAGAGGATCAGTTTATATGTAACTGTAGTAAAAAAAATCTGCATCAGCATTTAATCCACCCCACATCTGATATTTGCTCAAACAATACACAGACATTCAAACCATCAGGGATCTCCATGACATAAACTAAGGATACCTGGATTTATTCATTGTGTTTTTAAAGTATGGATGAGAAGTCAAAGATGATTCCAAAGCAGTTTAAAACTGTTTATACTTTGATAGTTTTGGCCTACGTTGATGTGTTGTATGTTATATTATTAAAATTATTATTTGTATTGATAATGCATATATTATTTAAATATAAAACATGTTGAAAGATACAGTTTGTTTATCATGATTTTTGTTTAATCTTTCGGACATCTTAACAATGTCGCGATAATACTGAGAAGTAGTTTTCATCTCTACTTCCCATGATTCCCTCTGTCCCTCCCTCCCCAGCTTCCTAAGTCTCCAGTCTTGACCTTGGCTGTCAGAGACACTGCAGAGACACCATTAAGAAACACAACTCCCCTCCCGCTTCCCCACCCATTTTAAATACCCTTTAACCTTAATCAACCTTTTAATCAATTATCTTGTCTGATTACGCTGCACACATACCTCCCACCTCGCATACCTCCTCTCTCTCTCTCTCTCTCTGTCTCTCTCTCTCTCTCTCTCTCTCTCTCTCTCGTATTCCCAGGTGGGCGTTACCCTGCACTGTTAGAAGGCGCCTGTTCCTGAGCCCCAGCTTCTCTAATAGAACCAAGTTCAGTCCCTTAATTAGCCCTTAATGCTGTGTCAGTTTGAATTAAGGGAGAAGGCAGTTTTGGCAAGAAAATCTAGATGTGGAAACGACTGTGTGCGTGTGTTTGTGTATAATTGTACAGATATCTTTAAGAGGACCACTTTGAGCCTAAAACGCACGGCGTGAGGACATTTTGGCCTATCTTCAATTTCTGACCCAGTATTAATGGTCCGTTTCACGTTTAAGTCTTGATTTTAGGGTTAAAATTAGGTTTAGATAAGGGTTTGGCATTCAGTTATGATGGTTAGGGAACGGGGCTCGGGAATGCATTTTGCCAATGAATGTCCTCACTAAGATAGGTATACAAATATGTGTGTTCGTGTGTGTGAGAGTGAGAGTGTGAGAAGAGGAAAAAGCCTCAGAGGAGCGACTGACACGCAGTAATAAACTGACTGATGTTAGCCGTCTACTGAGGTAACGGTTAGACGTGAAGTCAATGCTCTCGTGTGGCGCGAGGCATCACAGCTGGTGGGGATGAAGGCAATGGGGGGGTATTTGATATTTTGATGGGGATTAAAAGGAGGAACTATTAAAAAAAGAGACTTATGTATATATGAATTCTTGAATATTGAATGGTGGAAATTAATAACTATAACTGCTTATATATATTTAATTGTGTTAATCAACTTTCAGTGTTGAGTTTCATGTCCCAGGATAAAATGCCTGACGACATGAGACTCGCTGTGATTAAAATGTAGAGAGTCGGTGTATCCACAGAACAAACACATAGGGCAGTATGAACATTATTGAACGCAGTGTATTCTCAAAGCTTCTGCTGTGTGTAATCCTTCTATTACTATAAAAAAGATGATCAGTGCATGAATTTGAATGCATGAACAATGTTCCAACACACCCAGGTTCATTTAGTATCAGTGCTCATATCACTGTGGCACACTGTCCCATGTCTTGGTGGGTGAGGGATAATAGTGCCATAGATAAACATTCACTATTTCCTTCCAAACTTTACTAATTTCCCTGAACCAAAAAATGAGTAGAAACTTTCCCTGATTTTGTGTGTCTATGTTTTTCAGCACGGTGACGTCGGCGGTGTTCACGGTGGGCGACAACGTGGTTTCAGGGAGCGACGACCGCACCGTCAAGGTGTGGGATCTGAAGAACATGAGGTCCCCCATAGCAACCATCCGCACTGACTCAGCTGTGAACAGGTGGGTGAAGGGACACGTGTAACTGGATGAGAGCTGGGCCTCGTACCTGTGGATCCACTTTTAACAGGAGTCATTTTTCTTATGCCTCCACACAGCACCAACAGTAGCCTGAGGTGTTATGATTTCAGGTTGTCCGTCTATCCCACTCTTAATTTTGAAGTCTCTAAATCCAATCTGCATATCTTTGGAGTGACCGTACCCAGAGACAAGTCACGTACACATGAGGAGATCATGGAACCACCACACAGAAACACCCTTGAACCACCGTGCCTTCCAAATGTTGTATGAACTTCACCTAAACTGATAAGAATTGGGTGGTGAAAGGTGCAATGATGTCACATTGTGTGAACACATAGGCTCAGATGGGGTTTGGTGTTCAAAGGTCACTGTGACCCCAAAACATAACAAATTCTCCAAAACACAAGAAATATAAAACATTCAAAAATACCTTCTGATTAGATTTCTTTAAAGTCTTCAGTACCCATAGGAGTCTGCACAGACATGGATATTAACCATTTGCTGTACTGGAACTGTCTAAATGTACAGTTTTCAGTAGTTATCTAAATGCCAGCCGGGAACACATGAGAGTCCAGAGGCAGCTAATGTCAGCGGATCATTTCAGCTGTGTCCAACTATAAAGTGAAATGTGCCGAAGTAAATTTGTGCTTCAGATAGTTTCTGTAAATGAGCCAGCTGCAGTGGAACAGGAGATAAATAAAAAAGTTTACGATGAAGAATGAACCAAAATCCTATTAAACGAGAACTCGATGTGATGTTTCAGGATAAGCGTCTCCGCCAACCAGAGGATCATCGCCCTGCCACATGACAATCGACAGGTCCGACTGTTTGACATGAGCGGAGTGAGGCTGGCCAGACTTCCACGAAGCAACAGGATGGTAAGGAGGGGGGAGGTGTGTCTTTGATTCATCAGTTGAAGTCATTAAAACTAACATTCTACACCTCTGTGTGTGTGTAGGGTCACAGGCGTATGGTATGCTGCACAGCGTGGAACGAAGAGAACCAGTCGTGCAACCTGTTCACCTGCGGCTTCGACCGCCAGGCCATTGGCTGGAACATCAACATCCCTGTCCTGCTGCAGGAGAAGTGATGCCACTGACGCACACACGCACACACACACAAATACACTCACAGCAACGCACACAGTGAAGTAGGAGACGATCAGAATCGATCCATGTAAATACAATGTGGTACATACACTGTAATCTGTGGACCTCGTACGTGCTCGTACGGTGAAAGCGTTTACCCTGTGAAACATGGTCGTTGTGCATTTCACGCAGGTGTGACGTGTGAAATACGTTTTTCATTATTGTCTTATTTTTTGGAATGCAGATGTGACACTGATTGACGAGAGCATACTATTCCTCTGGTTAATTTATTCTGTCTCTCAGTGTGCACATGTGCAGAACGACACAGTTCCGACACTTTTGTTTTCAGAGTTTGCACGAGGCCACGCCCCTCTGTGTTTTTGTGCCCTTCCATTGTTTAGCATGGATTGTCGAGCCCTCCCTGTGAAAGAAATGACAAACTATAAATCTGACTCCACAGTCGCAGGCTGCTGTTCACGTCACTGCTGTTTTCTGTTACTGCCTAATGGAGGCTCTCGCATGTAGATAAACTACAGTCATGAGCCCAGGAGAGTTTGTAGAATATGATTTAAAGACATTCTGTATATATGAAGTTGAGGCCTCCGTTGCAGGTTGTTGCTTGTTTCTGAAGATGACGTGAAACGTTTTTATCCTTTTAGTCAAAACAGAATATTTCCTATCATGGAGCCAAACATATCATCACATCCCCTCCTGCACGTTATCTTAACATGTTCCACACAGGACCTGCTCTTTCAAAGATGGAGATTTGTGTCTTTGCCTATTAGTACCTTGGATGCTTTCAGTTCACAGCCAGCCTATATATAAATATATGTAATATTTTGAACGTATACTGTAACCCTGCCTTGTTCCATGTTTACAGGATGTTTTCATTTTTTTTTAAGCATTGCTTAAATTCTGCCTTTCGGTCAGGATGCAAAGTGTCAAGAGCAAAGTAAACATCTGCACTCGGGTTGCTCTGGAATCCTCTAGAGGTGTGAGATGCGTTCATCGTCATCCTAAATGAAATATTCACCACAGGTTGCAAGTGTAGTTAGTATCATTTTCTGGACTCATATGTTTTTTTTTCTTTCTATTTTTATTCACGAGTGTATTCTTCGGTTAGAGAGCAGGGCTGCTTCTTCTCCAAACCCTGCGTTAACTCTTAAACAGCCCCTGCTTGTGCTTTGATTTCCTGCCCTCCTGCCTCTCACCTATTCTCCCCACACTCCTGCTTGTGAGCCCCCAGGAAACGTCTTCTCGTGAATTGAATGTAATTTTCCACCGTAGCTTTATTTCTTTGAGATTCCTTTACGGGCTGTTACTCTCACCGGGTTCATCCCAATATCCCACCCTCCAAACTAACACTTTGGCAAACACCTATGAAAACTATTTGGCATGTGAGCATCAGGAGGAGAGCTGAAGCTGGAGTGCAGGAAATCTAAGCAAAAGTGGAGCATGTGAGTGTGAGCGCAGGGTTTGAAGTGAAAGCGTAACGTGAAATGAATACAGTAAGTCCTGTTCTTGAAAACCACTCTCTTGAAAAGCTATTGCCAACTCCGAGCCCGTCTCGCTTTGTCGTGTATTTAAATGAGTGAATTTGTTGCTTTGTGGACATTTCGGCGCTTCGGTAACGTCAACATCACGTCGTGGTGTTGACACTTTGCATCGAACCCTCAGCCTTGTACCTCTCGCCGTTAGCTGTAGATGAAGCCTCTCTGTCTGTTGGATCCCCAAACAGAAGCAATAACCCGTCTCCTTGATGTTTGACCTGAAATTAACAGAAACTATACCTGTTACACAAGTGCAATATCCCAAACATGAAGTCATGCTCTAGTTTTATTCATCCTCGGATGTTTCGATGCTGTAAACCTCGGAGTACGTAGCTATGCATTTGCTTCGGACCACTATTCACGACTGTTTCTACCAACAATAGAGCTGGGATGGATTTTTTCTTTGAAGTAGCATGTACCTAAAAATGTAATAAACTTAAAGAAATACCTTGAAAATGCATGCATTAGCCTTATCCATCTGAGCAACAATGCAATTTCCCAAACGCTTGTTAAATAACTAATTGTGTTCCGCTGCACGGTGCAGATGGGATTTTCACTCCTCTTTCATGCAGGGAACTCCGGCGCCCACTGCTATCGGTGTCATTTTGATCTGCAGGTAGAAAGGCAAGGTATAATTTGCGCCCCACATATGAATTCTAACTCGGAGGAAATATGATTTTGGACTGATACATTAAATTATCGCGTGTCGGATTGGAAGGGTAAAAAAAAAAGTGGATAGACTTCACTTCATTGTAGTGAGTCATATTCACCTCAAACTTCATTATGTGATCTACTTTGCATACTTTATTGTGACGGGTACGTGCTCTCTGACACTTTCCAATAAAAATGTGTGATTTCCTTTTTGCAGTCTCTCGTGTCTCCTTCGTCTTAATTAACACCCCCCCCCCCCTCCCCCGCTCTCGTCTCCTATTCACTTCAGAGAGATATGCATCATCTTGAAAGTCACCCGCTATTCATCGGGATGTAAATGAACGCTGCCTCGGGATAATGACCTCCAGTGGCAGCAGGAGCATGAGGTGTACAAACATTTGTGCCGAGCAGCAGGAGTTCTGTTGTTTTACCAAAGGCTGATTAGACGCTTGATATTTTTAGTCTGTGTGAAGTCTCTTTGCCAAACAGTCCTGCGGCATAAAGGAAGCTATACGGCAGCTACACATACTATAGACATGCTGACACCTCTCTGGGTAGCTGCTGTTCCAGTGAAGCGTTAGTGCCTGAACCAGGTTCCTATGAGATGTTGTGACAGCAATAAAAATAAACAAGCTAAACGAACGTCGGCCACCATTACACCTTTTCTGTCTATGATCTGACGTGTTACGTTAATGTGCTCAACTGATTTTCAGTACGTCACATCAAGTGAAAGTTAAAGGTTCAAGTAGACTGATGTTTAATTTTATATTTACTCAAGCAAGAGCTACATCATTTAAACCACGAGGATATGTGCGCTAAACAAATTTTCGAGATGAGTAAAACTCTTCTCAGCTAACAACTGCATTACGGTGATGGATGAAGTATTCAGATCTTTAATGTAAAGGAGGTATACTAGAGAGTAGAAATACTCATTTACAAGTACAGGTTCTGCATTGAAAAGTACTGCAGTTTAAGTGCATAATTATTATTTATCAAAAAAAAAGGATTTGGCACAGGTATTAAAAGTAAAAGTAATTGCTGCATAAAAATGGCTTAACTGCCTCAACAGTCTGCTACCCATGTGTTGATGTTTAAATAGGATTTTATGTTTGTAGTTGGTAATACGATACAATACCATGCATTCTAATATAATGCAATTGTATTAACCCCAAAGGCAATTTGGTTTAGGGCAAAAAAACATGACAAGATACAGACAAGCCTCCGTTAGAGAGCTGGTCAGTTGTATACAGCTAAAAGTGCAATTTCTTAAAGAACACAACAATTCTTTGAAATATTAAAAGTTATTATAAATAAAATAGTTCTGGTCACTGTGGAGTTAACCACAGTTATATTGATGTTCAGCACAGTGGTTCCCGGCCTCCTCCAAAAGGTTGAAAGATAAATGTGTGGGCTAATGGGATGATTAATGGAGTAGGACAGAAGAAGAACACAACTCCGCTAGACAAATCTGTTTTCATTTTCTCCAGTCCTGCTGTTTTTGAGAGCTAATCAATAATTCAATCTGTTAAAGCCTTTACACAGTTATTTAAAGGGGCTTTAATCTGATATATTTATCATAATAATGGAGCAACTCACCAATTTTTTTTACCTGGCCGGACAACTAATGCAGGTTCTAGAACCTGCTCAGCAGCAAACGGCAGAAGGACACAGCTGGAGAGCAGCTGGTGAACATGGTGCAGCATTTAGCAGCTAAAGAGCCAAGGATGGACTCGTCGGGACGCAGACACCGCTCCACATTATATCGCAGGTTTAAAGGGGAACTCGCTCTTTGGTGGAAGTGCCAACAACTCATGAATAACTGACATGTGTCAAGTGCCTGAAACAACACACAAGGGGTGCTGTCAATAAAATGTTCAGGTGTAAAACCTACAGCAAATCCCACTGATGTGTAGTGGTTTAGAAATGAAATAAGCATCTAAAAGTTGTATTTGTGCAAGTAACTTGTTTAATTTTCCCGACAAGTGTTCATCCGATTGAGTCAGAACACAACCCAATGGTGTTAGTTGTGGTGAATCAGCAGGGCACGTGTTGTCAAATTGATAAAGAAGTTTTCTTAAATTCCTTGTATTTTTTTACCATGTGTCTTCTAAAGTTGCAGTAAATTTAAGTTTCAAGGGCTATCAATCTTTAATTTCAACATGGCTTACTATTCAAATTGTCACATACAAATGTCATAGTCCTGTTAGGCATGAAAAACAAAATATCATAGTGTATATTATAGCCTATACTGTGGTAAGTCATAAAATACGTCATGGTATAGTCTTTCATGAAAAAGTCATAGTACATTAAGTCACAAACTTGTCATAATTCAGTAAGTAAAAACTATGTGGGAGTACAGTAAGTGAAAAAGTGTCACAGTACATTGAGTCCTGGAAACGTCAAATCACAGTAAATCATGAAACTATGGTAGTAATAGTCATGTTAGTGAGAATTGTGTACGGAGGTTTACTCTGTCCAATGGATTAGGGCGAGCTGCCTGTGACAAATTGTCAAGTAGCATGTTTTCTGTGGCGCACACAGCTGACTCAACGGCCTCAGGGGGAAGAGTGTGTATGCGTGGGGGGCGTGGACGCATATACCTCGAACTCCCCTCGCCTCTTCTTCCTCACTTCATTCTTCCTCAAGGCTAATTTGGTGGCTGGTGTGTATGACACCTGCCACCGAGTCTAAAACAGATAACCACTTCCCCCCCTGGATTTCCCCCGGGACTGGAGGAGGAGGGAGGCCTCTTTAATATTTGTCTGGATGCCTCAGAGGGCCAGTGCTGCCTACAGGAAGGTGGTCACGAAGCTGGAAGACCTGAGATGGCCCAATGTCATTTATTATGAGGAACGATAAAATAACATATTTTAAACATGAATTCAACACAAAAAAAAACGGGCAAGACAAGATAAAATTACAAGATTTTGTGGTTTTATTCACATATACAGTACAAACATTCACAATGTATTTGTTACTGAAGTGCAATTTACAGACCTTAGCAGCAATTCCTCATATACTTTAATTTACATCATCATTAGACATTTGAAGATCTCTTCCACATCTTTGTCAATAACTTTTATACATTTTACATATGTACACTCATAGATACAATATTGCCATTCAGCCATGCCTTATATTCTATATTTCCCAAAATAAATCTGTAAATCTGTTTTTTCGAATCAGAGTCATGGTGATGCTGCATGTGGACGAACGATGTCATGTCTGTGGTTATGGATGATGACAGACCGACACTTTGTTAAACACTGTTGTGATGCTCACAGACCAGGATTCAGGTGTAAACAAAGAACCAGACATTCCATCTGTTTAACATTAACTTATGCAGTAAAGTAATATTCTTGTCCTGTGGTCCATTGTCAAAGTCTCTTATTCAAACATTCACTTACGTTAATTTATATTGTTCTGTAATTTTTTTTATACTTTGAATTTAATTTAATTTTGTAGGGTATTATTTAATACATTTAATTAATCAAATAAAACAAACTGGTTCACAGAAAACCAAAAGTATTGTAGCACAATAGAACTAAATGGTCTCTGTGTTGGGTTTCCTATCACACGGTCTCTTTACAGTTTTCCTATTTCATCACAGAAAAAAATGACACGTCGACCATCATGACACATTCAAATGCGAATGAAGGGGAAAGTCTTGCTAGCAGCGATAAGGACGAAATATTATAACGTTTTAAATGTTTTGAATATTTAACATAAAAATGCTCTGTATGCTCTTGGTACTGGTTTAACTGGGGGGCCTCATGTTAAAATAAATAATAGAGTCAGGACAGATTCCGATCAAACAGCAGCCCACCTAGTTAGGGCTGTTATACTGTCAAATTTGGTGTAATGTCTAATAATATAACTTATATATCGATATATATATATATTAATAGGATATCAATTAATTGGAAGGAATACTTGAAATTGGATTTTCAGAGCCTTTAAAAAACTCTAAATCAAATTCACACATTTTTAAATTGATAAACACTGATTGGCAATTTTTTTTCAACGAAGGGAAAAATTATGAATCAACCAGAAGCGGGTCACACGTTGGTCAGATTCTCAGCTCAATGCTTGTTGTGTAAAAATCCTCCCTCCACTGAAGAGCTTATTTCTCAGACTGAGAGTTTGACTGTTTCCTCACTTGGAGTTCGTGAAGTTCCCAGCATCAGCCGGGGGCAGGAGAGGAAAACCACAACATGACAGAACCGCACCACTAGATGTCACTCTCACTATTTGGATTTTACCACTGACTGAGCCGTGCTGGTGACGCCTTCCATTCATTTTCAACACCTTCAAGAGAAATCGGCAGTGACACAACCACATAAGTCATGATCGTCACGAACATAAACATTTAGCTGGGTTGTGTGTTTACATCGGGGAAATACGCAAAAATGAGTGCGAGGTACAAATGTACACGGATCCAGAGTCACGTCAGAATCTATGAACGCCTACATGGCATTTCAAAATAAAACCACCCTCAGGTCGCCCAAGGTGCTGAGCAAAGCTGCACGCCACCTCGACTGCTATCGGCTCGGGGTGGTGGTGACACGGCGAGGGAGAGCGAGTCGATGAGGTCAACGAGGCCTCGCTAATGAGTCACAACCCCAACTCGCTCTTATTGGTGATTCAGGTGTTTGGAGAAAGAACAGGACGGGCCGAGGTCAAAAGACAAAGAGGGAGGAAAGATAAACAGAGAGGGGAAAACAAGGAAATACACCTCCGCCATCTTCACCGCCACCACCTCAATTTGTACTAAGGCGAGCTGTAATGGCCGTGTTTACGTACACCACCACGTTTCCTTCCCTCCTCTCTGCCCAGTGGGGTGAGAGCGGGGGGAGGAGTAAAAAAAAAAGAGGGTGTATTAACCTGTCGTCGAGTCATGTCGAAATCCATCGCTTGGAAGGCGGTAGAGAGAGAGAGCGACAAAGAGGAGGCGAGGGGAATAAAATGGAGAGAGGGCAAAGGAGGGAGACAAAAGGAAGGGGAAGTCGGGAGTCAAGGGGTGAGTCTGAGAAGAAGAAAGAAATAGAAATGAGAGAGGGACAGAGGGAGGGAGAGAGAGAGGGGAAGGTGAGGAGGTCTGAAAGCAGGTCTCTTTTTCTCACTCTCTCTTTTTCCTTCCTCTTCCTCTATCAGCCGTCACCCTGACAGGGCTGGTAATTGGACGTGGACCCCTCTCTCTCTCACCCTCTCTCGCTCTGTCTCTCTTTTCTCTCTCTCTCCCCCGTGGCTCGGCTCCTCAGCGGGAGCCTTTGGGCCCGGAAATAGCTGATGACAAGATAGCGGCTGTCTTTCATTCTGCTCAAGGTTACCCCACCCTTCCCTGACGGACAGAGAGTTGCGGTATTTAGGTGTGTGTTTGCTTAAATGTGTGTGTTCGTGGGTCTAAACGATTATTGTTGGTCTCTTTTTCCTTTTCGGCCCGGTGCCGCCGACCTTCCTCTGGATGCGGGTGAATGACGGTGGGGATGGCGTTGATGTTCAGGGGTTGAAACTTTCGGGAATAAAGGTTGTGAAACAGGATGTCGGTGAGGAGCACAAAGTCATCTTACTCTAAAAAAATAAAGGTTAAACAAACACTTCTTCTCTCTCTCTCTTTCTCCATCTCACACACTCACACTCATACACAAACACACACACACAGACACACACACACTCTTCCTCAGACCGCCAGCAGGAACTGTTCCTGCTCAGGCGGTTTCTTGACCCAGGTGCCGAGGCCTGTCTCCTGCAGAGATCTGAACCACTGCTGCTTCACTGTCTGATAGGGGCGCGCCGCCATCTTTGCCTCGCAGTACAGGAGCTGGTCGTCCGCCGAGCCGGACACGATGATCCCCAACTGATGGCGACCGGAAGAGGAACATAAGACAAAAAAAGAGAGGGAGTAAGATAAAGCGACACAGAGAAAAAACAAGTTGGGGAGAGAAAAACAAAAAGAGGAATAAAGCCGGGGCATGGGGGCTAAAGGTTTCGTCGTGGGGGAGGGAGGGAGGGAGAGCAAAAACAAAACGAATGAGCCGGCACAAATGCATTTCGGGTGGGTGGGTGGGGAAGGTGGTGGTGGTGGAGGGGGGCTTCAACAGCTGTGTAATCTCCCCATTTAAATTTCACAAGCAATTGAACATTCTCTGTGCTTTTCTGTGCGTTCCCATCGTCGCGAGGGGGAAACAATGAAGTTCGGTTGGGGGGGGACGGGTGCGGGGGGGGGGAGAGAGAGAGACAGAGTGAGGGAGGGAGAGCGAAAGTTTCTTTTGGAGATTAGTGCGACTGCTCTTGCGTGGCCCCTCTGCGCAGCGCACGGGGAGCACTTAGGGCGGGGGCCTCCTCGAGTACTTCTCCAAATAATTATGGTTTCACAGTCATTATGCTTTAACGGCCGCCATTTGGCGACGCAGGCAGTGTCGGTTACATAAAGTTTCAGAATGGAAAATGAAAGTGCCCGCGCGCCGCCGTTAAAAAAGATCCGATCTGCCAGGTTGTGATAAGCCGCACGTGCAGCAGATGTTACCGGGGCGACAAATGTATCTACGGCGGAGAGGAGACGCCACGAATCGTCTACAGAGCGTTCACCTGCAGCCACAGAGCTCTGCTGCTGATTTCAATACACGGGTCTGACTGAGTTGATGATGGCACGGACCTCTTTAGTTAATGTTTCTGCATGACCCAGTGTGTGTGTGTGTGTGTGTGAGCACATGATTACTGGCATTAGTTTGCATATTGTTCTTTTCAACAGCTGAGTAATACCTTGTGTTTTCCAGCAGATGATGAAACAGGCTTTTATTCATAGAAACGTTGCACTATTCTTTAGGGCTCGTAACAATAACATCACATCATAATATGTTGTACCTCCGAAGAAAACAAATACACACGTGGAAGGTTTTTAATCAACATTCAAATTAGGTGGATTATTTAGCCAAAGCAGACACGTCATCTTTCCTGATCCAACAGAGGGCGATCACTCTCAGCTTGAACTCCGTCAGTGGGCAGAAATATTTCGTTGGTATGCAGGGAACATGGAAGACGCTAGCATAATGTGGGGTTCTGCATCGTAAATCGCAAAGTAACGGACAGAGGGGGCGCTGTTTGTCGACTTTGTACCAGGCATGTGGGGATTTATGCAAATATGTTGGAACACATTGGGTCAAATTTGTCGAAACATGATTTTTGACTGATTCTGGGACAGAAGAACCTGAATAATTCAACACTGTTATGATGATACGTTTATGTTTTTACTGAGTGTCTGCTTTTATCATGTTTCCTAAACACAATCCATCCACTGACCAGAAGTTCTTGCTGTCGAGTCGCCTTTCTCTCCTGGTAAATTGAATCTAGCCCACCCTGCTCTGACGTGAAGGTTTGTGCTCACCTTGCGGTACAGCCTGCTCCAGCGCGTGAACAGGGCGTGCTTGCAGAGACGCGATGGAGTCCCTGATTCCCGCCTCCGTCCCGTGGCGGTGCTGACCACCTCCAGCTGCGTGTCGCCCAGCGTCCAGTTGACGCTCAAGCACGAGGCCTTTCCCGGCTGCTGGTACTCGGCACTGCTCAGCCCTGCGGGAACGACAACACGGCAGAGAGAATGACTTGGGTTGTTTAACTGCTGTCGAGGTTTTTCCTCTAAAATTCAAAACATTTGATGCGAGTGTGATTCATTTGTGCAAATCTGAGGGAAAAATATGAAACCATGTGTTTTTCTTTTCAAACCTTCCGCTTTGCTGTTTCGTTTAACCTTCCTCCACCCTTCCCTTGCTCCCTGAGGCTAATGGCAGACATAAAGTTTTGCAGCGCTGCAGAAAGCCAAGTCAACCTGGGCCTGAAACCGCAGGGCTGTTTATATGAGGCTTTGATACACCCTGAGAGAGGGAGGGAGGGAACAGGAGGTCTATCCAGCACATAAACAACGTGCTCCTGCCGCTGTGTGGGGGCTCGTGTCCCTGCAGTTCACAGTGGTTGAGTGGTGGCTGCTCTGTGCACTGTAAATATTTTCTACAGTCACAAAGATCATCTCTCCCCTACACTGGACAGTACGCATCTCAGTCCTGCCCTCTCTGAAATAAGTGGCCCCTCGAAAGACAGAGGTAGAGGAAAAGTGGAACTACATGATCAGTCCAAATCACAGGTGTTGGCAGAGGTGCGAAATGAACAAGGGCTCAGGGCAAAATGTCCCAGAGGCTTAGTTGTTTCATAGGAAGCAGTTTTCCAGCCGGTTCTGGGTAAGAAGTTCTGATTCAGAGTTTCAGGCCTTAAAAACATTTGACCCGACAATCTGAAGCAGCAGACTGATCAACATACTGGTGGTGGTGCAGTGAGGAAATAAGTGTCAGTGTTTCCGGCAGTGGTGTAGACACATATACTTTTATTTGTCGTACATTAACTTTTACGGGTACTATGAATATTGATCAGGATGTATGTGCCGTTGCAAGGCTAAATTTAGCTAGTGCAGTTGTATGGTTTGCTGTAAAAAGGTTGTAAAACGCTTTTATGATTCAACATGAATGAATTTTTACTTCCGAAAATTAAAGAAAATGTTTTGATGATTCGGGGGAAATAATGCTTATTCACTTGTTTTGCTGAAAGTTAGCTGGCTTCATTAAGACCTGCAGCTGGCCCAGCTGAAATCGGATTCGCCGCTGACGTGCCCCTGTCCTGTCGGTTGCCGATTTGTGAGGAGTTGTTATTTTCGAATCTTTTCTTAAGAACACAATGTGCAAGTCACGATTTTCAAAATAAGATGTGTGGCTTTGCTCAAAGCTACAGAGCTCACAGAAAACAATGGATGACATATTGGACATAGATGATGTTGAAATGTGGCCCCTTTGGGCCCCTGATTAAGAAACATCCTAGATCCGGCACTGCAATAGTTAGACATGGAGTCTGCTACATTCACATGCATGTTGGTAGAAAGGTCAGAGCAGGAAACATGTGTTCATTCATGGTAACCTGCACTGCTGAAGTGACTGCTTGTGATGTATGCAACTTGTTGAACGAGTGAAGAAACAAACATAGATTTCCTTTAAATTAGCTTTGTATCTCTATAAGAATTTATTTCGATAGCCCCTTTGCCAGTTTCTAAAAACTATTCTAGAACCAATAGCCACATGCTATATTTATAATACAAACTTACAGTATATAAAAAAAAATTTGTTACGGAAAGCAAACTGCTGATGTGTTTTCAGGTAAAGCTTGACCTTTGACCTCATGAATTCACATTTCAACTCATGCCTTGCCACAGACGTGCTTGTTCTTGTTTTTTTTCCTAATTGCTGAAAACACTACAGAGGTAGAAACGTTGGGTGCACGATGAGTCACACTGCCACAGACGAGCTCCTCGTGTAGCATCGCCGCTAACGGAGTGTGACAGCTAAGTTCTGCTCCAACACTGAATCCACTCGGAATCTGTGAAACTGTCTCGGGGAAGGAAGCACCGTCTTGGATTTCACCTCGACTTCCAACCCAGTTATTTGTTATTTCGGGAGGCTTGACAGAGAATCAGCCGACAGATTTCCGTGCGACGGCTGAACAACAGCTGCTTCTGATCTCGGCGCCTGACAGACAGCTTGTTAAAGTACAATACCTGGTGTACAATACCACAGTACATGCCTGCAGATCATCTCCCATCATGCCACACTCATTTCACCCGTCCTTACTCGCTCTTCCTTTTCTGCAGCACCTCGGAGCCGGGATGAATTGCCTGCCACGGTAACAATCCTCCAAGTCTCTTATTACCCATCTCTCCTCTCTTGTGCAAACGCACTTCTTTGAACAAAGAACCCCCCCCCCCCTCCCCAATCCATCCTGCCTTCTCTCTTTTCTCTTGCTCCATTCATGGCTCATTTCATCCATTCAATGGACTTGACTCCTCTGTTTCTGTAATAGCCAATTTGACTTTTCCCTCATTGAAGACTTGATCAATTTCTCTTCAGGGTAGTGTTTGGCAGGATTCAGAGCTGTACAGTGAGAGGACCCGTGGCTTAGTATCTGAGGCTGCTGTGGAGCCACGATGCCGCACAGCATGTGTGTGTCTGTGTACACACTGCATCTATCCTGCATCACTGGAGTTCAGCATGCTTTGTTTGAAGTGTGTCTCGCAAGATCGGGGCAGTACAGTGTCTGCATCAAAGCTCAATGATCTGTATACAAGAAAAAGTTGTTGGTTCAAATTCCTGAATCCGCTCTAACAGTCATGTAAAACCAGTACTTCACCAGTAGGCCCTAACGATGGGGACTCACTCACACAACATATGCTCCAGTTTAACGCCCTGAGACTTAACCTGCATTCAAACATGCACTCAGCTCCGGACATTTCCTCAAACTCTCCGGAGGGGCTGTATGCCAGCAACATCAATGAATGGCGGATTTTTGATGGAGACTAGACTGTTCTTGTGCCTTAAGTTGAAGTATCACAGGTGGAGAGGTCACCCAAGAAGAACCTGGTGGATGAAGACGCTATGCTCATCCCTCTACAGAACTGTTGATCTCATCTCATCTCCGTTAGGGAACAGTCAACTACTTTTGAAACATATTTCAAAAAGAGTTTGGAGACACTTAAACTGTGCGGGAAATAGAACAGGATTCAAATTCAAGAACTTTTGTCGTGACCAACTTTTTCCCATTGCTGTGAACGCGTCTGACCAGGAACATCTTCTCCAGTGTTTTTCATATGAGTAACGCAAACAGCGCAAAATGTCCAGACACAAATTTTCAGGGCATTTTCTGTAGTTCATGTCCGAAAATGGCTTCAGTCACATGCTATGGTACTCAAATCTGACTTTGTGGAATGGCAGCAGGGTGGAGCAGGGGAACAAGCGACCGCACTCCACCAGCAGCCCAACTGGTGGTGAGCGAAGATTACTAATGTTTATTTTATCTACTGTTGTTCTGATTCCTCTTATCCGGAGAAATGACAAAGCCTCGCCACAGTTTCTGCTCACGCTCCATAGAAAGCAAACAGGAGGACGAGCGCAGAGGACACATCTGCCCGTCAATGCGTTTCAGCCCTCGGGGGTTTCAGGTGGAGCTGCTTTGGCCGGCGTGCGATAAGAGCGGTGCCTCCAACGCGCTCCACGGGAGTTTCCTCCAGGGGTGTTGCTTTTTAAAATAACCCTGGACACACAATGGCCGAGGAGCTCATCAGCGCCGATGAAAGGGCGGAGGAGGTGGTGGCGGCAGATCTGCACTCGGACATCTGAATGCAAGCGGAGCTCTCTCTGTTTTCTTTATTTCCTCTCCGCCCATGCTGTCTCCCCCCCCCCTCCCCCTCTCCCTCCCTCTCCTCCCGTGCTCCCTTCAGATTGAATGGCTGTCTGATAAGGGCTGTGATTACATTGATTTGGTGTGGGGCCATCTCCACTCGCTGTCCATCTTCCTCCCCCTCCTCCCCCTCCTCCATCCTTCAATAGACTGTTGCTACTCAAGGCAGTGCAGGTGCAACGATCCGACAGTTTGGGACACACTCGCAGAGAGAAGGGAAGAGGGCCGTGTGTTCGCTGGCGACAGAGGAGGTTACGCCAGTTTTGAGTAAAGACGAAGTAAAGTAACGTTTGACACGTTCAGACATGCACTGAACTAACGGATAATCTAAAATCATCTGAAGTAAATGAGAACTCAAATATCCGAGTGAGAGGCTGTGGACTTTTCTCCAGAGCTTCCCTGCCAGGCCCCCCTGGTAAAAACTCTGTATAATGTCAGGGTGAGCCCACTACTCCAGCAAGTTTAGAATGCATTAATTCGGCTTCTTAACATTAAATCAACCGCATCCCTGCTTCTCTCCATTGCCTTCCTGTCCATTTCAGAATGGATTTTCAGATTGTACTGATCACTTTCAAAGCTACATCATTGAAATGTTGACCCGTATGTGCCTGTTCGCAGCCTTTTTTCTCATATGAAGAAAACAGCAGGAGAATCTCCGCTCAGACGCATTTACAAAAACACAGAAATCTCCGGAGCGTTCAGGCGCGGGGTGGTGCAGGAGGCAGGAGGCAGGAGGCAGGAGGCAGGAGGCAGGAGGCAGGAGGCAGGAGGCAGGAGGCAGGAGGCAGGAGGCAGGAGGCAGGAAGCAGGACGTATAAATTCAGCTGCGGAAATCGCATGGTTTGGTTTGCCACACACTCATACCCTATCAACAAATGCTCTCTCCACATGTACGTTCTTCTTCTGCTGTTTCTTCCTGAGATAATTAAATTATTGTAGTTTTTTTTAGTTTTGTGTCTATCACGTTTTAGATATGAACATGCCCACTGGCTCGTGGTGAATCCTGCTATACTCTTATACATTGGACTCATTCATCCAGAACGGTCTGACAAACTATTGAGCCTCTCACTCGGAAATTTGCGTCGCCCCCTTTGGTGGATGTCAGGTGATGATCTGGAGTATTTACTCATTAAACAACCCTTATACTGAGGTTGATATTAGTTAGAGTGAATAACTAATTAGTATAAATAAGTATAATTGACTAACAGTGTCATACCAGACCATGATTCTTGAGACATGAACTGCAGCTTGTAAAATCTGAGACTAAAACCTCCAACCCAGACAAGTCAAATGACTCCACTCAAAAAGCCATTGAACAAATCATGAGAAATGTTGCTGAGGCCGTGGTCGAGGGATCCTGTGATAAATTCATCACAGCCATCATCACCAGAGGACGATTCAGCACAATTATCAATCTTGATGAGGCCAGTCCTCACAAAATATTCATCCTCATGGCAGCCAATTACCCGGAGCAGAGCCCTGCAACACAAAGAGTTCCTGTGCCCTTCAAGAAGTATACTCGAAAGCTGACAGAAAAAGGGAGAAGGTGTAAGATTTAGTTTTATCCCATTGTTCGCATTTGACAGGATGTAATGTGTTTCCTTGTGTGCGACTGTCACACTCTTTGTTCTCATCAACGATCCCCCAGCAACCAAATGTGCCCTACATCTCCGTGCGTCCCTGTCACTCAGCTTCTCCGACTGGCCTAGATCTGAAGTGATGGCTGATGCACTTCCTACAAGTTGGGTGTCATTCAGATCCTCTCCCAGCATTCATCTCTGCTGCAAACAGAAGCCCGGGGGGCCTCAGTGGAGCCCTGCGAGCAGACACACCAGACGACTTCTTAGCTGTTGCTTGTCTCGCTGCCACGATGTCATTGCAGCGAGGCGGGGGGGGCAGAGGATTATTAGGCGCGTGTGTACGGGTGGGGGAGGTGGGCGTTGCATGCGTGACGGCTTGTGATTCACTCGGCTGACGTTTCTATGAAAATACATGTCTGAAAATAGATACTGCACACAAGGGTTGTCGGATCGCTACATGGGATACCCCAGCCGAGAACTACTAAACACACAGAGAGGTGTGTTCAAAGGCGGGTTGAGAATAGAAACACATAATATGTACTTCAGTTGGCGGAAAAGTAGCTAAAGTAGGATTTAAACCTCTTGAAAGTCATATAATACTTAATACAGGTGAGTTTAAACACTTTTGAATGAATACACTTTGATTAATCATGTATTTCAATATAATCTGTTTTTTCTTTTTTGTTTCATTATGACACTGTGGTAAAATGAGCAACTAACTTCGAAATAAGGGTTAATTAAATTACATTTTTCCCTTTATGTGGCTACTATCAATATTTTCATAAAAAACGATCTATTTAACTATTTTAGATAATGTGAAAGGATTCGATATTGTTTATAAAGAGAGGACGACATGACACATGACTGCTCCTCAAAGTGAAGCCAAAGTGTTAAAGGTTATAAATCGTGCCTCTTCCATTTTAGCGGATGGGATATGGACAGTGTTGCCATAGTTACTTTGAAAAAGTAACTTAGTCACTTTTTAAGTTACTTGCTTTTAAAAGTAACTAAGTTAGATTAAAAGTTACTTTATTAGTTACATTCAGCAGCTGCCGACAACACCCCCGCTGCCTAAACATAAAAATGACAACCGGTTTAGCCAACACTCACTTTATTAGAAACCGCCGGAGCCCCCCCCCTAACGCGCGAACCGAGGGTTCCCACAACGGAAACTGTAGCTGAGGTGATCCGCGAGACGGGACCGACACGCGTCCAGAGTTGCTGCCGCCGACCGCGGTACCCGGTCCCCTCCAACAGCCCGCCTTCCGCAGCGCCGACGGACACCGCCCAGCGGCCCACTAGAAGGAAAGCCCCCGCACCGCAGACGAGCACCTCCCCCACCCAAAAAAAGTCGAGGCGTGCCGTTTCAGCAGATGGCTCATTAGGGAATTTTCAGGTTTAATCTTTATGCTGTGTAATTTTATCTCATTTAACAAGTCTGTATTTAAAAAATATCAGACTTGTTTATTTTCAAAATAAGTTAAGTGATATGGAATCAAATAATTTTCAGGTTCTGATTAAACAGATCCACGGTAACAGGGACACACTGATAATGTCTTTGTCTATATTCTCATCACTTCTCAGGAAAACTGACAGAACCAGGTCATTTGAATGGAGTCGCCCCAGGAGTCATGTACCTCCGTGCACTGCTGGAGTTTTTCCATTTGTGTGAACTCTCATTTCAACTGCTCTGACCTTTGATGAAACGGAGACTGGTCTAAATCAGAGAAAAACCTCCCTGTCTGCTGCTCAACCTTCAAAGGAGCGTCTGTGTCACCGTGGACCCATGGCTGAATCTCATTGTGCCACTTCCTGCGGTGAAGACCGTGTTTCACCTGCATCACAGCGAGGCGTGTCTGACGTGTGTGTGTGCGTCACAGTCGTACCACTGAGCAGCGGCTGGTTGCGTCTGTACGTGGCGGGCAGGGGGCCGAGGCGCTCCTGCCGCTGGCTCACGACTCGGCCCAGGTGGCCCGTGTGGCGCAGGCTGCCCACCGTCACGCTCTGCAGGTACACGGGCTCCAGGAAGTGGCTCAGCAGCGCCCCCTGCAGGCCCAGGACGTTCCATCTGAGGGGAGGCGGGTAAGAGGGAGAGGACAGGTGGGTGGGTGAGGAAGAGAAAAGAGGGAGAGGGGTGTGGAGATGGAAGAGGAGGAGTATGTGGGAAAAGAGGCAGAAATAGGGGGAGGAAAAGGGAGAGAAGGACGGAGAGCTTCAGTGACAGTTCGAAACAATTTGATCATTATCTTGATGTGGGACGTGATGACCCCCTACACATGCACAACACACACACACACACACACACACACACACACACACGCACACACACAAACACACCACCAACACCATCTAACACACACATGTCTTCCTCTCTCACTTTCCCTGCCTCAGAGACAGACACCGTCATCACCAACATCAACACTGCCAAAGGTCAGTGCATCAGCATTCGTCGCACGCCACGCCACATTACCATGTGCGCATCCATCGCCGCCGCCGAGGTTAATGCACTGCGCGGGGGGGGGGGGGGCGGCTACGGGGAGAGAAAGCTTCAGCTGACCGCCTCAGGGTCGGTTTCAGGGAGATCCACTGGTGACACAAAATCACTGTGGGGCTAATCCTGGCAGCCGCAGCCCCACCTGATACCGCAGCCAGCTGGTCATGTGCCACCCACTGTTGAAATCCACTCTGTTTAACCAGCAGATGCTAATTTATGGATGGAAAATTATAATTAACTTGTTTATTATCATAGTTGCCCTTCAAACACCCCCCCCCCCCCACACACACACACACAAATACAGACACATATGCACCCACACCTGAGTTGAGTACATTGGGCTAATGATGTTATATGAGTCACAATCGGAGGCTCTACAATATGCTACTAATCATTACTACATCATTGTTCTTTTTGTTAATCAATGTTTCTTCATCTGCTTGTGATTTTGTGTCGTGCAGACTTAATAATCTCTCACTACGGCTTCCTTCACCTCCCGAACAGTCAATTAACACCAGCGGCTTTCTGGGAAATCAGGAATTAGTGTTCGCCCACCGCCCACGCTTCACCTGCAATCTGTCCTTCCTTTCTCAAACAGAGAGGAGGAGCTATGCGCACACACACAAACACACAGACACACACACACAGACACACCCAGACACACACACAAACACCAAAACAGAAACAGTTTAGCCTGAAATATTAATTTTGCCAGAAAGCGACACCGTGAATCAGAAACATCTTCTAATCTCATGCAAGAAAAGAGCCATCTGGCTCGGGTGTGTGAATTTGAAGAGGAGAGAGAGGCCTCCCCTCTCTTCCTCTCTCCCTCCCTCTCTCTCTGTCTCCCTACATCTATCCTTTCTTCCCTCCCCTGGTAAACGCCGACCATTAAAGTAATGTGCTCATCTGCATAAAACTGCGGTGGAATGGAGAACATCATCGTTATATGAAAGCCATTTAGGCCCCTCAATTAAATCCAGCTGTCGTCTTCAAATCAAATATTTGCAAAGGAGCTTCGCAGGGCTCCGGCTTAAGACAACAGCACGATGATCATCAGGTGAGGCGACGGTGACTATTATCTGAAATGTTTATGATGAGAGAGCGCAGTTCCTAAAGCCCCCTGTCGTCAAAGCTGAGATCACTGTAATAGAGTGTAGGAAGTGAAGGATGTGGGGGAATAAGCTCAAAATGAGTGTGACAGACGACGAAAAGAGTATCAAGGGGATCACTTAAAGACTAGAGCAGTGTGTGTGTGTGTGTGTGTGTGTGTGTGTGTGTGCGCGCGTTGAGTCTCAGATCCACCTTCCATCCCGACCTTGATAAACTGGCCCTCGGTGACCCACTCACTTTAACGACGGCCACCGATCATTTACAGCGATAAAAAAAAAAGGAAAAAAGAAAAGGAAAAGGAAGAGAGGAGGCTGCGGAGCAAAGGGAGTGCGAGGCGGAGGGGAGAGGATGCGGCTGGGAAGAAAAGCAGGGTGTCCCCTCTCCTTCCCCTGTCACTCTATTTTTTTGTAAAGTAATTGCTTTCACCCCCGTTGGTGACCTGGGTAGATTTAATCACACCATCTCCAGCCCCGGCCAACTGAATCAAATTGGTCAAATTAACAGTGGCTCCACAAGAGAAGGGTTCACCTCTCTCTCTCTCTCTCTCTCTCTCTCTCTCTCTCTCTCACACGCACAAGCACAAGCACAAGCACAGTGGCTCAGCTGTGGTCCTGTATGGCTCAGCTGGCACAGTGCGGTGCTTAACTAAGATGAATTTGCCGGTTCAGTCATGGCAAAATAACTGCGACCATATTAAAAAAAAATTCTTCAGATATTTTAAGAAATGGAAGTGAAGCATTTTTTTTTAGCCACACCAGCAGCTAAGATGACAGCGATGATTAGCTGCTACACTTACTGGTGCTCCTCAAAATAATCCGAAAATACAGTAACTGTTCAAAATATTTTGTGTGACTCAGTGTGTTGTTGACACAAAGTGAGAAATAACACGTTCAATCTCTTTGAAATTTAAACTTAAATTCATGGCACAGCTCAGGTCGACAAACTCACTGCTGATGGTAACACAACTCTCTGAGTTTGTTCACTGACTTCATGACTTTTCTCGAACTTTGCCACTGTGACACTGTGTTCTAGTATTGTTTGGTCTAAGTCTGACTATTTAAGTAACCTTGTTTTAAACTGATGCGTCACACATATATTTACACTATGTTCATAACTGTGTTAATTGTAAAGCTTCCCCAATTGCCTGTATTGCCACAGAGTGTGAACAGGTAAAATAATATTATAATAATATTGATCACATGTCAAATAGTGTCCATTACACTTATTACATTGACAATTCGATTGTTACACAAATAATGAAATGTTCATAAAGTCAGAAGCTACAGGAAAAACCATCCTTTTCATGTGCTCGCAAATTTTGAGAAGTTTTGCTGTGTTGTTTTCTCTAACACATTTTCTTTCAGATTATTCAGATTTTAGATATTAGTTGTACCTCACATTTAAACCATCTTTGTTCAAATATGGTGTTATTCCTGTTTATATTCGGATTGTTCATATATTTTCTGATTTCTGGAGTGATAAAAACAGATGTCTACATTCCCCTCTATAAAAACCTTTAGCGCTGATGAAGTCTGAACCTCACTATCGAAGTTTCAGCTTCAAATTAACACATTTCTGAATAGACAAAGGATAATTTGCATATTCAACCATATAATTTAAAACTTGTTATATGTAAGAATGCTTGTTAGGGTTAGCGTTAGTGTACTGCTTTTTGCCCTAAGTAAATGCAATTGTGCACATGCACCACGTTTACAGACAGTGGCTTTTACTCTTAACACATGAACACAATGTGAAGACGGAGGTGGATGAGTAAAGCCGTCCTGATTTAGCATCGCCGTCTGTTCTGCGCTCGCGTGCCAACATGCAAACAACACGTTACCATTGGTTTATAAAACAATCTGCCAGTAGGGGTGAGATAGTAATGCGACCATTGTATATTTCATATCATTTTTCTATGGTCCGCTAAAGGGGCAGAAACCACTTACGTATCTTTAATAAATAAATAGACCACGGTGGGAGTCAGTCCTAAAGATCCAGAGATTAACACAAAGATTTGATTAATACACTTATTCATTAAAAGGGGATTATCCATTCAAGTCACATATGGGAAATCAATATCATCAGCAGGACTGCAAAATATCTCACATATAGCATGACTCATACACACACACACACACACACACACACACACAGACACATTGACGTGTGAAGGTAAATATTAGACAAACCTGTACCTGGCTCACAACTCACATTTCAACAAGGCTCTATTTAAACAGAGATTACTTCTTCTCATAAAGAAGATAATCTTCTCATAAAGTTAAACTCTTCCATCAATTCTTCCCCTGTTTTCTCCCACAGATGTGATCATCAGAGTTTATGTTCAGGTGTCATGTGTCCACCTTCACAACAATATCAATACAGTCCACGTCATGAGAAGCTCAATGGGCAGTATGGGCAGGACTGCAAATGAAAACGAGAAACTCAAGATCATAGACTGTGAGTGAAGATGGCCGACAAGTCTCCACTTCCTGCCACTATCCAGATATGAAGCCAAAATATCCCCAATAAGCCAACCTTATCTTGCACATTTGCACATGAAACCCAAGAATGAAGCCTTGAATCCATTTGGACTCATCATGTGACAGCACTGACCTGGTGATCTTGTCGGTGCAGGACATGGTGATGAGCTGCTCGCCCTGTAGGACGCCGTCCCACGTCTGCACCGGCCCCCGGCACCGCACCGGCACCGTCCCCTCCCCGGACTCGATTTTGGTCCGCAGGTGGTTCCGGTGCTTCCTCATGAGGTGTCTGCTGCTGTGTACTGTCAGACGCACAACACACAAACACAATTCAGGTCACTGGGTCATTCCATTCGCTTTAGCTGGATACCCAGTTTAATGAGCAATAACACAATGTGTCATTTCTAAATAATACAAAGTCAATTAGCCTTCACTACAATGAAAGTGGAAACTCCAATATTACACAATATAGACATGAATTGTTGCAGTATCTACTGGATGTCCTCAGCTCCTAATTATTGGTGTAACTAGCTGTAAATAAACCTAAACAGTATAAACGTTGACATGCAGCACAATATTATCATTTTTAATATTAACGATAAATATTCTCACAAAGTGACAACTCTATATTCTGGTGAATGAGACAATTCATTCACTCAGCTTCAAGCAGCTTTCACCAAACCATTAATCTGCAGCAGACAACAAATACTGCAGCTCCTTCCAAAGTGAGAAGTTTAAATGAGGTTAATGGGCTCTTTCAGGGAATTAGATGTATTTTGGGAGCGTCGCCCGCCTGCTTGTTAATGGAACAAGCGTTCGACTGGATTGCTGCTGGAACTGTCGGCGGTTCGGGAGGAAGGCCGAGTCATTCCCCTGAACCGAGACACTTTGGACACTTTTCAGTAGGCGAGATATAATAAAGTATCACTTAACAAACAACCATACAACCCACGCATAGTGAACAGCGTCAGCAAGAGCACGGGTCCCTGATCCATTTAAACCACTTTCCTGTGGTTTCACGTGGGTGTTCAGGGCAGCATGACCTCTACACACTGATGATTGATTAAAGGATGCAGTCTTCACAAGGACGGTAAACCATAATCTCTCAAACTCAAACCAGATCTAATATATATCAAGTTAAATATTTTCACAACAGTTGATTTAAGTAATTATCACAATAAATGTCGCTATATTATTATTTTTCAGTTTAAAGACTGATTTGAGCTTTTTTGGGGGGCGGAGGGGGGGGGGGGGTCTGTTTGTGGAATGCATATCTCACAAAGTGTTCATTTTATCAGCTTCACACGGGGCCTGTGTATTCTTGATGGCCAGAGGAAATGTGTTGACGGATTTGAACACATGATAAATTCATTAATAATAAAACTTAAATAAATTTCCTCTGAAACAAGTAATGTAAGCTAATTCAGTTTCACTTTATGAGAACTATATTGCAGATGAACCAGGTAGGATGAACACAAAGTTTTCTAACTTCACTCTGTACCGTAGACTGTTTTAGGAAGCTCTGCACACAAACAATACAAAAGTGACAGTTTATTGTAGAACTGTTTGAGGAGGACTCACTAATGACAGAAGGAATAATTCTAAAGGCAGACAGAACAGTCTCTACACAAAATGGAGGTGGATAAATGATAGTTTTTGTCTCCTCACTGTGCTTGCACTAGGCAGAAGCAACATATCAATAGGGTAAATATATAACATTTGTTGGATTGATGGAATTTACATTTTTATAATATGATATATGATATTGTTTTATCCCCCAACCCGATTTCAAACTGAAGATGTCGATAGATAAACATTGTTTTGATCCTATAACCTCTTTTACTGAAGGAGAATCTCTCCTTCCTTTCCAGTTTTTCTTCTGTGGCTGTGAAAAAAATTAAGCCCCCTCCTGACTTGCAACTCAGAAATTTTCCAGGAAAAGGTACTAAGTAATTTTTCTAATCTCCGAGAGTGCACTGCTGAACATTTAAAAAGGTTTAATGACAAAAAACGTCAAGTTCAAAGGCTCCTCTGATCTGACGCCATCGTCTTTTCTGCCTCTCTCTGCTGGTTTCATGAAAATCCCACCATGTACTGAGCTGTGTGCATACATGTTCTCCGAGCTTCTATCTGCGATGACAGATGGAGGGAGAACATATGCATTCTACGTATGGAAATAGCTGTCTAGATTACTCAACTGAACTCAGAGACCAACAGGAAAAATGCTGAGGAATCTAAACTAACGTAGAATTTAGTTTTAAGTGTGTAAGCGATAAAATATCACAGCATGGCTGAAAGGGGCCAGAGGAGGAGTGGGACATGAAAAAGATGTCAGCTTCTTCAGAGGAAATTATTTTAGAGGCTAGAATCAGGGCAATGGCAGATGAAACTAAATACCAATGTGTGTGTGTGTGTGTATTAAAATTGTATTTTCAGTTTTGTTAATCCAACTAAAAACAAAGGAGATAGAGAGGCCGGGCATCTTACAGTCAGTGGAGATTTCATAGGGCGAGTTGAGTCTCCCGTCGCCACACGGTGACGTGCTGATGTACATGTGGAAGTGGACGTCGTCTCTCAACCTGAAGCCGCACTCCTTGTGCCGCACGAATATCGACTCCTCCCAGTCCTCTGGCCTTTTACTGCAGGAGTGAAGGAGGGAGGAGAAAAAAACACAACAAGAACAAGAGAGACGGATGAGAAAAAGTAGCACCATTCATCACAACGCGGGGAAATAGATTTCTAGAGAGATGGACACCGGCCTTCCTTCTGATCACGGCCCCATTCTCCTGCCATCAAACGGACTCCTGGACATTACTCAGGCTGTCCTCATGTCTCAGGGGAGACAGGGGGAGGCAATTTAACACCCTCCTGTAAACCAGCTTTACATTAATGTCAAAATAGTGTCAAATGAAGAAGTGGCTGAGCTAAAATAGTGATTGATGTTCATACAAAATAATTGACAAAATCTTTTCATCCTATTTATTAATATTAATAAATATCATAAACATATCATATTGTTGACAAAAAATGAAAACGAAAAACATAAAACAAATATCATTTTTTAATAAAAGTCCTCTACATTTTCATTCCTGAAGAAACATAATGAAACAATGACAAACTCCACAAACACTTCTCCCACTCTGGCTCTAGGAGCTTGGAACGAAGGAGCTTGAACATGACATCAACGGCGACACTTTGATCAGTCGACATTTGCACCCACTTTAAAAATAACACTGCAGAGGAAAAAGTGTGCGTGTGGTTTTGTAACAAACCTGAAGATGAACCACTCAGGCTAAGATGACTTCTGTTAAGATGTTAATAGTGTTAAATACTTTTAAAGTCATGTTAAAAAAAACTACTTCTACATTTTGTGTTAGCATCTCACGACTGTGGGACATTGCTTTGAGGTGAGTCTTTAACATCGATGAAAAGTCAGTAGTCCAGTTCTTTATTTTGAGACTCAGAGGAAATCTAAAACTAACTAAGGGAATTAACAATAATTTAAGGAGCAGCATGGTTTTCAGCGGCAGCGGCACAAATTCACATTAAGATAAGAATTAGAGATCAAACAAAATGTTCCAGTCAAATGTTTAACACAGCTTCATTTGGAGATTAGCATAGTTGTTTTTCCATCCATTAATACTGAAAACTTGCAATATGGCAAACGAGGTGACACATGATCAAACTTAAAACTCTACACAACTGGGTCATTGTTTGGGCTGCGTGCCGGAATATGAGCTTCATCACTCACATGCACAAGTTCATCCACAATATATTTAAAGCATGCATCACGATGCAAAGCACGGCTGCACTCTTTACACAACCTCTCCTCTGTCTCCTGTGTCCTTTCCCTCAGTGTAAATATGGCAGTTCTGGCATTTTGTGTGGTCATTTCATTATGACTTATCTTCCCCATTAGCCATTTTACTCAGCTGCAAAGTCTCCGTACCTGCCACCCGGCATTGTGCTAAGACAAGAAGTCAGTGCTGCGTATGCAAATATGACATTCAACAATCTCGACTTCTAGCCGCTTATCTGATGAATCAGCGTCGCTATAGGGCTCCTCGGGGGGAGCTCAAAAACAAAATAAATGCTCGTGCACTGGAGGTGGTAAGGAGTCGGAACTCATCGGGACTGTCCCCTGATGCCCGTAAAAACTTTTGGACAGTCTTTGTGCACGAAAGCATCTTGTGCAGGCTGCAAAGGCACAGGAAGTATAGTTAAAATAGTGCTAAAAACCAATAGGCCACTGAGCCTGAGCTGAACGGATCTGTTTTTTCTGGCTCGTTGATTTTTGAAAAGTCTCCGGTGGACAAAGCATGGCGGTTTGCATGAGGCTTATTACAGAGATTGTTCTTTGGCACTGCAGCGGGAGGTCACAACAAACAAGATACTGCATGTTATTAGGCATACTGGGATGCATAATGTGATGCAGTGCATACTGAAGACCATTGGTGGCAGCTTGTGAACTAAAAGGCTTACGGAGCAATGGCTGCGACAGTGTAACTTGGACTTTTACATATTCACTGGTGGAATATTAAGTACTTTCACTTCTGTATTAATTGAGATGCTTGTTCCTTACTTCCATTTTTCTGCTCCTATAATGAGTTTCAACTGTTAAAAATTGAAACACCAAGTAATTATATCCATTCAAATAAAAGGGGATTTTCTTTTGCATTCTGATTACTTTTATATCCATTACTAGCTTAATTAGGTAACATTTGGTTTTTCAGAAATTAACCTAAATTATCCTTGATACGAACAATGCTGTCTTGCAAATTTGGAGCCAGAGTCTGTGCAGTAGTGATTAGGGGATGGAGCCACAAGGGGTCCTGGTGTCACACCAATCATGAGTCGGTCTCAGCTGTAAATCAAGACATTTCACCCCATTTTAAGAGCACCAACTAACTCATTAAAATCGAATTTTAAGTAAAAATTTGCAATTGAACATGCATGAGTGTAATGAAAACTACCTAAAAAATTTATTAGACTTTTTAATTTGGCTCATGTCCCGTCCATCGTCATGGAGGAGGTGGGGTTTATGACCTATACGGCATAAACCAACCAAAGTATCATGGAACATGTTTTGTTTTCTGGTTCAGTTCAGTACACATGATCAGCAAAGAACTTGGTGACTACTACTTCTCAGTGTAATCTGGCTATTTCAGAGCCTATATACCACCGATGCATCCGGGCTGCAGAAAGTCAAAGTACAGCAACATTAAAAATGACTGTGTGTCTAAAATATACCACTGAAGATCAAGCTATTACCTCAAGAAGAGTTCAAGTTGAGAGTAGAGGAAGCGTAGCAGCGCTCTTCGGGCCGTGACTTCGGCGTGACAGTCATTGACCACCTGCCCCTGGTCACTCAGATACTCGCCGTTGATGCACTTGGTGCCCGTGGACAAGGCCACCACCTGGGCGTGCCTCAGGTCCAGTCCTGTTGAACACATACACAAAGACAAATGTTCCTGTCATAGGTTCCATTGAATGCATTTATTCCTCAATGCATGAGCTTAATAGCCACCGTCAGTGGTTAATAGCATGTCAGATTTAACAAGAGTAAAGTGGGAAACATCAGGGTGCTCAGATTATAGATGTAGCTGTTGTTTTTCTGTTTGTAATTTATGTTTTTATGCTGAATCAATAAGTGAATGGAACAGAGGTGTCATGGCTTAATCCTTCCATCCAACAATTGTCTATACTGCTTAACCTTTAAGGGCCGTTGGGGAGCTGGAGCCAGTCCCAGCCGACATTGGTATCAGCAGGACACTGGTCAAACCGGGATTCGAACCAGGAACCTTATTGCTGTGAGGCAACAGTGCTAGCTAATCACAATATCTATATCATCGCGTAAAATTGTGAAAATATTCATCTTAAGTTTTCTTAAGCACTTTTTCAGGAGTAAAGAAAAAGGAAAAGGGACTCTAAGGACGCAATAAAGCTCCAAAACTGTGCTTATTTGAAATTGTATAGTCTTTCACAGCTTGGCCTATAGGGAAAGAATAATATAATTATATTGTATAATCCGTTATCCCGCCATGTCAAGCATATTAATCAGGCCACAGACTGAGGTTGGTCACATCTCAAACACAGTTACAAAAATCCAAAGGAAAAGAGTGTTTAAGTGAAGACATCTCTGGTTACTGGGTTATTTCCATAACCACTGTTCTCAGAGTACCGTGAATAAGCATCTCTCTCACACCACACCATCCAGAATTAACCATATCACCTTCACCTATAACCCAGGCTGACACTCCACCCACTTAAAGACACTTCGTTGAGTCTCAAGCCAGCAAAGGAAGGAGGAAACCCGTTCTCCATTATTAACTCTGAAACACCAGCTCAACAGGTGCTCTTTGAGACTTTGTGGTCCCTTTACAGATGCTGCCATTAACCAATCATTGACATAAAGTGTATGTGGCCTTGATCTACAACTACCTGAGCTGTCCTTGTCCCACCCACCCATCATATATACATTATTTGAGTATTTGAACAATAAGGGATGATTAAACCAGATGAGAAATGTCTCTTTGGTAACAGTTAAAACATTTGGCACATAACAATTTGATGAGTTCAGTGATTCTTTTTTTGAATCAAAAATAAAATAAATGAAAGCAGTGTTGGGTTAGGGTTCCATCTGAAAGGTTGCAGATTACAAGCATGAAATAGCATAAAATGGAGTGAAGCATGTGTCTGTAACAAAAGCAGTACACCGTCTAGCACACAAGCTTAATCATTCATTTCATGGTTAATTGTCAGCTTTTGCCTCCCTACCAATCCGAACCTGGAGAGTTCCAGATAACTGATACAGTGGGAGACATTTCTACTGTGACTGGCGAAACAAGAGGAGAGGTCGCAGATCACATGTCACCCAGCCTCGCCTTTCTCTTTCCTCAGCGAGGATTCAGGCCAGCACCCGGCCGTGCGCGAGGCCGGCTGACTGACAGATAGACAGGGGTTGGGGGTGTTTGGATCAGCACGTTAACGGCATGCCATTCCTTTCCTAGGCTGCCACAAATCTCTCCCATCGCCTCTGAAAGTCAGGCTTCGCTGGCTCCTGGCAGAACCGCGGGCGCCACCGGCCCCGCACAGGAGCTTTTATCTGCCTCAGCCCAGATGGCACTGTGGCGGTGGAGTCCTGACAAGGGGAGGAGGGCAGGGGAGGGAAAAGCCGAGGGAGGGTGGGATGTGTGGGGGGGAAAGAGCATATAGATGAAGAAAGGAAAGTCTGAGGTAAGATGGAACAAATTCAACTTTTTCTCAAAAAACTACAGAGAAAAACTTCCAATAGTTGATGGTATGAAGTGAGATATACGTCCCATGCTATTTGGATTATCAAACTTTATATTCTAGGACAGAAAAAATCTTTTTAATCAATAGATCGAGATTATTTTTAAATGACGGCACATCTCATTCGTGAACAAATCATTTTGTTGGTTTTACTTTAATTCAGAAAAAAAAAAAGTGTTTGCCCTGTTTTTCCTAATTAATTAAAATAAAGAAGAGAGCAGAAATTTACTTGTCCCAAAAAACAGGGGCAAACAAATTTTCTCCAGGGAATGCATCACGCTTCTGTCCTTAAACCTGCACTAAACAATATTTGTTTTCTGAGAATTTAATCTCTCAGTCTCTATCAAACAAACAGCTTATCCACACTTCCAGCAGATACTATATTAGGCAACGTCAACAGTTTTTTTGTTTTTGTGTCCCAGTGAAAACACAAAGAGGTTGTGCCATTAGCTGGACACTAGAGACACATATTAATACCAGGTGTTAACGTGATTAGGTTAAAATCAAGCTAAGACAATGAACGTTGTTTTGATTCCAGGGGTAAATGACGTGTCTCTGTTTTTGTCCCGCTCAGACTCTGAACTCACCAGACTCTCTGGTTCTTTGTGTCCTTCCCCTACAAACCCTCCCTCTTCCTCCTCCTCGTCTTCCTGCTCCTCTCTGTATGTTTGGAAGCTGATAAATAAATTTGTCCCAGCATATGGACACGTTTGTTGCTCAACATGAAACCATTTCAATTCACACGGCCGCATCGTAATGACAAGTTTATGACGTGTAACCAAAGATTTATATATCCTTAATTCTGATTAAAATTGACTTACATGAGAGGCCGCCAAGACACCTTTTGCCATTCTTTTTTTTCTAAGTCAAAAGTCAAATAAAAACAAAAAGAAGCTATTCAGTATGAAACGTTTAAATAATGGTTGTAAATGTTTTAAGCCCACACTGATATAAAATAATAATAATGGTTCTCTCCTCATATAAAAAAAAATCATATAGCCATGTATGCATTTTAGTGTTTTATCATACATCGCAGTGTTGTGAATATATATAATACTTATAATATATGTATTTGTATAAACAGATTGTTCCGACAGTTCCATAATTTTTCCAATCAATACTACAAACAAGCTTTCATCTATATTCGCAGCATCATTTTAAACTATGACTGAGGGTTAGCAGAGAAAAATATACAGTCTGAGCCTACCGCTGCACAGACAACCTGACTGTATAGTGGCATAAAAAAAGCTATATCATGAGTTCAACAATTGGCATTCCCTGTAAGCAGTACAACCCAATTCCTCCTCCACGATAAGGCAAGTTCAAAAAGGTAACAGACTTTCCCAATTTCATTCTCCTGCCTTTCCGTGCCGTTCCACTTTGCGATTGTTTAGATCAATTTTGCAGTGGATAATTTCTGCTGCGCTGCTCGCTACCCTGCCATGAAATTGGCACCGAGGTTGCCTTCAGTTTGCAGGGGAGAGGAGCGGAGGACAAGAGATGAGTGAAAGAGAGCGGCTGGAGAGCCAGAGGCGCTGTGCTGTTTTTAAACCAGGAATAATCAGCTGCATCGCAGGAAACACAAAAACAGAGGGTCAACAGGAACAAGGTAGAGTGGAGTCGAAGGCCTGAGGCGCTCTTCATACACATCTGTTGATCACCGCTGATTCAAAGATGTCACAGCCTGGGATAAAAGCACTGTCAAAAAAAATCATATACATCACAAAGTGAGACCTGCGACTGCTCACCCTGGAAACTGCTCTGTGCCCAATACTGTCAGTGGTCTTTACCTGGAAGACATGCCTCACTATGGGGATTGGGTACCGATGCCTATGCGACCGAATCACAAGTCAGATTTCTGCGCCTACTTCCGGTGCCTGAGCTCTTTGGTGAAATAGTTGCTAAATGGTTGAGGTTTGGCTGTATGTGAATGGATTCCAACACCGTGTACAGGAAGAATGCAACAAACTTAATGAAGCACTTGGTGATGATGGGAAACATTTGAAAGCAGAGGGATGCTCCGTGTTTGTCTTCTTGTTTGATAACATGTTGCGCACACCCACCTGCAGTGAGGGCATGGCCGGCCCCGACAATCAGGGGACAACTAATAATGGGTTTGGACTAGAACTATTTTGCTATATTAAGCACTGAAACTGTAGTTTATTTATCAAAGCACATTAGGTTTTGTTTATTGTGTTATGTCCTTTTGCACACGTGTGTATATTTAAATTAAGTTTACCTGTTAACAGTTGAGTTCAAATATACCTTAGTATTCAAAAAACAGTTTTTATCCCTTTAAAAATATAAACTTTATCGGCTGTGGCACCGTCTCGGGCACCTGTATCATTTTAAAAGTATTGATTTAGCACCAGTATCTTCAAAAACCCAAATGATACCAAACTCTAGCTGTGGCTCAGGAGGCTGGAGGTTCAATTCCTTTGTGGGTTCGTCCTGTCCGCATATGGAAGCATAGTAGGACTGGCCCCTGCGGAATCTGGAGGTGGCTCCCAGTCCATCCCTGAGTGGAAGTGTCCAAGGAATGTGTGGGTCTGGGACGTGATAAGACTAAAGAGACTATGCATGTATTTACCGTTTTCCATGGCGACTCAGGAGGTAAAGACACCCTGGGACTGCACATGTAACTTCTTCGATCTGATGCACACAGATATATTTTATTCACGTAACACTCTTGACATTAAATGAACGACTGTTCCTGAGCCTGGTTGGAGTGAAAAGTGAAGTAGGGTCAAGCATGGGGGTGCTATTTTCCCGTCAATAATTAACTGAAATTAGCGCAGGCGGCATCGCCCCCCCCAAGAGGTCAAACCCGTAACCAAATTGCACTCATATTTAAAAACCCTATAATTAACACATTATCAGGCTTCTCAAGGCTAAATTGCCCAGTTTAATTTATTTAACGCTACATTATATTCAGCCATGAGGATTCTGGTTTCCTCTTGGGAGGAGGTTTTGTAGCAGATCCAGTCCAAGCTGCTTCTCATGTTGTTGTTTTTTTAAACAAACAAAGTAAGGTAATTTCATTATATCAGCACTTATGACTCAATTTGGCTCCCTGCTTCCTACTGTGCCAGACCACTATGCCCTGCGCACCAGCACTGTGCACCATGGAGTGTCTCCTGTGGCACTTCATGTCACATTCATGAAAATAGAGCCAAGAAGGACATTATGACCTCATGTGTCGAGTAAAACCTGAGTGAAATACTTTTTCTGAAACAGTTATATCATTTTTTTGTCATAAAAGCAAGTCAGCATGATTATCAAAAAAAGTCTGTGCCACCACTGCTTTTCTGCGTAATGGTGCATGGTCTCTACCACACAACACGTGTCCTGCACTTGCTGGTTCTCTGTCTGAATATTGAAGAAAATGGCCTCACCACTGAGGCTGCGTCACACTATGTTACACAGCACTGCAGCCAACTGAGAGCTGCAGTTTAGGATTTTGTATTAAGAGAACCAACCTACATCCATGTTTTGACTTCAGAGGGCCTACTACTGGTTTTAAATGGACTGGTCCTCTCTTGTCAAAACAAAATATGGTGGAATAAGAGATGTTGTCAAAGAGAGCTGCATAAAAGACCAAAAAATAGGCAAAAAACATGTTTTGTGGGATCACAAATGGGACGGATGGAAAACCTGTTGCTGAAGTGGAGACATAAAAAGGCTCAAGCCAATCCTGGTAGACTCGGTCGGGGCCAACCAGTGAATAAATCCACAACCAGTGTCTGGAATAATGAAGATATCTACAAGGTAAAGTGAGGACAATAGTTGCTGAAAGTAATTTGAAATAATCGTGAGGAACCACAGGGAGTGTCGAACAAAAAAAGACCCATATAAATGGACATGACCATGAACTTTACCCTGATCCATTATCACACACTGCAATGAAGAACAATATAGAGCTATTATCACAATCCCTTTATTCTCATTGGTTATACAACAGGGGGCGAGAAATGTTCCCTAATAAGCCTCCCATTATCTCCGAGCGCCATAAAGCAGACTTTCAAACGTTTTCTTCCGAAGCGTAATGTGCTCTGAAGGTCAACTTTTAGTAAACTCATTTATATGCCATTTAGGTTGAGCTGCACAAATCCTATCTTTCATGTGGGTTTTCCTCACAAGATGTTGGACGATTACGCTGAATGTCAGCCAGCGTGTGTCGCTTGAATCGCAGAAGATCTCTGAAAAATGCTCAGCCCTCACAGAGAGAGAGAGAGAGTAACATGGAGGGAGAGAGAGAGAGAAAAAACATCTTGGCAAGAATAGAGAATTCCCCCCGTTGAATCTTTATTAGCTTTAACAGGCAACTGCTCTGACATATAAGGGTTTCTTTGTGAAAGGCTGCTGAAGCTCTCAAATCTCTCTCCGCTGCAACACACTCTGGGCACATCTCTGCTAATTTTTTCATTTCTTTTTTCCGCCTCTCAGCAAGCTGTTTTGTTGCCGGATGTGATTACTGAACGTTAAAATTCGCAGCAGCCGGAAGAACAGATAAAGAGAAGGGAAGAATCCCTTTTTGAAAAATGGATATGCAGACTAAGAACCATAGCTTAACCGCCATTTGTAATCAACTTGTTTGAAGCCCTTTGCTCTCATCGCTTTCTTTAAGTCCCTGTGGTATTTCCTCCCACTCAAAGTCCCAGTAAAAAGCCTCAGATGGAGGTTCTCTGGTCCCAACTGACAAACAAGTGAAAAAAACGAAGGAATAAAGGAGGGGTGGGCCGATGTTTCATGTGGATGTTCCTGATTTTGCATGTCTCTGAGCACATCGGAACATTGTTTACCATCTCCAGACACCCAGTGCTATCTCAGATCAATTCAAATGAGATTTTTCACAATATTTGAGGATGTGTGCTGGTGGTTTACTTCGCCGTGCGCCTCGCCAAACTCTCCGGCTGGTGGCGAGGCTAATCTCGCTCAGGATGGGGCTCAACTGTCTCGGTGGGTGGATGGGTGTGGGTGGATTGGGGTTTTCTGCTGTCTGCCTACGGTTCAAAAACGGACCCTGATTAATATTCGTGAGGCAAGGGCTGAGGCATGAGACACACAGAGACAGCACAGAGTAGCAAAGGGAGAGAGTTGGTGGGTGGGTGAGGTGTGGGGAGAGACCGGGACTCCCCAGTGTTCCTGTCAAGTTCCGTTGTCTGACTGCACCGACGCTGGCCACCACACCACCGCCGCCTCACTGCGAACACTTGGCAGCCCCACATCTGGATCTTTGAAGATAACGCGTGCTATTAATAAACAAACAGAAGCAATTACTGGGAGGCAGGGGAGAGGAGAGGGATTGGATTAGGTCAGGATGAGCGCTGGTCTCACTGAAGTCTAAACTGATGAGCTGCAGCACTCCAAAGACTGCCGAGATACCAATCCCTCCTCACTGACCCCTGCAGCCCCACAGCCTGCAGCCACACAGGAAGATAACACTCCTCCGTGTGTGTGTGTGTGTGTGTGTGTTTCAACACCACACTTGTCTTGTATGGTCAGTTTTATGTTATGTCCTTCCCACAAAGTGCAGGCCTCATTATCATTTATTTATTTCTATTCTACATCGCTGCTGAAGCTTTACACTTACAATATGGTTAAATTTCATGGGATTTTGAGGATTACGTTTTGCTTCACACAGACAAATGGCTTGATAAGCTTTGTCATGGTCCACTCAGTCCATCGTCTCTCCTAATCTTACAAACAACCACTGAATTAGGAGCCAGTCTGGTGTTGGCAACCTTTCACATGCATGGATTACTTATTTGATCTGTCTATCTAAGAGAAAAGATAATGGTTTCAACAAAATGCTTTGTGTCAGTCTGAGGGGGGAGGATTACAAGGTGCTTTGCAATGTTGGGTCCATGGCACCATCAACACAGCCATCAGAAACAAGCTGCTAGCCTGAACAACCATCTACCAGCATGTTGCATCACTCTCAGCTTCCATGGCAGCCAACCAACCAACCAACCAACCAGCCAATCAATTAACCAACCAACCAATCAGCCAGTCAATTAACAAACAAACCAACCAACCAATCATCCAACCAACCAACCAGCCAACCAGCCAACCAACCAACCATCTACAGCTATCACCATCAACAAACATCAGCCATTTAACAATAAATTAAGCTGAACAGCATGTGGCCTCACTGGCATCGTGCCCACAAAACAAACCAACTTATCTGCTTCAGTAACTTCACCTTAGGAAGCAACAAAACAGACACTTCAGTCTAAAACATCACTGGCTAACAACAACTAATAGCTGACTAGTACATGCTAAAAATAAACTTCCAAATAATTAGTATTAGTATTTCTGAGTTCATTCAAGTTATCTCTATTTCTTTATCCTTTGGTCACCGGCCAGCTAACAATGAACAGGAACCAACCTGACCCTTGACAGGTCAAATATCATTTTTTACCCAGGAAATAGCAACATGTTACCTTTAAGTCCCACATGACCTAAGCTCTCGCCTTCTCCCGCCTGTTTGGCTTTACCATGACACCAAACATACATGTGAAGGCATTAGGACCTTCAACAGTGTCACAAACTCACTGGGAACTAACTGATGCATGTTAACTCTTCTGTTTGTGTGCTGGCTGCTGAGTCTGCTTAGTACTACTTACTTGTACACACCTGTATATTTGACTTGGCAGAGCTCTTGTACACTGCAGAACAGACCAACTTGGATCTCTACAGATTGGTTCAGACAAGGTGCTTGTTACACTTTGGATATTATCCAATGATTTCTGATGCATGCCAACTTTGGAGGGACTCACTGTTGCAGCTCAGATAAGTTGGCAAGTTTTACATTTTGATTTAAATACTTTTATTTTAACTTTTATATTGGAGGCACTGTTGTAATACAACACAGAGACAAGCTGCACTCCTGCACTGTATCAGTATATTGTGGTAAGAGAGAAGGGGAGTGTGTGTGTTGGGGTTTGCACATTCTACACGGGCCATTGTGTGCTTTTAGTGTGGACTTGTGTATGTGTGGGAGGCCCTGACGTGATGTGCAACAAACACCACACATGAAAGATAAATGAAAGCATGAAAGATGAATGTTTGGTAATAACTCATTGTTTCCTGCGGCAGGAGAGCACCGGAGAAAAGCTTCTTCCTCCTCCTCCTCCTCCTCCTCATCGTCGTTCCTCCAGCGTGTCACCCAGTCAGGTTTCAGATTAAGTTTTAAGCTGATCTAGTTAAGATTCCCTCTGTGGCATCTGGAACTCCTGTCAAAGCAGCCCGAGCACAGCGAGTCCAGCATGCAGTGGGGATGAGTGACACTCACAACCATGTCTCATTCTCCTCAGAGACTCTGAATAGTCAATAATTCATCAGGAAGATATACTCCCCTGCATGAGCTACAGCATGGAGAGGAAACTCGCTTTCTCTTCCAACCCCCAGTTCATCGTTTCTCTCTCAATCTAGGATTCCAACCCATTTCTCGTCCCCCCTCTGTCTCTCTCTTTTTTCTTTACCTCCCTCCCTCCCTCTCTCTATATTGCACCACTTCAATAATTCAAAGTCATATATAAAAGTCAATGAAATTTGCCATACCTTGGGTCATTACGATGCCTGCCAGGGATTTGTGTCGTGCGTGCGCAGGACTGCAGCCGCCCACCAGCGACCGGTACTTCTCCCTCACCAAGTGGAATATTGAATCGGCAAAGTCCTGCAAAACACAATTGTGCCCTTAGTTTCTACGAGACACAATCCGTGGAGGCTGACTTCACAGGTTTGTATTTTGCGGTTTGGTCTTATCCGCTCAGGTTACATTGAGAGGCTTTGGGCGATTGACCCGAAGGTGAACTTACCTGTTAAAAAAACATTCGGATGTTCCTTATTCATCATAAATAATGCTGTAATGAATGGCAAAGGGTTGAAACTGACTTATTTTGACTAATCTACTCCTTATCTATTCCCTTTACAGGTAATTGTTGAAACAATTTGTGAACACAGTGAAGCTTTGACATGTTTACTATGAAAGGATGGTCACAACAAAGAAGGAAACCTCAGGAAGTAAGAACAAAGAAGTGGGATTCCTCCAAAAGGACGAACATGCATAAGATGTTGTTTTGTTCAAACAGTTTCCTATTTAATCCTGAACTTTCTCTAATATTTTCTCTCTGGTTTCCCTGAAGTGAATGAAAATGTTTTTTTTTTTTTCTTTTCTGCACACTGTGCCATATGGACACACTCTTGTCCCTATACTTCTGCTGTTTCATAGTGCCACAAAGCTACATTTACCAGGAGCTCTTTCACAATATAAAACACAGTGTAGTAAATATTTATGTTTATTAGCTGTTTATGTCTATTCAGTTGTGCCAACACGTCTCCCCAGTTATCCTGTACCTCACACTGTTCAACAGATGCTGATGGATCACATCTGCACCCCTCCCGACCTTTAATGCTCTCTCCTCTAGTGGTAATTAAGGGCTTAGTCTCAAAGCGGCCATCACTCCAGCCGTAGAACATAAGTGGATCACTGGGAGATGGCACCGGAGTGGCAGCAGGGTGGGCTTTTTTGGACAGATTGAGCCCCCAGTAGCTAAGAGGACATCCACAGATGCCACATGACAGACGAATGGAGAGAGAGAGGGAGTGAGGGAGAGGGAAGAAAAGAGAGAGAGAAGGAGGGAGAGAGACTAAGGGTGAAAAAAAAAAGACACATGGAGGAGAAATCGGCTGAATTAGCGAGCATATTGCACATTAGAGCCCTCGTCAGGCTGTTGAACGCTCTCACAGTTGGGGCTGGCGGTGGAGGTGCTCACAGCTTGTGCTGGGTCTGTCCATGTGTATGTATGTACACGCACATTTTGTCGCTCAGACACTGGTGTCAGCCAGAAGCTTTGTGTTTTTTTGGGGGGAAACCGAAAAGAATGATGTGAAAAGTCAAGCAGTAGACAGAAAGCAGTCGGGTACATTCTCCTCATCATTGTCCAGACTCAGGAATCAATTGAAGCTAGAAAGACAAATCAAACAGGGACACTGACAAAATGATTATGAGAATAAAAGTGAATGATACTTTGAGGTATTGTGCCGTGTAAACGTTTAAAACCACCAATGAGATGCATTTACTGTATGCTTTGTTACAGTCTGAACAACGCTGACAGTTACCTTTGCCATGAGGTCATACTTTCATTGCCGACAGTCTCTGTGTTTCTGTCTGTCTGTCTTCCCTGAAACGGATTTCGGTGAAATCTTGTGAATGGGGGGGTCGTGACCGAAGGAAGAACCCATTAAAACTTGGAGCAGATCCAGGATTTTTATCTGACTTTCTTTAACACAGGGAACTAGGGCGTTAGCCTTGGAATGCCCTCTCCGAGCATCACCCTTACAATGGAATTCTTTGTGGCATTCATAATAGTAGGCCCTAACATGCATCAGCAAAAAGGAAAACTCTTTCACTATTTGTAGATGCTATACAAATTTTGGCAAAGATGTACGACTCCACCAGGATATCACACAGTCAAGTTTCTGAATTTGGGGCATTGTTACAGGACTGTTTAATAATGGATGTTCAGCCCACAGGGGTCCACGCTGTAACTGTTTAACATAAACCTTAATAAATCCCCTGATATCAGCATTGATCAATCGATTCCATTATATTTCTATCGCCATCATTCACAAATCACAGTTTCATAATATACAGGGCATGTATCAGTAAGTAGTATTCTTAAAGGACATGTCTAGCTTTTCAAGTCTTTCAGGTGCCCACCTGAACATTAAAGTAGTTTTTATTGATGTAATCATTCCTCCTGCTCATACTTTTCATTCAAAATGCACATTCAGTGGTCAGGGACAAAAAAGCTTTATCTCAAACGAGCTGGTGGTTCAGCTGTCTGCTTTTATTAACTTGAACTTTTAAGACATATTTGAACAGAGGGAGAACTGTGGAGTGTGTCACCCGTCACATACCAGAGTTACAACCTCATCAACCTTTCAAGTTGAAGGAAATATAGACCCAGTCTCTCCTTTTATTCTTGAGTCCTGGTGATGTTGAATAGTGTCAACAAATGTGCTTGAGTAGAACATTATGTTGGAACAGTGAAGGTGACCTTTGACCTTAGATATAAAAGGATAAGACAAGATACATCTCTACTTTATTGATCCCACCCTGGGGAAATTCCCTTGTTAGAGCAGCAGACAAGTCAGAATGAGAAAGATGAGATAATAGAAATATAAACTAAATATATAAAATTGACAGAGTAATAATACAAAATATATGCATAATATAAACCCTTCACTAAACAATAAATATTAGTAATTTAGAAATAAAAAAGGTCAATCATACAGGATAGTTGCAAAAGAATGCAAAATATCATAATTTTATGCTATTACACTTTTGCCTGAAATGTTATCATAATTAAATGTTAATGATAATTGGTGTGCCAGTCATCCAAAATACATTTTGTCCTTATATCACAAAATTCTGATCAGTTAACTTGTGTCCTGGTGAACACTTGCACCATATCTGAAGAAGTTCCCTTAAAAGCGTATGTTGGGAAGACAAGAATGTTGGATGGAAAACCTGAAAACTCGTCTGGCCGCTGCTGAAACCAGTGAGGCTTCTTTTTTTTGCTCTTAGCTGATTTATATCACTTTAAATTGAATAACTCTGTCCTCTGAAGAAGTCACCTTGGATCCCCAAGTATTTCTTTTCTTTTTTCTTTAGCCCATTTCACGCTTGCACCTCCATATTATCTTCTTACTTTTATTCTAAGAGACTAAACTATTAATTAATTAATCCAAAAAATAAGCGGCAGGCACATTTGCTTCTCAAGTAAAAAAATGTAAACCTCCTGATGAGGAAGCAGAAATAAGAGCAGCCCTGTTTTTAGATCCCTCAGTCGTTCCCTCAATTGGAGCATGAGGAACAACGATGTGGATGAAAAAAAAAACAGCCTGGTTCTTTGTACCTGAAAGTGACATCCAATTAATTCTAACAGAATCCTGCTGGGCTTGGCAGCGTCAGCTGGTGTCGGTCACAGTCTCAACCCGGAGTCAAGTCCTCCATTCCTCCTAAAGGCCTTTTCATTGATGGCATTACCAAGGTGAGAGAAGGGGCCAGCTCAGAAAGGCCCGGAGAGCAAAGGTGGAATAGACCCTGGCAAACGGCCCAGCTCTTTGTCCTCCTCCTCCTCCTCCTCTCCTTTTGTTCCCTCTCCTCCTTCACCTCTCTGTCTGTTTGTATTTGCTCCTTTTGTCTTATCATCTTTTAAAGTCCGACTCCCCGGACGCTGGTTGCCTTTCATTCTTTCTACTTCCCTTCAACCATCCTGCCTTCTCTTCATCTTTCCCCTCCTCCTCCTCTGTTGCCACGTTGCTCTCGCGTGCTGGTGTGTGATAGAGGGCAGTGATGTGCCACGACGAACAGTGAGTCTGAGCCTGTTATTTCCTCCTGCTGTCAGATGCACTGAGCAAACAACATCATCTACATCCCCTGACACAAAGGCAAATTAGGCTGTGATTTTCAATCCACAACTCTCACTGTTCCCTCATCATTTCTCCTCAACATACAGCTCAGCATCACTCCTCTGTGGGGGAGTCGAGTGCCACCTTCAGTGTGGGCCTAATGTGGCAGAAAAACGGGGCCAAGGATCACGCTCCCTCCGTCAGACGGAACATCGGTGCTGCACAGCGAGGGGAGGTGTCGGCGTGAGGCTGGCTGGCTTCCTCCTGGAGGAGCATCAAGGTTGCAGCTGCATCTGGGAATTTGGTCCGTATAAACCGGTTTCAGGTAACTGATGTGTGGCTGCAGTTGGGAAACGTCTCAGGTAGGAGGTGCTCAAGGTGAAAAACTGCTGCGGTGGCTCTTGTGCTACCAATCCCACCTGGCGGTGTTCCTGCATTAGTTCTGATCAATTTACTAAGCAATTCCTGTGGGCCTCCTCAGGGCAGAGAAAGCAGCAGCAGTTATTTTGTAAATGCCGCAGCTGCAGTGGGGGACGTTTATCGCAGCAACTTCCCAATCAGCCTGGATGTGAAAGCAGAGAGCCACATTAAAACTGATCCACTGGCCTTCGACTCCCATTAAAACCTGATAGCTGTTAGAGGGGGATGCAACCAGGAGCCTTCGAGACATACAAACACCTGAGAGTGCTGCATGTTGAAAAGATGCTAATGCATTGCTCATACACATGCATCTCTATGTCTTAATGTCCGTGAACAGGGTATATCATCTGTCAGTGATAAGATGGTCAGTGACAAGATGGTTCTATGCTTTAATCCCTTTTCAGCCAGGGCCTTAAGTTTGCATGATTACCCCACGTTCGGGTGCTCCGGCTCCTCCCACAGTCCAAAGACATGCAGCTTAGGCCAATTAGAGACTCTAGATAGCTGTTCGTCTCTGGGGAACTATCAAGAGTGTATCCCATCTCTTGCAATCCTTAAAGCATAAGTGGTAAAGATAATGGACGGATGTGTCAATGGGAGGTTTCTACATTTGAATCCGATGCAAATTCATTACCAAGACAAGGCAACTTGATTTATAAAGCCCCTTTCATACACCCAGGTAGATTAAGGGTAGGAAACATCAGCCAAACAATTGTACCTGGGATTCTGCTCAATAAACCTCAAGTCCCCAAAGTAAAGGGTCAGTTTATTTCGTACACTTCACTCACAACACACATTCACACCTTGTCATTATGTCATTGAGTGTGAGAGCAGTTGGGCTAGCAGAGCTTCTCATAACCATTGGCTCAGATCGTGACTGGGGTCTTTATTTGGCTCAACTGCAGAAGGTAAAAGGAACTCTTGTAATTGAAGAAGGAAGACACACATACACTAACACACATACGCACACACACACACACACACACACACACACACACACACACACACACACACACACACACACACACACACACACACACACACACACACACACACACACACACACACACACACACACACACACACACACACACACACACACACACACACACACACACACAAACAAACACATACACACACTGAACCAGATGACAAAACAATAACTCAAGTTGATAACAACACTGCTTGTTATGGTCAGAGCAATACACTATAAAAGAACAGGGGAGGGGGACACACCTAACCGGCAACTTTTTTAACATTGGCTGGCTTTGGGAAAACCAAAACAAGAAGCTGAAAGAAGCTATAAAGCTCCACAGAGCTGAGAGCACCTGCTGCAGAGATTGGGGGACCTTGTGTATCCACCTAGTCCTGAGACTCATTGTGAATATCAAACACAGATTTGAGCTGCTTTCAGTTAAAAGTTAAAAGAATGGGAGTAAAAGCTTCGGGTGCGCTGTTCTGATTGTGAAAAAATATTTTTGAGAAACCGTGAGTGCAAAAAACCACGATAATAATCTTCAATACATTGCAGGCCTATTTTCTTTATCTGTCCATCCATCCATGCACCACTCCCTCTCTACCTCGTCTTCCCTCCACCGCCTTTTCCCAACTGCTTGTGCACGTGTACAGTTTGGCATCTCCCTCCACGGTAAGGCAGAATGTCACGAGAAATCCTCCCACTGCCTTCCCTCTTGCGTCGATATTGAGCATGAAACACAAAATGTCATCAGGGAAATTTCTCCGCTTCTGCCTGACCTAGAAGTCTGTGCATGCTGGCAGAGGTGATGGTATGAGTGAGAAAATATGTGTGTGTGTGTGTGTGTGTGTGTGTGTGTGTGCGTGTGTGTGTGTGTGTGTGTGTGTGCGTGTGCGTGTGTGTGTGTGCGTGTGTGTGTTCTGTGTTTTGTGAGAGAGAAAAAAAAAGAAGCTCAATTGTATAATTTATCGGTTTGGCGCCAAAGCCCCAAAGGGAAACGACGACTCCAGATTCATCACTGGTTGTATATTTAAATATTTCTATAATGTTCTCCATATGCACACATCATACCTCAGTTAACCTGGAGAAATATGGAGAGTTGAACTGAGGCAGCTGCGTTGTGCGAGTTCACGTGTGTCGCTCCCTGATGAACATCACTGTTCGTTGGGGGGGGGGGGGGGATGAGAGCTGGATTTTAAGCCACCCTCAGGAAAAAACACACACACACACACACGCGCGCACTTCGACCCACAACCCTCTCCACCTTATCACCCGCCTGCAGAGCTGCCCAGGCAGCATAAAAACGGGGCCAAGTCTTATATTTCTTTATAGAGGTATTTAACAATTCATTCTCCCGAGTTTTAATAGTGTCTGCCCTCTGCCTAGATATCTTTCCCCCTCCACCACCGCCGCCACCATCCCTATCCCACCCATCCTTCCTTCTCTCCAGCCCTCGCCCGCCACCAAGCATGAGGCTTTTGAAAATGGATATCTATTCATGTGGTGGAGGCGTTGCCTCTGGGCGCTTTGTAGATTCTCAAAAATGCTTGACACCTCACAGCGAGACAGACTGAGCTCCTGTTTGTTCCCCGTGTGACACGTAGCATCTCACTCACTCCTAAAACATTTTGCTCCTTCTCTTGCTGTCCTCTAGATCTGTTACCACACGAGGACTAAAAGAAAGAAATAAACATACTTTATGCTGTTACTGTTGGGATCTCCTTTCAGCGTTTGATCTGTTGTGTCGCCTTTTATTGACGGTATAAGATGCAGTTGTGTAACATGATCACAACAAAGTGTCAACGAGAGAAGTTGAACTGTGCACAAATTTGGAGATCGCCCCGAAACCCTCCAGCCCCTCGCCTGGAACTACATTCAACCTTTGCTCGTGTGATGGCCAGATGGCCCTGCAGCCTGTGGAGCAGATTCCTCTCAGTGTGTGTGTGTGTGTGTCTGCGCGTGTGCTTATGTGTCAAATTCTTTTGCCTGAACAGCAGGGCTTTGCCAGTCAGATCAGGTGGCCGGGCTGCACCATACGGCCGTCATCATCATGAGACGGATGAAAGAGTTTTTTTTGTCCCTTTCAAACCACATGCTTGATGTTGGCGAGCGAGAACAAAGCCACATGAAGGAGCGGCAGCGAGGGCGCGAGTGGCAGAGGTTGTGCAATTGATCTGTCTTCGCCACAGCTCGCTCCACAACCTCTCCCCGGTGCGGGTGAGAGTGGAAGGAGACGGGACGCCGCGCCACAGGTTCCCGACAGCAAAGCAGAGCTCAAGCGGAGATTCCTCGTTAGGCTTGAAAAGGTGGGAACCGAGATGATAAGCCCGGTACACGTGGTGAGGATCAGAGTCGAGGATGAGCTACCACAATGGATGACAGGCTCATCCAAAAAGCAAGGACACCACTTCCTGGTGATGATGCTAAAAATAGGAGCGGATCATTATTTCCTTCTCGTTCTCCACTCAGGGCCACAACCAATCCCTGTGGCCCAGTTCTTCTGCAAGGAAACATCCAACCTGAGCAGTGAAATACATGATACAAAAAGCCCCACCAAGCTTGGAGTATACAACAAGTAGATTTGTAGCCATGTTCGTCATGAGGCTGGTCAACTGATTCACACTTTAGACCAAACTGTGCAGATATTCATGGTTCCCTGAGGAAGCATCATACTGCCAGTGATGATTCTTTGACTGAAGTGCACTACTATGAAGTTCAGAGAGAAACATGACAATACAAATAAGATGGATTGTCATGAAATTTGGTTCAAACCTTCTTGTCCCTTTCAGTTAATTTTTATCTTTGCTGTGGTTAACTGTGCTGACTCTCCTTTATGTGACATCATCAGGTTCAAATCGGTGTAAAACAAATACCGCCAACAACTTTCCCATCAGTCCATAGACTGTATATAAAGAAGGACGACGTGACGGATTCCACAAATGAGAAGCCAATGCATCTCAGTTGCCCCCTGGTGGCTGGCTGCAGTACAGGTCGTAAACTCTACCTTCTCCATGTCAGTGGATTTGACAAGGAAAAAGTCAAGTGAATCCAGGAATGTTTTTTTTTTCACTTGCTTGTCATCAAAAATCTGGCATATTTAGGGGACTGGTATTCATGAATGTGTGCAATTTGGTAAAGAGACAAATAAGAATTCAGATCTACTGAATTGAAATGTAGTATAATAAGGGGGAAGTTGGGCCTTGGTGGAGGTATGACTATCAATTATTTCTGGTAAATTCGGTTATTATTGGTTATTTGTTGATAATCAGTCAAATCCGGGTGACACGCCACGATTTACAAGTGAATCGAAATTTGTCGAGCACGTTCATGACGGGAACTCACAGCCCCCTGCGCAGACTTATAGTAATTTTGGCTTCTGGATAGATGTGGAGACACATCGTCCATCTTCATCCGCCTCGGCTGTAAGCCTGACAATAATTATCTATTGTCAGCAGACTAACATGCCAGAGTGAATATAGGATGAACATGGTAAACATCATACTGGGTACATATCCCGATGTTGGCCTGCTGATGCTGGAGTCTTGTTAGAGAAGCCCATTCTGATATCAGGCTCATGTGAACACATTAAATACCCACATGTTAGATTCCTATCAGAAAAACCCTGTAGAAATCACTGCAGCATGTTGTCAGCTTGTCACTGTCACACTTTTCAAAGGAAACAAAAAAAAAACACTGCCACGAGAATGAAGTGGAGTGACAGACAGATGTTTTATCTGTGCAGAGAACATGTTTTAGCGCACACCCAGCAATTCACGGGAAACATTTAAACTCAAATGAATCAGTGAGACCCAAACTTTGGTCACAGCTTACTTCATATGCCTGCTGATTGGTTACATCTGCTCAAAGCCACTAATGCTCTTAAGCCTAAATCCAAACATTAATTTGGGAAATGAGACCCCAGCATTCAGGCCAAAACGCGCTGAAGCCACTGAATCATAACCACCAACCGCAGATGTTAAGCGCGACTGACTCTGAAACTCATTATCAGTCCAAATTCTCTTCATCTGATCAAACAAGCTCAGTCAGTTTCGACAACACAGGCGCTATCAGGGCCCGGCCCATCTGCAGCGCCATGTTTGGAGCTTGTGTCACCTGGAAGCCGTCCTCGCCAGTTCCCCTCTGAATGACTTTCCTCTGCCTCAAGAGGACAATGGTAAAGTAACAGTGTTTATTTCACTGATTGAGGTTTTAAAAATCAGGCATTAGCCACAGGGGCAACAGTTAATCTGCAGACACAGGTGAGATCAGGAGTGAAAGTGTTCTCATTGACATGTAGAAAAGAGTTACTATGTTGAATTCAGTAACATTTGACCTCTTTCAACACAGCAGTAGAAAGTTAACATGGTTTATAATTTAAGCTGCATTTCCACTGAGAGAAAGTAAAGTCTGCATTTTGATTCCAGCCTCATGTCCTCCAACTATTTGTGTGTGTTAGTTAAAGGTAAAGAACAGTCGACCAATGATATACAAACACAATCTGAAAAAATTCAGGATGTTTTGATAATAATAGTATGGAAAATTAAAGAAACACTGATTTGTTGTGTGTCTCCTTAATGTTTAACAGAAGTTTTGTTTCTATTGGCAATTGTACTGGGAACTTTGTTTACCTTGGATGCTAAATAACTAAAGATAAAGCTTAAGTTGATGTTTTTCAATAGTTAACAGCTCTTCTTATTATATTAGATTTAAATGTCAACCAACTTATGTCCGATGAACGGACGGGACTGACCCTAATGAAGTAATGTTCCAATTCAATATCCATGAACACAAATCCTTAAAAAGACACAAACTCCCTCTACCATTTTTAAATGTTAGAGTCAAATATTGTGTTCACAAATAATTATACATTTATGTTCCCAATGATCAGTTTTAATAGGGTAGCTAATTTTGTCTCTCTTTTTTTGAAATCCTCTTCATGTCCCGATAGCCATCAATAAATAAAGTCATCTGACAATAGAAGAAACAAACTAAACTGGTGCCTGAATGAAATTATGTTTCTCTTGTGGCTCTTTTAAATCCCATCTGCACTGGTTTCCATTAAGAACTGACCTTAGGAAACTCAAAGGAACACATGCTCATCCTCTGCTAACATGTCTGCAGATCCTTCCTGTTAACTGGATATGCAACACGGTGAGAGGCGCAGGCTGTAAACACGGACACATGCAAGATTGCATCCAATATGCTCCTGAAAAGCAGGTGGGAAATAAGCAGTAAATCTGGTCCTAAGAATTTTATTTAGTCTTCTTTTAGTTTTCACTTAACAAAGGCATTATCCCACATTAGATTTGAATGGGCTTTTATGGCCTTTATTGGGTAGGACAGAAAAAAAAAGCTGTTTAAAGGAGGGGGCAGAGAGAATGGGGGAGGACATGCAGACCAGGTGAGCTATAACCCGCACCCCCATTACATTTTTCTATTCGATCAAACCATGCAATGGTTACTGTAATTACAAATGCAATTATGTTGCATTCTTCACGCAGTGTCAAGTGTTTTTTTCTAGAGATTTGAAATCCCACACGCCAGCGTCTCTTGCATTAGTGGAGTTCTCTCATTTAAAAGATTACTTAAGGACGCATTTGCTTTACTGAGCAGTTTGTACGTAAGTCTACACTAACAGCCTCCTCCTGATTCTGTTTTTAAAATAGAAAAATAAAAGAAAATAAGGCAGAGGTGAAAGAGAAAGAGAGAAGGAAGAGGGGGAAAAAGAAAAACGTCTGGAGTACGTCTGAGTCGTTTCGGTGTAAATCCCCTCTGATTAACCTCCACAGCGGAGATAAAAGCAGCGATATGCCTGAAACGACTTAATAATGTCAGGCGCGGTGTAAAACACACACCAGCGGCTTTATACATTATGCACCAAAGGCCAGCAGAGGGACTCCTGCTGAAAAGATAATATGACCCAGCACCGAGAGAGAAGAGGGAGAGATGGGAGGGGGTGAGAGCGAGGCACTCGGTCGCCACAAGGAAAAAGAGACGGGGCGAAAATGAGAGGGTCAGCGATGAGGATTTAACAAGAGTCTATCATCCACAGTGCGTAGCTGACTAAGAGAGGGTGGAGGAGGAGGAGGAGGAGGAGGAGGAGGCCACTCCAAAGTCCCCTGAAGGCTGTTCAAACAACTTCCGTTAATCTGCTCGGGGTTCCGCAGACAGACCGACCGAGGAATCCAACTGTGTTGTGTCACTGGGAGGGAAACGTTTATACAAGGCATCGCACATTGTGGTGGGGAATAATTTAAGACGTGGCATTGAACGGCTGCCGCTGATGTTTATTAGCCACTTCTGCACTCGAGCCCTCGTGAACGCCACTGAACACTCAACACCGATAGACACGGGAGAGTTTCCTTCTGTTTGCCTTGTCGACTTGATCACCGACGTGATTTAGCACCGGCACTAAAGCCAAGCTGTCAATGCTGATGATTTCCTGTGGCAGCTCTTGGTGTTTCTTGCCAAAACAGTGTTCCAGCTTCCTGGGAAAGTGCCTGCAGGAACCTGTGTGTGTGTGTGTTCGTGTGTGTCTGTGTGTTCTAAAGAGCAGCACGCACCGCAACATAGACGCCTTCTCCAGACCTCATTAATGCCATCACCGAGGTGTTGTTGTATTATTTCTCAGTCGTACATATCCACAGCTGGCAGCTCACACACAGGCGGCGTGGTGAGACAACCTGAGACCCACTTCCTGGCTCCGTCTCACACCAGATGTCACAGTAAACGACTGCACAGACAGGTGATGGAGGACATGCTGCATGCAATGCTGATGGAGGCACTTTCACACACATGTCTATGATTACTCAAGCGTTCACACATCGTCACTCTTCACATCGTTCTCTACAATTTCACAACCACAGTGGGACTATTTATTATAATTGAATTATTTGTATGAAATTTAAGTGTCGATACACAAGGGTACAAAATACTGCCACCCCCCCATTTGCAGAAGTGTTCTCTCTCACATGTCTTCTTTTACATCTTTGGATAAATAACTGCAATGGTCACCAACTGGTTGCCAACGAGCCCAAGCCGGCCTGGAGGCATCAATATTTATTTCACCATATCAGACTGACATTCACGGGAATCGCAGGGGGTGATCGCCGCTGTGCCAACAACATTTATAGAATCCCTTACTCTTGAGCAATTTATTTACAAAGTAATGCATTATACCGAGCAGAATTAGAGCTTTTATTTTGGCATTTTGTAAATTGGGTTATGGAGATTGTGTCGATTGCTTAACCGACTTCTGAAATATAAATAAATCAGACGGAAAGCTGCAACCAGCACGACCACAGCCCATTTCAAAGAGGCCTATTGAGAAGATTTAGCTACATAACCACAACGGAGACCTTGTAAAAATATATACTGCCAACTCTGTCTTCAGCTATTGGGGAGGAATAGATCACAATACATTTAGGATCTGCAATAAAAGATTACAGAATTGTTGGTATTCAAAATTTGTCACAGGTATTTCCAAGCTTGATTAAATGACAGAACATATTACCTCCTATAAGGACGTACGTTTACAACAAGACCAAACTATATGATCCCTTCAGGCTCTTGCCTCTCAAACATCAATATAACATTTCTGAGTTCACAGCATTCAGCCATACTGGAATACATTATAATTTCACTATGACTTCATCTTGAATTGTGAAATTAAATAAACTTTTAAAGGATTTATTACAGCGTCTGTGACAGAAGTGATCAATGAGTCTCTCCGGTACAAACGTTACTGAACGTAATCCAGGAGGAAATGTCCCCGCTGGTTTCCTGTTTGTTACCAACAAGTGGTTCATTAAACACCTGCAGCCGCCAAACAGCAGCACGATACATCAATTACTGTGTGCAAGTTACACATAGCAGCACTGACTTCATTTAATATTTAAATCTTGACAGGATCGATCAAGATGGTAATTAATATGCAGCGTTTTTGTACACATTAGTCAAATGAGCCGTTGCACGTGCTGTAGACTCCAGGAAGGTACAGTGGAATCGACCATGTGTGACGGAGAGGCTGTTTTCAGGATGAGGATGAGACAGAGCTGTCGGGATATTTATTTTTTATTTTTAGCAGATGATTGGCAGTTTATTTCTTCTACCCTTGAGTTACCTCTCTTTGAAAAGCAATTACCGTTCCATTAGAAACCGCAACTGATGAACAAGAAAAATATACAAAATAATCGGAGGCATTAATCATTTGCAGTTTTGTAGCTTGAATCAAATTTAATATGAAGTGAGAAATCCCAAGAAACAAGTGTTTTATTCCTGGGTAGTGACGAAGAGGATTACCTCATCTGTAATATCAGCTAGGACTGGAATAATGTAAAAGATAGTGCTATTACCGTGGTTATATTCTTAATGGTACTTGTAATGTTGTCTTTTATTACAGTAGCTGCCTTCAGACATGCACTGAACTCGAGGGATCCTCCGAAACTTCTCCGGAGGATCTGCATGTGAGGACACAGAAGTCAGAGTACGAACCTCTGAACTTATGCGAACTCTAAGTAAAGAAAGAAAGTCCGGAGGAGCCGATGTCAGAAAACAGCAGGAGCTCCTCCAGAGGAGTCACAGCCAGTGAATGAGATGATGGGTCAAACACGTGACAGACAGAAAAATGAAAAGAAAAAATGAGATGCACCGTCAGAGATGATGAGAGAGATTTTGGTAAAATGCTGTAAAAAATATCACACGTGACCTCCACAGCAGAGTTCATATTATAGGTGCTGCCTCTGCCTGCAGCACCACACCTCACCGGAGATTTCTCCTGCTGTGTTGCTCATGGTTGAAAGACAAACTGAGGAGACAGCCCAGACAGAATTCTGCAGGTATCCTCCAGAGTTCATGCCTGAAAGCGGCTTATGATTATCAATTTGATTTGCGTGAATATTGTCCGGCAGCAACCAAAGTAAGCATGTTTCTGAGACACAGCCAGCAGTGTGGATTTGTTATGTGTAGTAAAAACATGCTGGAAGGGGCAGAAAGCAGCGACAGCAAAAGACCTGATAGAGCTCTGGACACCAACTGACAGCAGCCACTGGTAAACTGTGTGCGATTAGCAAACACTGATATTTTCTCAAGACTCTCAGGTGTCTCCTCCGCTCTGATAGAAACTCATCGTGAGCTGAAATGAGAGCATTGAGCATCAGCAGGATATTCTGAAATGACTCAAAACTTTACACATTTGATTTGCGTATGTAAGGTTGTGTTCATTTAAACCTGCATCAAAGTAAGTTTTCTCTGTAATAAAATATAAATATATAAATATATTATCTGGGGAAATTATTTTAGTTTGTGTATCTTTCTGAAAATGTTTAGGGTCATTTTATTAACAAATAATACTGGTAATCTTGATGTTAAATTTGTTGGACTGAAACTGATTAAGATTAAGATTTAGATGCATTTATTAGTCCCAAACACATGCACAGACATGCAAAGGCACACTCATGCATGTAGGGAAATTTAACCTCTGTTTTTGACCCATCTGGTGCAGGACACACAGAGCAGTGAGCGACCATGTTAGGCGCTCTGGGAGCAGATGTTGGGGGAGTAAGTTGCCTTGCTCAGGGGCACTAGACAGGGTAGGGAGAATCCTCTTGGATCCTCTAGGTTTGTCTTTTGTTGTCTCTCCGTGGAGTTGAACCAGAGAAGAACCAGAGACCCTCTCCAAGTTTCTGCCACTAGACCACCGCCTCTCCAAAAATGAGAGGGGTGCTAGGGGTGGATCACAGACGTGTGGGACATTGAGTTTTTCAAAAGTTTAACTCTATTCTCAATCTCCCAACAGAGAATTTCTGTCTGGAATGTGGAGCGCTGACAGCTACAGCTAGAAACATTTGGGAGGAAGGAGGGATCGAGCTCCGTCTCTCATGTCTCCTCTGATGTGTCCCCACGGCTCCCTCCAGTGGGGTTGGCCAATTGTGTCTGCCTCTGCCCAGATGCGGCGGCGGTGGCGCCTCCGTCTCTGCTGCTCTTGAAGATACCGCTGCGGCTCTTTTGGCGGGCTTGACCCCGGCAATCAGCAAAACTTCAAACCCCGGTGTCAACCTTCTGAGTGCAGCCCGCGAGCGCTTTTTGACCAAACACCGCTTCCCTCTCGACGCAGAGGTTAGAGACGTGGACGAGATGGAAACACTGGTGATTTCACATGTCTTCCTAGTCCAGCTATGTCTGTAAGACAATGTACTGTCTAGGGTACAATGTACTGCTAATATACAGTTATACACACAACTAAATTATGTTATTATTATCATTATTACCTGTGCAGTTGCAGTTTAAAACCTTCCTGTTGGGAATGGGCTGTTTTACTGACCTGTGATAATGCTTCGGAGACACTTCAGAATTATTCCCTCTCATTAGTGAGTCCTCCTCAAACAGTTCTCCTCAAATATTATAGCTTTTTATTGATTGTGTGCTAGATGATCTGTGTAGAGCCCTTTATAAACAGTACATGATGCAGAGAACAACTTTGTGTTCATCCTACCTAGTTTATCTAAAACTAAGATTTTGTCTGTCAGACAGACAGAGAGACGTTTGTACAATAAGTAAGATAATGATTTACTATAGGATATTTATCATGGACCTCAGCACACTGGAAGAAAGAAGAATCCCAGCATCTACTTTACTTCCTCTGGCTGAGCTTCTGTTTCAAGAATAATACTTTTTCATGACACTGTATGGAAAGCAACTATTTCACCTTTTCCGACATATTATTTTTTATATGTGTGGCGAGACCATTGCCTTTTGAGAGAGTCATTTATCCAGCAGCCTGCCCTCCGCTGGTGACTAAGTGTGGACCAGACTCTGTGTCATGTCTGTCGGTGCCGCTGAGGCCAAAAGGCCCTACAGCCAGCCATACATCATCCCATACTGATAAGGTTCCACCACCGCACCCTGGCTGACATTTGAGTCATGGCTCTGGGTGCTCTTTTTGAATTCCTAACAGTCAACAAGGAAATGTCAATGTTGTGTTGGTTTGGGGCGCCTCACTGACACGAGGGAGATTGGTGAACATAATGGAGGCGGCCGGGACACAAAGCTAACTTTGTCTTGAGCTAATGGGCCTTCAGTGTGTTTGTGGAGGCAGGGGTGGATAGAACTCTGCTTTTCTCAGCTTTTGGTTTGAATCAAATGTAACTTGAGAGTTAAGCCACAACAAAGTAAGAAAATATATAAAATACATTGATCCAATTAGTGTAAATTCAAGATGATGTCCAAAATTTACCATCCTTCAATATATGCGTGTAGCAACACAACCTAGTGACATCACAACAAGTTTATTTCCGGAGCTTCAGTTTTCTTTCGGGGAAACAAGCTCCCTTAACCCTATATGGCTTTTTACCTTTGTACAACTTTTAAATACATAATTTGTCTCCTTTAAGTTTCCTACTCTGACACCTGTCAAAATGGATAATATCAAACTTCCTGCTCAGTGATTATCACTTATTTTGGGCATTCACTCCACAGCAGTGACATGTTTATCCTGCAGACAGTCGCTCTTAGGTGTACACATGCCCCTTGGAGGAAACAGCGCTGCTCTTTTCTACACTGATGAATGTGTCTTCTAACAAACATCCCCCTGACAGAAGAGGCTTAAACAGTGTATAATCCCTCTCACCACCAACCGCTGTGCATACACACACACACACACATGCGCACACGCCGCTTGTGCGACACATTATATAATATGCACTTCACAGCCCGCAGGTGAAATGAATGCAAATAACCGCATGAGAAAGCCTTTTGAGGGCGCCGGAAAGAAATCTGTCTGTGGCCCCTGCTCTTTTAACATTTACTAAAACTCCATCATGTGGCGTTTGCAGAGTAAGCAGAAAGCCCGGGTAGACTGTGACAAATGCACATGGTCTCTTTTGTCACCTTTTCTTTCCTGCGTGCCAGACCTTTGAAGTGCGCGCACATATGCACACCAACACACACACACACACACACACACACACAAAAATGGCCGTATGCACACACAGACTTAATAGGCTCCTGCAGCAGGGCAGCAGGGAGAGCAAGAGAGGCATGACAATAGACTGAAAGGTGAGTCAATATCGAACTGAGGAGAAAAGAACACTGATGGTATACCCACTGTGTGTGTGTGTGTGTGTGTGTGTGTATGTTTTACTTTTAAGTCTACGAGTCCCTTTGAAAATTACACACCGCTGCCGGCTGCTCTCTGATGTGTCAGACACTTCCTCTAATGAATGCGTGTCAGCCACTAAGCGCAGTACAACAGATTTACCCGGCTACTCTCTTTATTCCTCGTACATGTAATGTTGTGGTCCCCCCCCCCCCCCGGCTGGTAATGTGCTCCCATGTCGGGGAGCGGTCGGGGAGAGACGGAGACAAATGAGAGGTTTCACCTTAAGACAGCGAGATCATCATCTCCTCCACCTCCACAAAGCGTGGATGCATCCGCCTCTGCCACTGGTGAGGTTGTACGCCGTGAGAGCGGCGCTGAGGGAAAGCGGAGAACGTCAGCCTGGCTTCGAGTTCGAAGAAGCTGTCACATCTAAACAGCCCGGAGCTGTGAATGTGTTTCTATACAGTAGCTCAGAGGGGAAGATGCTTGACAATGGTGAAGTGTATTTTGTGTCTGCAGATGACATTACACTGTGTACACTCTTCTAAAGATATGTCTGTGTGAGTGTGTGTGTGTGTGTGTGTGTGTGTGTGTGGTCGTGCTTACCCCTGTGAGTTCCACCTGATTAGAGTTGGGGAAGACTCTGGAACGAGGCTCCTCAGCACATAATGTCAAAATGCTCAACACTGATATTTCTCGCAGCAATTAGAAAAACAGAAGTAAAGGGACACAGGAGACAGAGTCATCACAAGCCGCTATACATGCATTAATATATGAATGCCCTGCAAAGAAGGGAAGTGGCTTCATTCAGTGATGACAGCATGTTATAATGGTAGATCATGTTCTGCTGTAATCCTTCTCCTTCAATTAGATCATCTATCTCAAAAACAACGTTGATGAAGAGGTTGTAAAGGCTTGGTTTGCTTTAAAGTTGTCTTTCTATCTTTAACTTTTTTCATTGTTAACATTGTTTGAGCAATCGTGTCTCAATCTACTTGCATTTGAATGTTTACAGAGTGTAACTGTTGGTTGTGGAGTCAGCCTTTCCCTGGCTGAATTCCAGGAATTGACAGGAAGTGATGCAGCTCTTACATTCATGTTCATATTTCCTGTTGCAACTCTTTGATATCAGCCACACTTATTAAGCCACAGCTGCACGCTATTTTCGCAGCACTCGAGAAAGGTGTCGTGCATTATATAACTTGTCCGTGAGTGGCCACTGAGCTCAGTCATGGAACATCCCTGCAGCGTGCTTTCATGTGGCCAGTCCACTGGTCCACCCTGATGAATCTCGTGGAGCTTACACAGAAACGTTGTTGAACCCACATTGATTACACAGAGAAGATAAGATAAACGTGTCAGTTTATGGTGGCACGGTGGTACAGGAGTTAGCACTGTCACCACAGCATGGAGATCCAAGCACTATCATGATATGGTCCAGGAACTGACCCGCCTCTTGCCCAATGACTGCTGGGATTGGCACCGGCACCCCCTGGGACCCCAAAGGGAAAAGCAGTATAGATAATGGATGGATTTATGGATGGATACTTAGATTTACATGCAAAAGCACTGAAAACGTTCACCATAGTCATTGGCCTGTTTGCTAATTGTTACATTTCCTTCTCTGTGTGAGTTTTATGTTACAGTTAAGTTTAATATTCTTACTAACCTGGAAAAATTTGTAAAGAAAAGCGAGTAAACGGAGCAGCTTGTTTTCTTTTCAGCTAGTTCGGGTCCCTACTCACGAACTGTGCTCCTGTGAATTAATAGCAAATTACTGCCACATATTGACATAACAAGGGCATAACACAAAATGTTGGTTGATGTCTGATCAAATCTGAGCATAGTCGTTGATGAAGAAATGGATTATGAGACAGGAAGCTGGTTCTGGTTTTTGGGATCCTAGGTTAAAACCCTATGCATCTCCATTGATCTCAAACATGACCTTTCTGAAGCCTCATGCTCAGAAATCCGTTATAGTGACGGAAAACTAATCCCTGACTGCTTATACAAACCTAGCATTACTTACTCCTCAAATTGTGCCCTGTACCCTGATGCTGTGTGAAAACCAGTTTCAATGAGATCACTATTGGGGAGGGGGCTTCTGTTTTCTTTTGCTCACGGGGTTCTACCTACACATCCTATGTTGTGCATATTATATAATAATATATAATGCACGACAGCCTGTTCCAGGGGCTGAAGAATAACACTGAGAACATCCTCACACGGACGCGTGTTGTGTCACGCACCGCTGGCCACTTTTTGTTTATGCCTTCAGTGCAGAAAACAGCCTCTTGTCAACCTATATGCATCTGTCTGCAACTGTGGTGTTTCATTTCTGTATCAGTGGCAACAATGCTGGTCCATCATCCCCAGCAGAAGAGGCAGCGGGCCCGCTTGTCAGCCACCATGCAGAGGCAGGAAACAGGGCAGCGGGAATGGATTTGTTATGTACCTACTGACGCACAACCAGGTGCTCGAGCAACAAAAGTGTATTAAAAGTCACAGTGTGGGGATTCTGCACTGGTGGTTAAAGATATGCGCGGCTGTGAGGACAACTCTGTGACCGCTATTAGTAATTCATCATCTTCTTACCTTTTTCCAAGGTGTTGGATAAGTGCGGCGGAAGATGGGTCAAACTTTTTCTTACTTTAAAAGCTTAAATGTCACCGGGAGCCAAAACTTTTTCCTTTCAGACTCCGACTAAAGCATATGATAACTATTCATGCTGTGAGCTGTGGATTTTTTTCTTCTCACCATATAACACAATCTGTCAAAGCTTTATCACCGCTCGGTGTAGCCAATCGAATGGCTAATCAGCCCATCTAGCCAGAAGACTTTGTTCTAAAGTTCACGCTGCTGAGATATCTGTCAGCTGCGTGCTATGGGCCTCCTCTGTGATAGCGTGAGTGATTGGTACAAATGTTCGGAGGGCACGATTTGCTCTGGCCTCCAGGATGGCTCTCATCTGATCTCTAAGTGCTCTGCGAGGAGACGACGCCTGGCGAGGACATTATGACTCACGGCAACCCCCGGCTGTCATCTGTATGCAGAGTTCAGCACTTCCTGTGCCAGAGGGGGGAAGAAGCGCCATCAGAGGTCACCCCTCCAAACATCCCTCTGTGACAATGACAATGGAGACGGTATTAACAGGCAGCTTTGGGTCTGCCTCACAAATTTAGAGGTGACGCCTGTGACCTGAATCAGCAATTTGGCTGCTCCGGAAGGCATCGTTAAACACACACACACACACACACACACACACACACACACACACACACACACATACACACGCACACACACACATACACAAGAAAATCAGCTGATAATAGCAGAGAAATTAAAAGTTCAGTCAGGATCGAAATATATTTGCTGTTAACTACTCGTACGTGTACACAAGATGGCTGTTCGGGTATCTCGCGTCCATTTGGTGAGTAGGTTGTGCACGTCCTCAGAAATGAATGCAACTCATCAGCGTGATAAATGGAAGACAGACTTGTTTGTTCAAGTCCAGGATGCATTTAATACTTTTTTCTATCCTGATCTTAACATAAGACAAATGTTGATCTCCTTGTGTGTCGCCATCTTTTTTTAGGGTTAGATCCGGCAACTCCAGAAGTGGCGGAAAGAGTGGTCTGCGTCAAAGAGAGCTCTACACGTCTGAGGGGTGTGCCCTCTACTGGAAACCTCCAGTCACACTCAAACTACCTGAGAAAGTACGTGAACAATGGTGCTCACGATGCAGGCGGTTGCATAAGCGTGGTCAAAGTATACGGCGGCATACAGGTGTAGAGGCATTTATTTGAGTTGTGCATTCATACTCGGAGCACGAGCTGTACACAGACAGTACTAAGAAAGGTATTGTTAAATATTTCACCCTGCAATTTTACACACAAACACAGACACAGGCACACACACACACACACACACACACTCACACACACAGTGCCTGATCGCATTTACAAAATATGCACGGAGCGCCCTATCGTGGCATGCAGAGACCATCATGTAAACATAATGGTATACTACACTGCATATGACCCCAGTGTTTCATCGTGTGGCCCAGAGGGGGGGAACATAAAAATACATGAAGATGGAGAGGGAGCTCCATCCATAACCAAGTGGACAGTGGTTCCAGGCGGCACAGCGCAGGGCCTTTAACTAGCTGCCTGTTGTATACACATGGGCAGGCAGAGCTGAAATATGAGGACCGAGGACATGAGGTCTTCCCAGAATGCTAAACTCCCTCCCCCCCCCCCCACCCCCATCTCCCCCCGCACCATGCCCTGCAACCAATCTGACGCCTAATTAATCCTGAAGGTCTTTTGTTCCGCTGAGGTTTTCCTCTCTTTCTCCCCACTGCACTCCATCCATCCTCACCTCCCTTGCTCCCTCCGCAGCTCTCTTCTCGCCCCCCCCCAAACACACACATACACACAGAAATACACCTTATTCCAGCCTCTCCCGTTTGTCTCCCCCAAGGGAAACGAGTTGCAGCCCCCCCCAGAGAGCATGACAGAGCTAACAGATGTTTTTTTTTCATTTCATCCGAGGGATTATTCAGTTGAGAGAAATATGAATGACTTGTTGTTACATTGATTCCCAGTATTCCACTAATTATGCTCGTATGAGAAACTTTCATGGTCCTATTTATGCAGATGTGCAGCAATGTGGAGACAGTGATAAAGAGCAAAATGACATTTAGCAGCAGACTAATGTGCATCTTTTTCACTCGCAACCTCGAAGGGCTCAGACGTCGTGTCTTTGAAGGAGCAGCTCAACCTTTATGGAAATGCACAGATTTTTTGCCAAGGAACAGATAAGATGATAAATGCCAATCTCCTGCCTGATGACTGGTTAGCTTAGCTGAGCATACACACTGGAAACAGGGGGGAGTGTTAGCCTAGGTTTGTCCGAACTCTAATAACAGAAATCTGATGTTAAAAAAGGCTACAGGCTGATAAATAAATTGCACATGAGACCCTTTGAAATTCTGTGTTGCTATTTTTGATTTATGCGACAAATAAAAAAGCTTGAGGTTACAAACACATTAATTCTGGCCAGTATCGAGTTCACCACATGCCATTTGGTATGTGTGACAGTGCACTATTTGAAAAGATTCTGTATCTCAAAATATTTAAATATTTCTTATCAGTGATTAAAAATGGAATTTACACAAAATGTATTCTTTGACTCAACGAACTGTATAGGCCTTAATTATGGAAAATAAAATACTGTCAGCCCTGTACTTCCTCCAGTGAACGGTCAAGCAGAGAATACCAACATGAGACATGCTGCCTTTAATTGCATGATAATACAGTGACACAGTTATAAACACACGTCAGACTGAGGCAAACATCAACAAAACTACAGCAAAATGTAATATTTGTGAGATTATACTTGATCAAATCACTCGATGAACCACTTTCAAAAAATTTAAGTGAGACCCTGTGAGGGTATTTTTTGTCATACTTGAGGAGGTCGAGAGCTCGGTCTGTCACCCCTGTAACATTGGATTCTGACACTCTCAGCTTCAGCTGATTTATTCACCTGATATTCACTGAATGATTCAGTATTTTCTTTTTCACACTGGAGATTTTCCTTGTGCAGCTGCAGCACAGTGAGAAGCCACCTGAATGAGGAGAGGGTCACTGAACGTCACAGGCCACAAATACAACATGTGGTGAATGTCCCACAATTATTCAGCCCAGCAGCTGAAGTTTGATGATTCATTATTATATGAATGTTATATTTAATGTCATCAGTGGTCATTGGTCTACAAATCATTACCCAAATGACCAATTTTGTTTTGACACAATTGGGAAATCATGGTTATCAACCTGAACCATGATCTCGTCCACAACTGATCTGGAAGATTTCGTGTCTAAACCTCAATAAAACTTGATTATATCATTGTCACATTGTAAAAAGACATAATTTGTATTCATAAAATATCTTTGAAAATATGAAAATAAAATAGATCTAATCATTATTGCACAAACAACTACATAAAGTTATGTTTACTCTCAGTTGTTGGTACGACTTCTCGTTAAATATTCCGGGTTATAAATATAATCTATTTAAAGTACATTCAATACAAGACATCGAATGTAGCTGTAAATAAACCACATGTTGTTGTGGCTGCTGCTGCGTGTGTGTGTTTAAATCAGCATCTGTCGACCTGCCTACGTCTCCATTCGGCACGTGTGACAGGATGGTCCACGGCTCGGCGGCGGGAAGGTCATTTAAAGGCCAGACATCCAGACCTCCTCCCCCCCCCTCCTCTCCTGCCTGAGAGCCAGAGATAAACCTACACATGCCAGCCACACAGGACCAATGGTCGTGATTTATCGGCAGCCATTTGGTACCTGAACGCCTATGAAATTGTAATGAACTTGATTATGCTTTTAATGAAGTGTGAGAGGTTCTTCAGAAATGATTATAGCCGTGCTCCGGCTCACAGCTAGCGGCTGCGGAGGGGGTGTGAGAGAGAGAGAGAGAGAGAGAGAGAGAGAGAGAGAGAGAGAGAGAGAGAGTAGAGAACTGTCAGGAACAATGAGGACTTAGCGGCTGCTAAAGATACTGTACGGGGCGAGCAGGGGTGCCGGCTGGAGTGCCACGCTTCTTTGGAATAGATTACAGGGGCGTTTTACTGTGAACGCAAGGTGACTTGACCCGGCCGACCCCATTTGAATTCCTCCCTTCCAAAGGGCCCCCCCCCCCCCTCAAAGCTGCATGCTGACGCGCCACATTAGATTCAATGGCCTGCAGCCTCACATTTTGCATACATATTAGACAGCTGAGGATGATCCTAACCTTTGCATGTACGGGATGCCCCTATTCGGATGGAGCAACGTTATTGTTCGGTAATTTCACACACAAATCTCCACTGCACCACGCTGCCGCTTCTTTAAATACCACAGGATGATGTAGGTGGATGCTCAAAGGGCACACATACACTGGCTTTTTGCTCAAATTGCTATTGAACACTAACTGGCAAATTATAATGAGATACTTTATGAATGCACACTAGGAATCCCCGTTTGGTCTCATTTACAGAGGTCAGATAGCAGGACCCGGGGATGCTCCGTCCAACATAAGAACATAACATCATTATTAATACTTAGGTCTTATCAGCTCCACCATAAAGTGATGTTTTCACCTCTATCTGTTGGTGGTGTTATGTGAACCTTAAGGGTGATGCCCATAACTGTTCATTCCTCGTACACACAGGTCTCTGTCTCTTTCTTACATTAACCCTGATACAGCCTTTCTCTTCATGTAGCAGAACCTGGATCTAGAAAATGGGCTGGATTTCAAGATGGACGACACATCTCCACTTCCTCCGACGATCCAGAAATAAAGCCAGCGTTGGTATCTTCCATCTGTGTAGTAGCGAATGGGGGATAGATCCACGGTAGCCAGGTTCGATGATGCAAGCTCAACTAATCATGAGTCAGTCTCGGCTGTCAATCATGATGTTCATCCCATAGAGTAAATAACAAAATAAAATCGTCATCAAAAACGTAATGGAAAGGAAGCATTAACATACAAGTATGATAAGAACTAACTAAAGTGATAGAAAGTTTTTTTAAGAATTATTTTTAAATTCAGGCGCACGTCCCGTCCACTAACACGGAGACACACCAAACTTTTTTATCACCTTCCTTAACATTGGGAGATGATTGTGACTATTTTACACGGTCTATTGAATCTTTTTTTAATCTGCTTATTATTTGACCTACCAACAACTAGGTCAAGTACATGGTGACATAACAGGGCTCAGTACTAATTTACTGTCTTCTTTAAGATAGCTGAATCGATCAGATTAAGGGCCAAAATGCTGATTCATCCTTTGTATCTTATATATCATATCAGTTTTTGCTTTGTGTTTTTTGTTGTCTATACCATAAACCTGTGTGGATACAGAGACATAGGAGGTAACACCTCTCCTATCTATTATACTAACAAGTTTAAAAATGGCTCATCTAAACTGAGACAAGCAGACTGATAATCTACGCTTCTATATTGTTGATTGGATTTATTTCATATAAGGATTTTCAGGTTCTTGTTGACTTATCAACCAAAATACTAAAAAACCTTCAGGAAGTAAGTTTTCAAACACCTTTTATTCAAGCTAGTCCTGTGTACGGATCAGTTTGAGATATGGAATAAAGCCAATATTTATTAGGGATTAATTGATCATTGTCTCTTGGTCAAAGGATGCTTCTCCAGCTTTGGGTTTGTTGATTAGGAAAAGCTCCACATTGGTCTGTTGAGAGAATCTGTGTTTGCTCTGAGTAAAGAGCAGCAGGATCAAGACGTATGGACTAAACCAAACCTGCCTCCACTCAGGATGGTAAAATAAGATTCTGAGAATTACGTTGTATATCATTTACCTACAAGGCTGTGTGTGCTCTGTAAGTCCTGCTGAGACCGGCTCTTCTACCTCCTACTGTTCAAACTGGACATCTAGTCTGGAAGAAGAAAAGTGGATTTGTTTGATAGAATTTCCCCCTTTTACAGGCAATTGCATTTTGATGAGTAAATTAAAAAAATAAATAAGCTGACTGTAAATATGGATGATGACCAAGTTTTCTGTTCACACATTAAATATAGATATCATGGTGGAGCGAGCGATGTTTGCGGCGGCCCCTGCTGACACTATTTATTTATTCATTAGTATTTATGATTATGCTGTAATGTCTATTTTTTTAAAATCCTGTAACATCTTGTCTCATCTCTAAAATTAAATTTGCCATGTGTTTTTTCTTATGTACCTACATTTTAAATGACAATTAAAGGAAGCTCTCATTTAAAAATACATTAACCTGCAGAAAGGCTGAATGGTGAGTCACAGTATACAGAATAAACTGTACATCTGTAGCAGATATTTTCTTTCAATTTATTTCCATTCAGTATCTTGCCTAAGGACGCATGTGGAATGTGGAAGACTGGGATCAAACTGCCAACCTCCTGCTTAGAGGACGACCGGCTCTCCCACCTGATCCACAGGCGACCAAAGAACAGATTCTTTGTGCAGCCGAAGAGCCTCTCCTGTGTTTCACTGCCAGCGTGCATGAGACGGGACAGTTGCTTCCTACTACATGAACTTGATTACTACTCTGTGAAAAGCTGCACTGAAAATTGTGAGGCTGCTCAAAACTGTTTCCCTTTATAAACCAGAAGAACAAAAACAGAGCTGGGCCCTTTTAGCAATTATTTTTTCTTTTTTCATTTTGTGTTAGATTTTGATGATTAAGTATCTGTTGATACAACTACTTGCTGATTACTTCAGATACCAACACATTTGCAGACCGGCTGTTAACAAGCTGATTCTTTACAAACAAACAAACACATATTTCCTGTCGCCTGAGTAAACACTCGACAACTTTACATTCTATTCGACTGAGTGAGTAGAAAGTGATAAATGCAGATGTTTTATCGGGGGCGGTTTACACGGCGCCCCCAGCTGTACGGTGATAGTCACTGTTGATCCTGTTGCAGTAGCTGTCACCGTGTGTGAATGTGTTGCCGTCACTGTCCACATGCTGAGGCAGTAACACGTCTGCAGGGTCTCTGACGCTGTTAATCAACTCCTCTCTAATGTGTCATTCACACCTCTCTCTCTCTCTCTCTGTCTCTCTCTCTCTCTCTCTCTCTCTCCCTCTCTCTCCATCTCTCTCCCTCTTTCTCCGTCTTGGTGGATTTCTATCTGAGACCCGGCGCCCGGTTGTCGCTAATTTGTTGTGGCAATATTAATTAATGATCAGCCTGTCACAGCTGTTTATATTGAGACAGATTAGAAGGGGGAGAGATTAGACAAAGAAAACAATCTGCGAGCGGCGCGGCGGCTGACAGGGGTCACCTTCACGTGTCTGAAATCATATTCAATTTGCCGCGGCGGAGGCTGGGAAATTACTCCACTTGACCAGCCCGTATCCTCCTCTATCTGCGATGCTTCACTTTGAGAGATAACTAAATCAATTCACGCTGAGCCGCAGACAAGTGCAGGACAACGTGCGGTTGCATTGAATATCAGCGGACATGATGAACGTTTGAAATATTAAGTTTGTACCTTTATGTGACCAAAAAAAAAAGGAGAGAAGAAGATATGCTTAAATTTCCATGCGCTCCCTCCTCCATTAATCCTAATTTCCATTCAGCTCCGCCATCAATCACATTTCCCTATTCAAATGGAGCTTAATATGAGGTGGCAGAGCGCGGCGTCCTGACCACTGACCTCTGGACTGTCCTTCCTCACAGGCCCACCGACTCCCGCCGACGCCTCCACGCCGCCGCACACCAACTCTCCGGGCTCAGTTGACTTGGCAACACCGGGGAGGGTTAAGACGGCGACGGGAGATTAAGTGGCCAATCAAGGCCTGAGCGGTGGGGTAATCATTCCACTTGGTAAAATGGGTGCCTGGCTTACTCCGGCACTTTCTCACATCACTGTGCAGGCTTTAATAGGGCCGGATGTTTCCAGTGACTAGAGAGCTGTGGATTGGATATAACAACAGTTTCCTACCGGCTGATTACTAATAGGGACTGAGGGCTCTAGTCTAACAATCTGAGCTCATGGTTGAGAGTGCATTTAGCTCATGTCCGAATCCACTTTGTTAGTTTAACACGGGGGGAAAACAAGGTTCCTGTGTGCTTCACTACACAGGTGTGGTTTACTTTGTTGACAATGCTCCTTAGAATAAACTTGAAATAAAAAGTGACGTACTTCTCTTAGTACAAACTGCAGCTGCCTTCCACTGCCTCTACACATCAACGAGCCAACAATGTACCTAACCACAACTCATTTTAAGACCAACAGGGTAATGGGCACTCTAATGTACGCACATAACTTTGCGCGTAAACATATTTAAACAACACGGATGCTTGAAGTGAGAATTAGAATTAGATGAGCTCAATAAGTGAGAGACTGAAAAAGTTGTGGTGCATAAAGTCTTTAGCACGAAGCTGTGAAGGCCATATTTGTCAATTATTAATAAGGTAATGCATTACTTTTAGTACCCCTCTTCACCCCTCCTCACCATTCACTGAGCTACCATAAACTGTACATGCGCTATTGAGCAAGGCAGTCCACTCCCAGACACACTGAGAGAGCTGCTCAATGTGGATGAGTGTGGTTGTACTGAGCATCTCTCAGGGACGTATAAGTGGAAGTCAATGTGAGGCAGGGCACCTCTGCAGAACCTATTCTCACTTTATTTCCCTGGATAAATAAAGGTTAAAGGAAGGAATACAAAATTAAAGCCCTTGCTGGAAGATAAATAGCTCTTTAATGTCAAGCAGACTATGGTCCCGTACCTCCTCTCTTGGAGTGATTGTTAAAGTCGATTCCCACAGAGCAGAGGAGGGACACAGGAGGGAATAGGCTATATCACTGCAGGGAGTAATACAGCAGGCGTCAATGTGTACTTGTCAGTCTGCTCGTATTAGTTCTTAGTATGTATGTGAAACCAGGAAGCTCTGAGAGGAATACAGCAAAATGTTTGAATATTTCATTCAAGTGGGACGGGGTATAGTTCAGCTCAACACTAGCGTGTTGAGCTAATACTGCTCCTCATCCTCACATTCCACTCTGCTGAGTTCAGACAATATCCTTAACTAGAAATATCGCGCTGCAGCTATATGCCTTCGCCAACCAGTGCAGTTTCCATCTCCATACATTTGTTTTCCAGATTCATATGAGGTCACTGTGACCTTTGACCAGTGGCCACTGAAAACTAATCAGTTAATCTTTGTGTCCAGGAGAAAATGTTGAGTTATCACCAGCATACACATACTCACATTTCTGGTACTAGACGATTTTTGGACATTTCTGTTTAAAAATGGCTAAAAACAATTAATTGACTATCTCACTGTTGCTACCTCATCCTGAGAGTAGTGGTTGATTTCTGGTTGTCTTCGGGAACTGCCATGTTTATCCAGGGGTCAATAGGGGCCCATGAACACATTTTTGCCCCGAGACCACCCTCTCCAAGGAGGTGGCTCGAACCAAATCTCCACCACTGTATTTGAGCGTTGAATCATTTTCTTCTTCTCCATGTCCCTGAATTCATTTTAAAAGTCGGAGTAGAAGTGTTGTCTTAACCCTTTGCATTACCTCTGACCCTGAGATATACATCAGCTTCTGGTTATCCTTGTGGGTCTCTGTCAAAGTAAACCCATCAATCACCAGGTTGTGCATTTAAGTTCTACAACACCACAGGGAATCATTTTAATGACGCAGAGCATCTATAGCTAGCAGGAAGGTTTGTTTTGTGAACATAGAGACAGCTCATAGGTACAGTACAACATATAAAACTAATGAGGGGCTTTCAGCAAACATGTGGCTGATGTCCTGTAAACGTGTCAACCTCAAGTGTTTTCCAGAGCTTGAGGTCATATTCATTGATTGTGATCATCATTCTTGTTTTCACAAAAAGCGACGATAAAGGACGAACGAGAAATCACTCTCGTCAGACTTTTTATCAGGTCACTAACATTCAGCTAGCTACAGATACAAGACACATGGATTAATATCAGAGTCCCAATTTATTTTTATTCCGTCACCTCTGAAGTCGTCACTTATACTTACTAATAATAACGATATTCCTAACTTGCAATACCACTGATATTTGCCCGGCAGGTGATTTTGTTAAAAGAACAGCTTTAGACATATAACCACTCCACTTTCCCTTTCCTGTTTTTTTCAAATCATATCAACATCAGTGCGTAAAATTCAACATAAACCAATAAAAACTGGGTATAGTGTAATTTCTTAAAGAAATGGTTTGTGCTAGATTCTGCCTGGGTCCATTAACATATTCTCAATGAGCCTTAATCCTGCTACAGGTATGGAGCAAGAGGAAATTCAATTCTAGGCGGAAAGAAATGGAGCTGGCACACACGCAGTGTGTTGGCTCACCTCCACAATGTTTTTTACGCGTCACATCTGCAGCGTAGTCAACCGCTGCCCATGCAATTAGTGCTTGGCAAGAGGATTGAACATAGAGAGAGCGTATGTGAGCTGGAAGGTTTCACATCGCCCCGACACAGCAGCTGAGACGTGCAACACGTCCTGCCCACAAACACACGTCAGGTCACGTGTGCGTTTTAACACGGCGGTATACATAGTGTATACTCGCCTTCGTCCTCTTGCAGATGAAAATAAAAATGCCTCTCCAGCCTGGCAGATGGCGCGGCTGACTTTCAAGAAATTCAACAAGCGAGTGCTTTCTGGAACTAAACGAGTGCGGCAAATCCTCTTAAAATCCTCTTAGACACTGGGCAGCGGGGAGAAAGAGAAAAAGTTTTCTCCCGGGCAAACATGTGCAGGTTTGTTGGGTTGATGTCGTGCTCTGGGGGAAGGACACAGTCGACAGTTTATTTCTTCGAGCCCGGGAGAGAATATTAATGTGACATGTAGCCTAAAGGACGCGCAGCCCGACAAGATGGTGGCGGGAAGCTTCAAGGAAAGACTTTGGGGAGAGGATGGGAACGGCTTAATTTTTGGGATATAAGACTTCAAGAGCATGGTGCTTTACACATTATTGTGTGTTGTAATAGTACAGCAGAGGCAATGTACTTTAGTTTCACAGTCAGTTGTGCACAGTCTCTCATTAACCAGCCCCTACTCACTACAGAAGGACTAAGGTGAAGACTCTCTGCTCAACAGCCAAAGAAAAAAACGCTTCTGGACGATACCCATATTTTATACGTTTACTTTACATTTAGAATTAAAACACTTAACAAAAATGCACTATAAATGAGCATATTATGTCAAAATAAACCTTTGATGCGCTGCAGATTTGACCTGTGTCGAACATGACACTACACTACACTAGTACACCATCGGATGTAGTAAGGACGTATGCCAAAACTTAAAATCGATCTGTGAAAATGCTGGCAAATACAAACATGTCCGTCTTTATCCTCACACTAATTCAGATATTTTTGAGCGGAACAGGAAGGAGTACAATCAAGAGAGAGAAAAAGATGAGCCGTGCTGTCCTCTCACCTCTCGTCCCCCCCCAGCTTTTCTTCCTGTCAATGTATGATGATATATATTGCTGGTTGACAGTTGTAAACTACTTTTCACAATGTTCCGTGGAAAGCAATGAGTCTATAAAAACTTTGGGACAGCACTACAAAATGGGAAACTCACAATACAGTGATTAGTGAGTGATGCGGACACAGCCCTGCTGGGATATAAAGTTTGTCTCAACGCAAACAATTGTCAACAACTAAAACCGGCGTGACTATCTACTCTGTGCAGTTTTCGTATCCAATGAGTTTCTGCAGCTGAAATGAAGTTTTGAACTGGCTGTCAACAAGTGCCAGCCAGCCCAGCCGCTGTGTCTTTAGGCTCTCCAATTTTCCTCAAGTTTCTCAAAAATGAGTTTCCTCGCTCTGATTGCTATTTACATAGTTGGTTAAATGAGCACGGGATTGGGCGGTTTGTTTGTCAGCGCGCTCTTTGCTTCCCTATCTCCTTTGGGCAACAGATCGAATTAATGTTTGCAGACACTGTGATGCCACACATGAGGAAGCAGGAGTTTTTTTGCAAAATTACAAAACTCTACCAATTACAGCTCAGCAAACACACAAGACGTCGGGAGGAAGAAATCACATTAGGGGTGTGGTGCAGGTTTCTCTTATGTTAGAAGCACAAGGGCAATGATTAGCTTAATTTACATGCTTTTCAATTAAAATAGAGCAACAAACAGTTCACCCAAAACTCTGGCTTTGTAGAGCACAGAAAACTCTCACATCTGGGACTTAGATTTTCACTACATGTGCTCTTTTTGACAGGCTAAATGTCAGCTTGTGTTCACATGTCTTTATCAGCACTGTCTCTCCTTCCATCCCCACTCCGTTTATCTCCTATGTCCCCTTCTCCTTAATTACTTGTTGGACGGTGTTTGGCTTTTCCCTGCACGCCTGCTGTTTTGGTCATTACAGGCCCCTGTAGGAAGTGAAGTGGCTGCCGAAGAAGCTTAGCAGAGGACAGGCGCAGGCGACGTGTCTGTACTCACCTGGGGTAAATGAGGACAAGTCTTCCTGCTGGCTTTGAGGCCTGTTCTCCCCTCAGGGGCCGTCCTGATGTTGAAGAGGGCCTGAAGAGCACACTGGGCTGCCTGGGTCTTGGCCAGCTTCTTGCTGCGACCGCAGCCCTCAAATATCCGCCCGTCCACGCGCACCGCCATCACAAAGCTATGCAGCCGTCGGCCTTCGGCTCGCTCCGAAAGGCAGGCGTAGCGCAGGCCTGGCCGGAGCTCATTTAACAAAGCCACAGCACTCTTGGGGGCCTCGGGCTCTGGGACAATCCCGCCCAGCCTCTGCTGCGCCTGCACCATCAGGTCCAAGGTGTGGCGAAGCAACCGTCCATGTCTCAGAAGCTCGCTTGATAGCAGCTCGCTCTCAGCGTCTGAGTTGCAGAGCGAGAGGCCATCAGAGCAAGGCGAGGACTCAAATTCCTTGAAGAGCGTGTCAGGGATGTCTGCCTGGTCTGAAGTGAAGTCGGCCGAAGGGTTGGAGATGTTTCCCATGGCGAGGTGAGCCTGAGGAGCGTTGGGGAACTGGATGAAGGACTTGAGGGCCAACTCGGCAGCCCTCATCTTCGCTTTCTTCTTGGTGGGGCCCGTGCCCTCGAAGGTCAGCCCGTTCACCTCCACAGCGATGGAGAAGACCGGAGCGTGCACGGGGCCTGTCTGCGACACCATGCGGTACTGCAGGCCCGGCCGCAGCTCATTCAGCTGCACCAGGGCGTTCTTTGGAGCCTCAGACCAGGACAGTTTCTTATAGATGAGACGGAGGTGACAAATGTGGCCATTGTTGTCTTCCTCCAGCGGCCGTTTCCTCTTCAGACCAGAGCCGCCACTTCTCGTGGAGTCGGAGCAGAAGAGCGACTGGCACTCTGCAGATCCTGCGGTGCGATCCTCTAAGTTACCGATGTTACGGTTCTCTTTTACTTCTGCACTGCTGGTACCTGCAAGGAAAACCACGAAAGGAGAATCATTCACTGTTATAAAACATAACCTCAAAATACAATGAGGAAGAAAAGCATGTGACAATCACATTTATCCCGTCTGAACAAAAGGAATGAAGGAAAATCTCTCAAGGCAGATTGAGCCACTTGACACACAAGGAAATAGTGATGAACAAATTTACAATCATGATTCCAGCCCACTTCATACCACAGGGCTCTACCACATTTAAGTGTTTTTAAATCCAAATACGAATCCCCCTAAAAATGGTGATGTTATCCGGCAAATCATTCTGTAATCTGCCTACAAATTGGTTGGGAATCTGTTTCACGGGTGGGAAACATTGCCCCCCCCCCCCCCGGCCAACGGCAACGCATCAATCCTATTTGTAGTGGGGGAAGGGGGGCTGGCGATGGCGTGGAGTGGCAGCCATTCTGATAAAAAGAGAAAAGAAATGTCTGTGGCCCGCTTTATTTCACACTTGTATCTAAAGTCTGAACAGCTATGATACGCTCTTCAAACCCAGTTACAGGGAAGTGGTGACGTGTTACATTTTTGGTTGGATAAATGAAGGCTGGGATCAAGTTCTGGGATCAAAGCCCTATGAGATGAATTGTAATTTGTGAATATGGGCTATACAAATAAAATTTGATTGATTTGATTGATTGATTGATCAAGTTGTGGTGTTCACCGGTGGGCTAATGGCAGCGCAGAGCGATGTGCGTGCGGGCGTGCATTTACTTATCTATTTCTAATTTATCACAAACCCTCAAATGTAATATTTAATAGCTCACTTTTGCAAGATAACACAGACATTTTAGCGCACACGCTGACACCCAGGCACAATCAAAAAGCCCATTTCCCCAAATAATGAATTATGTGGGTGACAGGCAGATCATTTGCATATTAGGCCGACCACCGAGAGAGTTGGCGCAGCTTGCCAACAGAAAGAGAGAGAGAGAGAGAGAGAGAGAGAGAGAGAGAGAGAGAAAAGATGCAGCAGCTTACTTAAACTGTCCTCGTCCTCTGTGCTGCTGGTCCCAGGGCTTATGTACTTGAAGGGAGCGATCAATGCCGACAGCGTACTGACTTTCTCTGGAGGAGAGACAAGAGACACGCAGAGTCAACAGGAGGGCAGCAGCGGGGATGTTCTGATGGTTTTATCGATGAAAAGCCGAAGATCAGCGTCGGCCCAACACGGAGACAGAGACGGAGCTTAGGTGAGCAGGGGTATGCACACAAGGCGGCTCCTGTCCCCCGCACATAAATCATACACGCCCCACACACAGACACACACACATACACAACCTAGCACACACACACCCTGGATCCGTCTGCATATGGAAAATCGAAAAAATTTAAAATAAATATAAAACATAAAGTGAACTCATATTGTAGTCTTTGCAATGGAAGTTTTCTGGAAGGTGGTGACAGGAGAACTCAGGCAGCAGCTGATGTCTTATGCAGAGGAGTTTACAGAGAGACAGAGCAACATGAGCAACTGTCATCTCCCCACGTCTGAAGATGTCTCCCACAGCATCCCAGTATATCTCCTTCACCCTGCGTCACCCATTCTAACAGCACGTCCATGAAAATCTAGAATTGGTTTTAAGTTACATGTAAACTCATGCTCCACTTCCGATTCAGTCTTAACAGCGTAGTCAACATCACGAGTGACCCTAGAATGTCCCCCTTAGGCCGTCTGTTCCGCTTCATTGGTCGACAAGTTTCATTCACAAGGAGCAAAAATAGTAATTTTCACATATCAGAACAGCTTTGTTTTCTGTTATAATAGTTTCTTAAGTAAAGTTGTCTTTAACTAATACATGTTAGATGAGAGAGTATTTTATACTCCAGCTGGTGATGCTTCCCTGTGAGGTGTTATAACAGATGATGCCACTGGACAGAGAGTTGCATTAAGACCCAGAGGAAAGTATCTATCTAGTCTGATCTATAGGTTCATCTGCCAATAAGGTGACGGATGGTGGAAGAAGGGTCTTAGCAAATTGGCAGCCATGACGTTGATGATGAAGATGATATGCTGGACAGAGTTTTCATTATCTCCGACAATGGAGGTTATGATTTCATCCCTGTCCATTTTTCTATGAATGTTTGCAATTTACGTTAGCAAACAAAAATCTGGACCTACTGAACTTAAATATGGTTTTGTAAAGCGACTGTTGGGCCCTGGCAGAGATATGCCACCTACTGAGTGCCCTCATAACTTTAGATAATGTAGTCTTAGCTGTGTATTTTACCTTCGTCAATTTCTGTTTCATATCTAAGTGGTAAAGGCTTCACTATGTTACACAACAGACTGTCTGCTTATGAATAACACGTCTAGACAACTCGCCAATATCGTTCGTACCTAAGCAAAATTCCCCAAACTGTTGCCACCTCCTCATGAAAACTACTGACAGGGCGCTAGACACGGTATTTAACTATTTACTTGTAATATCATTTGTTTTTAATTGAACTACGAGACAATTAAAGCTCACATGAAATGATATTTGACATGTAAAGGTATTTCACGGTATTCCTTTGTCTGGCTCCTTCTCATCTAGACAATGTAAATCCTCCACACGGACCCAACACTTGTGGTGGAAAACTTCCTCTCTTCATCAGCGCTAACCTGTCGACAGCAGCTCTCACTCGCTCCTCCCTGGGGTCTGCTGCTGTCCAGGTGCGCGTGCTGTTTACAGTGTGAAGGGCTATTAGGGCCGTCGCCTGATCTGGCGCTCGCCATGCAGCGATGAGCAGAATTGACAGACCGGTCTGCCTCCTAATTACAGCCCCTCTCTTTCCCCAACATCAGCTGATGGTCAATAAGAAAGGGGGGGGGGGGGGAAGTAGGAAACAAGCGAGAGGAGGAAATGGAGTTTGTGTGTGGAGAGTAAGAAGGTGAGGCTGAGGTGAAGACTCCTTCTACCCTCCGACGTCCTGCAGAAGCATTAAGGCCTGTAATGGCGACACATTAGAGTGCCATAAAGACGTTTTGATAACGGCGAAAGGTTGAGAATGAGCTTGGCCCCCCTGCTGTTCTCTCTCACTCTTCACTAGAGGGCCTCGATGAGTCACTAACTTGTATGGTTTCACTCTAAACACAGAGGCTGGAGCTGCACCGGTCCTATTGGGCCAAAATCACAATACAGGCATTTGCATTCTGACCTAATTACGGACTGAAGCCCATCACAAGCAGCAATTTGGCCCGACATGACTCCCTCGGCCAACAGGGTCATTATCTAGGCCATTTTCAAATCAGTCTATATTGTTTTAGAGCCTATTTACAGTAAAAACATGGCTGGCTGGTGTGTTGACCAAAGTGGCCGAATTAGGAGCGGTTAAGTGTCGGCTGGCGCAGCATATTCCAACTCTTTCTTTTATTTCTACACAAATGGCATTTTCTCTTTTTGTGTGGAGAAAAAAAGACAAACATTCACATTAGGATGAAATTACACAGCGTGGTCAGCAATTACCACGCAGGAGCCTGAGCCTTTACACTGGGGACCGAAAAACCTGTAAAGTATCTTTGATAATCCTGTTTTGCCAAAAGGGTCTGAACCACCCACTCGCCAGCTACTGCCAAGTCAAAAGACCCAGTGGGCACTAAGATACCTGCGCCTGGTGTAAACACATGCACACAGTGTATACACGTGAACAAGTCATGAGTTTTAAAAGCAGCTGCTACAGCATAAACAAATTTATTCCGTGTGGAAAATAAGCCAAAGCTGTGAACATTCAGATCGACAGGTTGCAACACCAAAACAGAAGCCAGCATGTTTATGTCTTATTAATTGTAATAAATATATTCTAGTAGTTAAAGTTCTGACCATTTCTATATTTGGTTGCCAAATATGAGCAGAGATGATTCATTGTTTCGGCTGTGGGTATTAACCTTCGACATAAAGATGGACGACATGCTCCCCATAAGTGAAGCCAAAGTGTCTCGCTCGCCTCCTGGTGACGGCTGCAGTGTAGGTAATAAATCTTGCCTCCTCCATGTTAGTGGATGAGAGACAGTCAAAGAACACGTAAAAAATATTTTTCTCCGCGATGGTTTCTGTCATTATATATGTATTTATTAGATCCTATATAATACAGCTGCAATGGAAAGTTACTTTCAAAGGGATTTCAGGAGGTTGCAAACATGACATTACAAACACAATCAATACAAAAATGTGAATAGATGCGAATTATCTTCACCCGCTGGAGTTGAAATATCGACTTGAACTAGAGCGAAATATTTGCGTTACGCAATGTCTGAGAAGCTTGGACTCCAAACCTATTGGAAATGAAGGTGAAAATGATCGCTGCTGAATGTGTATGATACCACTAGCCTTATGATGATTTATATCGAGACTGGGTGATGAAGGACAGGGCTTGGCAGAAAGTGAGCCAGGAAGTTGGGCTATCTGGAAAGAAACAGTCACCAGAGTTATTGTGCCACTGACCATCATTCGTACAAACTGACATCACCATCTCTGAAACACCAGCGACATAAAGAGGAAACAAATCCTCTGAACTATCCTCAGTGTTTGCTGATGTGTTGGACTCATCACTGGGTGGAGTAAAAACCTGAATTGGCTCCTATTCTGTATTCAGAGGATATCTATTCAGGTGACTGAGTTCACAGACAGTCGGCCAGTCAATAGAGCTTTTCTCTAAAGAGCTCTTCAGGTCTGTTTAATTTCAAAAACAATTCTTCTCCCTTTCAAAGGACCACGGTTCATTTCAAATGTCTCAGGAAGCAGCTATTGAGTAGAAAATATCATGTTTTCAATAACACTGATGCTGAATCAAATGCGCAGTGGTAAGCAATGCAGCTTAGAGGTCATCCTCCAAATGCCACCTCTGATCGTTTTCTGACAGGTTTATGAAGCGCAGACACAAGCACACTTGGCTCTGATTTATGACTGGGCCGTGTGTAACATCAGAGGCAGTGTTTGTTGGTGTATTTCAGTATGCGCTTTGATTGATTTTCCCACAGAGATACAGCATATTTTTCAGCCCTGTAAATTAAAATACGCTGCACAGAGCTCACGTAGAGCAGATTTATTTCAAAATAAATGCTTTATTGTGGCAACAGTGTACAGCTTTACAGAAGGATCCCTGATACTAAGTTTATCTTAAATATTCTTTCAATGGTTGATGAAAGGAAATATCTTTCTTCCTTACAGAGACTTTTCAAACGTAAACGTCCTATGCGGAGTTTCAACGACATGCACACTTAAAAGTGTAATACACATTTTACATTTGTTTGGACGATAGAGTAAAACCGGAGGAGAATGTATGGACCAGACATTTTTTCTTATTATCGATACAATGAGAAGCATCTTCAGAAGGAGACTAACATAGTGTTAGATGATGGTGTTTATATGAACTATAACAGTGTACTAAATACTCCAATACAAGTAATGGTCATGCACTGTGTGTAAGCAAAATGCACTTAAGAGTATCCAATGTAAAGTAAGGTACTAATGTGTGACTATTATGCTATTTTGAAAACTAATTATGATACATTATCATAATATTTCTTGACATCAGCATTACGTGAAGCCTCAGTTCAGAGCTGAGTGGAAAACTCCTGCCTGTTGCAAAGTTCATCAAATGTGCCACCACAGTTACCTCACATGCCCTTCACGCTACCTGTCATCCATCCCTTCTCATTCACCAGCAGACGGGCTGGATGAGACAATGGGTGCCAATAGTTTCAGCTCACTACGTCTATCTCCCCGACTGCACCAGGACACGGTGAGAGAGAGAGAGAGAGAGAGAGAGAGAGAGAGAGACAGAGAGATATGGGGGGGAAAGGAGAGAGATTCGCATTTGTTTCCACAGCACAAAGGCAGTGAGGCAGAGGAGAACCAGGTTAGATAGGGGGAGCCTCAGTCAGACGACCGACTGATTTGTGAACATCCTCGTGAATCAATGCTACATGTACACAGGATGCAATATACCTATGAAGTTAACATTTAAGGAGACATATTACACGTATATTCAGGTTTTTGTTTTGCTTTACTGTCCAGAAAACATCCCTTTTCTCATACAGTTCAATACTGCAGCTCCTCTTTTCAGTCTCTCAACCACTTCCAGCATGTGTAGATATATCGGACCCTGCTATCGGTAATGTAGCAGGACATAGAAGAGCCACGTTGGACCCGAGTCACCAAGCTGTCCTTTCATTTTGACCTCAGGGCCACACCTGTTTTGAGAGTGTTGATGCCATTATAGTGACAAACTCTGTCCAAAGACATCTGGACAGATTCAAACACACACACAGAGACACACACGATATTGGAATGTGAAAATAATACCAGCCACGCTGTCGCGGCTGATAATAAAGGGAATTGAGAAGCACCCAATTTCAAGCCACTTAGCAGTGCAGGACTGTAACTGCACTGTAAAAGTAAAAAGTATTTTTGCTTTTAAATATCATCTCTGACGTCGCTGTCGAGCTTCGACGACAAAGATCCATCCTAAGCAAAAAAAAATTGAACTCATGGGAAGTATCTGTAATGTGGGAAGACATGCCATTTAACTAATACATTTAGTTTAAGTCTATATTTCACTCAGTTCTCTGATGCTGGGCACGATTTATATTGACTGTTGTGTAATAACGAAGTGTCAGCTGGGGACACCTGTTCCTCATTGACAACCTTCAGTGGTGTTCTTTCTTAACCGTCTACACAAATGCATGAGTTTCTCTGCCGGACATTTACGTTTTAATTGAGGTTGTGAGTGCAGTTACACACTTACCGAAGCTACAGTGTGCATGTTCTGAAATAAGTCGAGTTATCCTTTAATAGAGGGCAGAGGGAGAAAAGGAGGGGTGGGATGTGTTAGCACAGACTGATGGATATTTAGCACCTGATTAGCAGCGGAGAGGACAAAGTAGCCCGGCCATCTGCTTTGCATTTGCACTTCTGGACCTGAAGGCCAAGGACAGAGTCTGACCCTGCATGTTGTGTGTATTTTCGTTAAAGTCATGCTGCTTCATCACATACATTTATTTTCAGAGAAATGTAGTAGATTCTTGCTTTTTCAGTTTATGGAAATGTAAGAATTGTGCAGATTGGACTGCAAATCCACATGATTACATCATCAACGTTGTATTCCTGTTGATGCCTTCAGGCAAATGTCTCACTTTCTGCTTAGTCTTTTGAATATATCGTTTTCATTTGGGGACTCAGGTTGGCAGGTTTCCCTTTTCATTTATTTTCTTTAATCATGTTGTGGGTGTGTGTAAGTGTGTGTGTTTGAGACACACTGGTTTTCTCCGTAATCTCTAAGTTGTGTGCAAATATCTTATATATTTTAAGCCTCAGGGATTTATGCCTTCGTCATAAAGTCAAATTTGTGGTTCGCAGGAGCTTTTCTATATAGAAATGATTTGACTACTTTCCACTGTATTAATATTATTCTCAAGAAAAACTAAAATGTTGTCTAATTCCGTCTGTGTGAAAAAAAGCTGGTTGTGATAAAACATAAAGGTGTGGCTGAGACAATAGACAATGTGGATGAAGCTGTGAATGAATCAACACATTCTAAAAGGAGGATTCACACCCAACCAGTCAGTACAGCGATCCATATGATCACCAGTTTCAACACAGTCACAGAGATGAGTTTTATCGAGAAATAGGGTCACAACCTCCTCATGTGCTCTTAAGTTATGGCCAGTGTTGGTCAAGTTACTTCTAAAAAGTAATTAGTTACAGTTACAAATTACTTCTCCCAAAAAGTAATTGAGTTAGTAACTCAGTTACCACATTGTTAGAGTAATTAGTTACTCAGCAAAGTAACTGTGGCGTTATTTTTCATGTTTTATAACGCTGTTACATTCTGTAACATCTTTAACGTCAAAGATGTTTATATTAACTGATTGAATAAAAACACTATATACAGTATTTTAGAACATTTGGTATTTATTTGAACTCAATAGATTGCAGCCTGCCATATGATGCATAGAATTAAAACATATAAAAATAAATATTGATTTGTTGAATGTGTGTAAATAGCGTGTTTATGTTTACGGGGCCGCCATGGTTTGCGGGCTTGAGCACGGGGATATGTGGGATTGATGTGGGTTTTGTTTAAATACACTTATAATACGCAACCTTTTTGTGTCGAATTTGTTTATATTTATATTTATTTAATTAGGGGTTAGACCGATAACAAGGTCATCGGTCCAACCAGGGATCTTTCGTTTATAATAACTTGGTCGGGCAGCGCGCAAGGTACACAGCGGGTCGAGTCCGCCCGTGTCCTTAAAATTAAAAGCGTAGAGCATTTCCCCTGGGGTTTGAACAGGGTGATTTGTTACAACCGCACGCTTCATTCAACAAAATTGTAGTAACGCGCCACTTTACATTATCAATAACGATAACGGCGTTGTAACGCCATTTGGACACTTCACGAAACATACAAAGACATAAGAAAACATAGATGTTAGTTTGGTTTAGAGAGAAAACAGCTAGCCTCTTCCTGTCATTGTTTGTTTACGATAGGGATGGTCATTCGATTAAATTGTCTTTATCGATCGTCGGGAGAATTAACAATAGATTGCCGATTAGAAAAAACACAGCGTGTTTCCTCATTGAGATCTTTATTACAAGATGAACAACTCTTGTGGCAGTTAAACGGGATCAGTTCACTAGCTACACTTGAAAATATGAGCTGCTGTATTCTTAAGCCCCGACGAGAGAGCAGCAGCTAGCCGCTGAGAGCTAGCTCGATTTGACAGTTCTCGACCTCTCAGTCCGGTTGTTGTCACGTCCTCACTCCCGGAACCCCTCACCCAGACCCGGGTCTTTCCGGGTTCCCTTCCCCGCGGACTGAGGGTCCGTGTGCGGACATTAAGCCGAGCAGCGGAGGCTAGCTCCAGGCTTCTTCCTCCAGCTGCTAACTGTGCTGCGTTCAGGGCAACTCGGATATTCCGACCTCCTGCCACATATAGAAATCCAGTTTTTTCGTCGATGAAAAAACAATGTCATCAACGAAATTCTTAATGATCAATAATCGATGGTCGATTAATTATGCCCATCCCTAGTTTACGATCTATCTTTTAAATCAGTCAATCAAACAAATAAGATGGAAATGGGCGAGCTCTGTAGGTGTTGCTAGGTGGTAACTTTGGATGGAGCCAGGCTAGCCAATTAATGCTAAGCTAAAATAAAATAAGCAAACTAGGTGTAGCAATCTAGCCTACAAACACGAGAATGGAGTAAATCTTCTCAACATGTAAGAAAGTCATTCACCTTATTTTCCAATATGTCATTGATCACAAAGTAGTCAAGATTCAGTCTCCTCGAACTACACTAATTTAGGGTATAGAAAACGTTCACCGTGTGTCTGATGAGCCTTGTTGTGACACATTCAGTTACAGCAGAAGCTTTGTACAGCTTTTCCTGTGGAGCACTCAATAATAAAGAAATCTCGATCCGCAAACAAAGAGCAGGTTTTGTCATCAGTGGAAGAAGCCAAGAACGTTTGTCGTTCTGGTTAATCTGACGACACGTTGTTGCCAAGACAAATTGAAACTGAGCCTAAAAGCAGCAAAAAATCTGATACAAAACAAATTAGTCACAGGGAGTGTTGTGTTACCTTTAAGCAGAACTGAACGCGACAACCACACATTAAACATGTCGAGTACATGTAGAGTATTTTGATTATTCTGATTTCCCCTCTTAGGGCTACACAGAAGTCTATTCATTTCACTGCTATGAGTCAGATATTTCCATCTGTTCTTTCATTTGTCTGTGTTCTGCTGCTGCAAACACTTCAGCCTCCAACACCATGTAACACAGTGAAAGATAAGATTCAGCAGAGCCGTTTTTCAATTCATAGGCAGCGAGGGCAACTTCACTCTCCGAAACTGAAGTGGCCACAGATACAACAATGTATTCCACTGTGGAGAACAACTCCAGTGGAGAGTGAATTGCCTAATCATATTGTAGCATGCCACTTTCCCCCCCCCCACCCCTCTGTCTTTCTTCTCTTGCTCTTCCATTTTGACAGCGAGTACACCCTCCTGCTCCTGAGAGCCGACTCGCCACGGTTGAGTGTCACTGAGGAACTTGCTCAGAGTGTGTAACGGCAGGCGGATTGTCACCGAGGCCCGGGCCGGCGGTGCGATGCTGCAGCGGCCCTTATGATCACACACCAGCTCAGCTTTGTCCTCCTAAGACCGCACACGTCTCCTCGAGCACTCACCTCCTCAGAGACACGCTTCCTTTCACCGGGATAAGACTCCAGAATGCTGTCATGATAAAAGCTTTTTAATGTCATATCTCATGCCTGAACTGTATAAAAAATATGTTCTTTTGACAACACAAAAAATATAAATTTTTCACTGAGTTTTTTTACTTTCACTGTGTGCATCCTGCACCTTGAATAGAGAGCATCTCGCCTTTGGACGACTTTGTGATTGACGGCGAAAGCTTTTAGTGGCAAAATTGCAGTTTCTGAATAATAGCAGATCCGAGAGCTGAAAAGGCCTTTTTGAGAAGAGTAAAGGCAAAGAAACACATGAGCCCTAAAACTGAACTTACTCCCGGTTGAAGTGTCGGCGCAGCCTGGTGATGGAGCAGGGATAGAATTGTGCAAAGGAATCCCTGACGCTGTTTTCATCCTTCACCCGAATACCTTCAGGCAATTAAACGCAAACATGCATGCCTCTTTTTTTCACCCTGCAAAGTTCTACACAGATCACGATCGCTACCTGATAAGTGGTGGATTTGATGCGTAGCCGCTTCCCTCCTTAACAGAATATTAATGCAGGCTGTCATCCAGGAGAATGACTCATTTACAAGCATGCAGCGGAAGCCGAGGACTCAAACCTGGATGAGGTTTGTCGCCTCGCTCGTTTGATAACAAGCACTCGAGTGTATTTACAAGGCAGAGCGAGTGAGATAAGTGCGCGGTGTAATGACACTAAGCAGGTCAGGGATGTGTCTGCGTCTCACTGAGTTGTTGCTCATCTCCCTCCCACATTTATCCCCGTTTCTGTCAGCGTGAGACACTTGCTCGTGCAGCCCGACGCCGCGCAGCTCCGTCAGCAGGAATGCGTAACGTTCTCAGGTTTGACTTGTGCCTCCTTTTTTCCGCTCTCTTGGCTTTCACTGCATGTGTGCGCTCTGGAGCTGGAATCCTGTCGTGCTGTCGCACTCAGAACAGAGGAAACATTGTGTCGCGGTATTGCCTGCCTCTGCAGTAAGTGCACAAGCACGCTGACATGGCACTCTGATGGTGATGGTGACCCGGCTCAGGGTCTCCAATCTCGGAGTGTGGGGGAGTCAATAGGTAGGTGCGAGGTTAGAGACAAATTGGTGTGTGTATGTGTGTGTGTGTGTGTGTGTGTGTGTGTTACAGTCCTGCAGATGCCAGCTCAGGCCCGGGCGGCAGCCGTGAGGGGAAAGCAACACTCTGAGGAGAGGGGAGGTGTGAGGGATAGTGTGTGGATAGAGCTCATATGATACCGTTTCTGTTTGGAGGCCTGAGAGACATTTGTGTTTCCTTCTTTTATTAGCCCAATTTTTCACTCTTTAAATCCCAATATGCCCACTCACTTATCCCTCCCATCTCCTGTTTGATCACCTCTCACTGCGTCCACTCGTTATATCACCTACACGTCCCGTCCTCTGCTCTAAACGGCCTCCACTCTCTCCACTCATCAAATAAACCGGCGAGCCTCTGTGCCATCTCCTCCAGCAGTGTGTTGGTGCCTCACATTATGACACATAGAATCAGGCAGGGTGTTTGCACTGCTTTGTTCAGCACAAATTGGTGCACCGATGGTCGCGGCAAAGCACAGATGGGACGTGGACAGTTTTTCATCGGCTGTTCCGTACGACAGAGCCCAACACATCTGGTATGCAGCGAGAAGCATCTCTGCACTAATTTGTTTGTCACTATATATTGAAGGGACGATCTGTCATCCTGCCATGCTTTGGTTGCGCCATGATGTTTGAAGAACATGGCTAGTCAGAAGTTTCAGGCGGCCTGGCTGGTTGGCCGCCTGGGACTCGCTCGCACGAGCCATCTGATTGTTGGGGGGGGAGGGAGGAGAAGGAAGGAAAGAGGTGTGAGACAGAATTTCGCTTTAACGCTGATACATCACCCGGAAGAGAGATGATCCATTACCATTTGAGCTGGTTTTCCGCTGGTCAAAAAACCTGCAATGGCAATGGAGACAACTGACATCCACTCCTGGGTCAAGGGATCACATAATATAGCACCAATTGTTCCACTTAATGCATTGATAGTACAATAAACTGACAATGCTTTTCCTGTTAGGCTCACATCCAAAATACTACTATTTTAAATGCACTGAAGCAATTTGGGTCATTTTTTAATTTGTAAGCAAATCCAGGTTTTAAGGATGAGGCCTAACCAATGTATCTGGTCACAGTAGCACGCTGGTTTTGATCAGAGAAGAGCAGAAATGCTTTTGTTAGCCGAAACTGTGACAGGACTAACTTTCTCACAGTGAGGAAATAGCTGCTGAACGCTGCACAGGAAGACAGACATAGGGCAAAAGCACATACAGTATACTACATCAGAAAGACCTACAGTTAAAAAACAACTAATAATTTATATTTTTTTATTTTCTGCAGATCAATGCAGTATTAGATTATTATTATTCACGCATCAACATATACAAACTGCTTTAGTGTTGTGTTGACTTATAAAGGTTTTATCGAAACTTAAACAAAGCACATTAACGGTCACACGATTTTCCCGCCAAATGCCCCCACCCCTCATTCCCTCTACTGTTCATGTACTGCGTTAGTCCCCTACTTCAGATTCCTCACATGTTCCTCTGTGTGTTTCTTTCAGGGGCCTCAGATTTCCATACAACCCCAGAGTGAAAAAAATTATAAATGAAAGAAGAAGGTGATGAATGCAATCTGACAGCTCATAATATCCCCTTTCCCATTCTATGCTCTCCATTTGCTGTGATTCTAAGTCAATTAAAGAACTGTTTGATGTTGATGCATGCAGACTTGGAAATTAAGCCGCAGTCTGGTAGGTCCTTAATTGGTCTTCATGTCCCTATTTACACCAACAGACTCCTACAGGTCACATATATCCCTGAAGCGCTGGATGACACACACACTTCTGCTGGTTTATTTTTATCCAAAATGCAATAAAAACAGGGGGAAGTGGGGCTGGAGAAGTGGGGCTTCAGAGTGAAATGTGAATGGCTCGGTGCTCGCGCAGAAATCTATTTTTCAGAGAGAGAGAAAAACACTTTTATCTGATGACAAGCACTTTCCATGGCTACTTAAGAATGACATTAATGTTGCAGGGGGGGATGGCGCTGTGGTAATACCTGCGGAAAAGGAACCCGGCAAATTCCAGACCTCTCAATACTGTATCTCAAAAATATCAGTTTTACATTTATTCTAATGGCAAAAAGGCAAAAGCGTCTGCATCGTGCCTCAGGCTTGTGTTCCCTCACTGTTATTCTAAGTTACTTACAGGTATTTCCAATTTGCCTGAATCCATGTAGCGAAAGCTGAAAAAACTACATAAGTGGGGAGAGTAGGGAAATGTCATTTCCTGTAAATCAGGGGAGTGAATTCGTGAAGACTCAAATGGAGGGTGTTTGAATGGCACAGCCTGGAGAGACTGTGTCTCTGTGCAGGAGGGAAAGTTACTGGAATGAAAGAGAAAAAGTAAAAATGTCTTATAGAGTTAGATTATTCACAGTGATTCCTGTTAGAGGCAACATCAATACAGCCACTTATTTTTTTTGACAATCTCTATCCACATTAGCATTTTGTTGTATCGTTGTAAAATGCTGAGTTTAACTGCACAACAGCAGTAAGAAAAGTCAACAAGGTCGGGAAATCTATGAATTGATAGATTATACACGTTGCTCTTCACTGATAACTGAGGTTAATCCAGGTTGTTTTCTTCGGGGAAAAAGGTCATGTGATGAGAGGCTGACGAGTCAGTCAAGGCTAGGTTGTGACCGTAAAGACCCAATAAGCAAACGGTTGTCAGTGTCTACGTCCAGACTAAAACGCAGCACCGGAGTTTCCTAACTTCTCAGTTTTAGCTGCTCTAAACCTCTGGAGTAGTGTGGATGCAACGTGGATCAACAGCAGAGTTGATGTGTTTTCTAAACGGAAAACGTGGTAATGTGGATGTAGCCTTAGATTCACTGTTTGTTCCGCACAAAGAAACCTGTGGTCTCTTCACATTCAGTTCCGCTGCATGAATTGCATGTTGCACTCAAGCAGCCTTCAAATAAACTGAATGAACAGCAAAGAAAGAGAGAAGGTATATTCAGTCCTCTGACTGTCGCCCATCTCCGGGAGGTGAGCTGAATAATGGAGCAGAAGAATGTGGGCTCGCAGGCATGCTAAAAGGTTTTTGCTGTATTGCTTTGATTCGGTGCCACTGAGATGAAGGTATGTGTTTTGTTATCATGAAACACAATCTCTAATGGTCTCAGTCTCTAACACCAAAGCCCAATAAATTCACCATTACCTTGTTTAAAAGCTTGAACTCTCTCTTTCATATTGGCGATTATCCTTTTTGACCTGGAACTAAAGGTTGAGATCTCTGTTTCACCTTCAACTTGTGACATACCACCATCGTCGGCTAGAAATGAGAAAAGTGTTTTCCCATTTACACTGTGGTTGTAAAAGTAACCCTGGCAACCTTTAAGGCCTCAGTATGCTTCTCCGAGTCCGTTGCGGACTGACGGACGGACGGAGCGGACGGACCCTTTTTGATTTATAGTTCTACGAGCCTTTTTGTTGTGAAAACAATTCACCGCCAGAACAGTAGATGGCGCAACGGAAGTCGAGCTTAGAGAAGCCTACATCATGGGGTATATAGAAGAAGTCCATGCTGGTTTATTTACGTCCTCCCGGCTCCTCACACACAGTGAACGATGGCAACTAACAGAAAAAGGATGTTGATGACGCGACAGTTTTTGCTGAATAAAGTGACACCCAGCGGGTCATAATGCTTATGTTATCGTGTCTTAACACAGCGGTTCCCCGGTCTTGTTTCCGAACTGCGTTGCTAATTCAACAGCTGCAACAGCTTGAAGCTACACGGAGGCAGCTAGCTTCCCCCCAGCTTCCACACACAGTCATCAGGGACACCCGATACTAACTACTACCAAGTGTTTGCTTCTAACCTGACGGTGTTAAACAGTGTCATGAAAGTCGTGGGATTAAAGTCAGCGTTTTTTTGCGCTGTTCCCAACGCAGTTAGCATGGTGGCTAGCCCGCTAGCCCCGTTATGAAAGTTCGTTATAACTGTATGTGACCGTACACACATGCCGTAAGTGCTCTAACCAGCCACCATCAGCTGGACAACGCCGCTGGCTTAACACACTTGTCACAATGACAAGTGTGTGAGAGCTGCACGAAAAGCTCTCCGAGGAGCCGCAGAGAGGCCCGGAGAGGGCGTTCAACGTTGGAGAAGGCGGTCCTATCTGTCCGTGTCCATCAAAACGGAGAAGCATACATTGGCCTTTAGAATGAATAAAGCAACACATAACTGGAGGTGGTATAGGGGTGGATGGTGTTAGTGAAAGATGGTGGTTTTGGTTAAATATAAATAAACAGCCTGTGTTTGAAGTGTATTTTTTCCTGTATTAAACCATTGTTTATTGTTTGTCTGTAATTCCACAATGCATGGACAGATTTTCTTGTGCAGGTATCTTGAGAGGACTTTTGGAGCTGATCAGTTGGGGAGATTCAGGAGCAGGGATGTGGGGGACAACATCCCTGGAGTTGAAAACAGTTTGGGTGTTCTGAAATTGGTATCTGCCAAATTCATGCTGAATCCTGCTTGCCTGTGGAGGACTGTAAAATATTCATGGGTGTTCTAACGTCCACTGCTGAGGGTAGTATTTCTGCGGTTGCTGCTGATGGTCAGTCTGACTGTAGAAGAGGGTCAGTATGTTTATGTGGGAGAGGGAGCGAGGCAAAGAGTGTTGCCACCCTGTTATTTTCCATGCCAAAAAATTGAATGCAGATCCCATGATTTAATTATCAGCACCAACTATAGGATGCGCACACAAATTCACTATCTGCACATGCAGCCTTCTCTCTCGAAGTGGAATGGCATCCCCTTACAAATCGCCTACTGAGTATACATTTTAAATCAGATGATTTAGCTTTCTGTTCAAAAAGTGTATGTCATTCAACATGTCCAGAAGGGATCTTTCGAGAAGACATGAAAACCCCATGATCCCGTATCTTGCAGGGATGGAGTGGAGAGTAAAAAGACACAATCCAGGTGCACAAATAGAGTTTATCACCATTTCAGGGTGACATAAAGCAGCGGGACTGGAATTCTGTAGGTAGCATCAAACTGAAATAAGCCACAGAAAGAAGTGTCTCGAGCAGCAATCCCAGCTCATTTCACAACAGATAAAAACGAGCTAATGAAGCCAAAAGCAGCGAGGCGAACTTCACATGAAGAACAGGACTATTCTTCTTAGGGGGCATCGTGAAGTCTCATCCAAACCACTCCAAATCCCTTTCATTCACCCAATACCCCAGCCTCTCCATCGCCTTCACATGCCTCGGATCCACGAGCCAGGACTATCTTCCCACCTCACCAAGGGCTGAATGAATGATGAGTAATCGCGCAGGAGGGTTAGGTCATTATCGACACGTGGAGGTTTGAATCGGCACGCCGGAGGCTTCATCTGTGCCGCATTCACCGCTCCTTTTGACTTTGAAGTGTGCAGCACACCTGACTCCTGGTGGGGAGGCTGCTGTTCCAGCTCATTTCCGCTTTTGACTTTTTGAAGCTGAAGCAGGATGATCTATTTCGAGAAGAGGCCTCTACTCTTTTCCTAAATGATGCCAGCAGGGTGGGGATATGCAGTCAAATGTAATATTTGTGAGTTTGAGATTGTGTGTGTAGATGTCTTGCCCACAGTGTTTTAGATTTGCAGATAAATAAAGACAATTGTGTGTTTTGTGTGCAAGAGTCTCTGCAAATTGCCGCAACATATTTTGAATACATTTATGACTCATGACAATAAGGTATTTGTGTCTCCGGACGTTTTTACTCGAGAAATGAAGCAGAGAATAGACTGAAGTGTGAAAATGTCAAATCATAGAGACAATAATGATGCGAGAGTGAAAACTCACTACAATGACCGGCAGTAGGGCACAGTGGGCCGGAAGGCAATGGCTCTGATCTAAGCGGCACTTAGCTCCTCAGAGGATTTAAGCGTCTTGTTGTGTGACTTTTTCGATTCATCAGCTGTCTACAAGCATCAGGCTATTTCCATTCACAGTCCTGAGCAAACTCTGGTGAACCCAGTATACAACACCCTGAAAGGTAAGCAGATATAGAAGGCTGCAGTACATCAAGCAGTTTAAGAGGTGGATCGGTTGAGACCAAAACAGAGCTGCTTTCAAAACGAATCTGCTACATAAAGAGAGCCACAACTCAGAGTACAATGTAGAAACTACAGCTTCAGACAGAAAAGTTAAGTTTGGTGGTTTAGTTCGATTTTCCAGTGTATTCTCAGTTGACCTGCGCCCCCACACCCTCAGTGCACCTGTCTGCTTCTTCTTTGTTTGTTACTCATTTTTTGAGCAGAGTGTAATCTTGAGTGAGCCTCCACGATACCAAGCACGGTTGCTAGGAGACTTGTGACGCAACTACCAAGCCTCTAAAAAAACACCACACAATTATTAGTATTTCTCCAGCAGAGGTGTTTTTATGTGTGTGAGGAGACAACAAACCCAGTCGGCAGGGCTGTTCGTGCGAGTCTCCTCTCGTCTACTGTGAGTCACTCCATGGTTTCATTTTCCTTGATCTCAGTTGGATAGCTGCTATTTCTAGGGTGATAACACATTTAGTCATTTCAAGGTTGTGCTTGTTTGTGAACTACAAGAAAGAGTGTGTCGTGACACCCTCCCTAGTGCAACCAGGTAAAAACAGATTCTCGAAAAGAAAAACTTCCCAAAAGAATAGAGAAGAAAAAGAAAAGAAAAGCTCCCTCATGGGTAACGTGTACTTCTTCCACTGAGTAAATAATGGGATGAGTGATATTATCCGCCGACTGTGTAGGCATAGAATTCTGCGTCTGGTGCATGACCCAAACAGACAAGCCCATGAAATGGAACACCAGCTTAGTATTGCTCTAGTAGACTCTGATGGGCGGAAACAAATGGAGTTTGGCATAGCTGTGTATGATACAGTGTGTCCTAAATGCTCTATGACAGTTACACAAGCCTTTTCTGTTTAGATCCATACAATAGTAAGAGTCCACGGTCTATGATTGGGTGGATTTTTTTTCATTGAATGCACACAATCCTGCTAATCGTATGTTGATTCACTTGATATGATTGTGCATTATGATCACTACTTGTCTCCGAGCCGTAACTAGGCACCGCAGGCCCGTCAAGCTTTGGTCGTCCTCTCACGCTGAAACATGGGGTTGAGGTTAAGCAGCATGATCAAATACTCACTAAAATAATCAGTCTTTCTAACAAATGTATCTTTGCTTAATATGCCTTAGAAATCATCACTGTTAATATGTTATATTTTCCAGAGAATACCAATGAGCTAGTAGCCAAAGTAGCTACAAAAAAAGGATAAATTATTCTTTGTTGGTACTGCAGATTAAATTGAAATGAGACAAACAACCACTTTATCGTGTTTTATAATATACATTATTACAACATCCAGTGTGACCTCATTTAAGCCCTAGATTAGCAGACCTGTACGTCCCTTATACCCCTGCTCATACACTCCAATCTGCTAACAAGGTGTTACTCTCAGTACGAAGGGCAAGACTTGATACAGAGGCTGGATGTTAATGCAAGAGCTCCACAACTGTGCAATAACCCTCTTTTATGATTCAGACAAGCTACCGAATAGTATTTTTTAAAGTCTTTTAAAATGCAATTTTATAAAATAGCTTTCAATTTTGAGTTGTATCTATTGTTTCCTGCATTGACAACTTTACATTTGTATTTGCACTGCATATTTTATGTTTTGTATGTCTGCAAATCACTCTGTAAACCTGCTATATAGTTTTTTTTACAATCATATTTACTAGAAGAAGACAGACGGCACTTCAGGAACTGGTCCTTTATGGGAAACACATGGGTGTGCATGAAACCAAGTTGCAGTGATAACTAGGTGTAGTTTTTTCCTGTGCGCTGTTGTGGTCAAGACAAAGGTTTTAATTTGTCTTATGCTGTTGTGAACACTTTATATACAGACTTAGGGTGGAGGTTCTAAGAAAAACTGTGAAAGAATCCAGGCGTCATGACTTGGGTTGATAATTACAGTTCTAATGATGAGGAGCATAACGTCTGCGCGGCGTGTGACAGTCCTGACCAGTGTCCTTGTAATAACTGCCTCTGGCCCGTGTTATTGCCTCTTCCTGTCTATCAGCGGCTCCCTCTGTCTGCCTCCGCCCTGTGCACATGCCTCTGTAAGCCTCTGTACCTGGCTGCCTGTCGCCCTGCCTGTCAGAGCCACTATCTACCTATCAATCTGTGAGTGTGTCCGCCTGCGTGTGGTGATAAGGAGCCGTGGGTGTCTGTAGCCCTGACACCAGCTGATTTATGCCAGCCTCTTTCCCTTTAGGGGGGCGATTTGTGAGAAAATCCCCGACGACCCATGCTGACTTTGTGTGTGTAAGTGTGTGTCTGCTGGGCTGTTTGCATGTGCGTGTGTGCGCTGCGATCGTCTGTCAAAACAAAGATGACAAGGCTGCTGTAACTCTTTTATTGCCATATTTCAAAACCCTGTACATCACTCAGCCCTGATTTAATATTTGAATTGTCCATTAATAAACAGAAAGAAAAAGTATTTTTTATTCGCAGGAGAGTCGGACTCTCTTCCACCCACCACATGAATGAAATCAATACGGAATGAGATTTAAATGAGTAAAGACACAATGTATTGCTAACTCAACACAAAAGTTGATGACTCTGTCAATCTAAACATGGCTGTGCTTTGATTTAGAATTTAACAATTCATGTGAGGAGCAGCTGGAAATCAGTTTTGCAGTGTGTGGGAGTGTGCGTCTTTCACTTTACATGTTTTTCAATCAATTTAGATGATTCTTGTCAGACTTATCTCATTTCCTATAAATCAAACGCCTCCCAACGACAAAACACAGCTTTAAAAACACAAAGGGGGCCAAAACAGTGGATCTTAGAAGACTAAATTCCATTAAACCATCCTGACCTCCATTAATTTTTCTTTCTGATAACTGCCACAATTATACTCATAACTGTATCATCTGCAGTTCTTGGATTTTCTTAGTTTTTTTTCCCATTTAAATTAAAAAGGCCCAACATCAACGCACATTTCCTGTTTCATTCTCAGTGCAAGGTGCCTATTTAAGTCATGTTTAGTGCGAGCTCTATAGCTTTGGACAAAGCCATACGACATTGACTTTATTTTTGAAATTTTGATGTTCAAGCATGTTGTGTTCTTCATAAAAGCTCAGAAAATAAACATTCATAACAAATTGTCATATTTATTGTTTGTGTGACCTGAGTAGAAATGCAATAATATAAAAAAAAGTGGTAGAGTGGAAACGCTGTCGTTTAAATAAAATAAAATGCTTTAAATGTCAACTGAGGTTTTCACTTCACTGAAGAACCTTAAAATAATGAAAGATCAAAAGATCACATTCCTTGAACAGGCCGTTACCTTCTCAAAGGAAAACATGAAACATAGTTAACAGACATGTTATTATCATTTTCTATCTGACTGGAGCTAATGGTTCCTTTGCTTGATGGAACCAAAGTGGCAACTTAGGGCCACCAGCTGATTGCCTTTGATGCCCCTACACCAGTGGTTTCAGATTCAATCACAGAGAGGGCCAAATTTAAAAACTGGGACTATATATTGAGGGTCAAACAGGGTCAACATTTATTAAACATGATATACAGGATGTTGGCTAAAGTGCAAAAATCAAAAAAAATATTAAGGGAGGCTACATTCTTATTTTATGTGCATGTGCCAGAGCCCGATGTTTGACATATTTTCTTGGCTGCTAGTTCATTCATGTTTGGGGTGAGGTTCTGTTCTGTGGAAACCCTTCAGATGGAGTGAAGGTGTGAGATGACTCCTGTGTGTTTTTTTTGTTCATCTTCATCACAGAGAAAAAAGCGTGTGGGTGAACTTGACGGGGCAGGCACTGGGATCTGTGGAACGCTGATGGAGATTGAAAGACGGAAGGAAAGAGAGAGTGGTGATCGAGATGCTTTGTATTGACTTTTGGGAAGAAGTCTTGACGTCAATCTTTATGCAATCAATGGTAAATGCCCAAACATCTTCAAACATCTGGCTGCACTCTGACACCAAAGAGAACAGTGTTAGCGATCAGACTGATGGTGTAAAGGTAAGGAAGTGTCCTGGTTCTCTCTGATGTGAACACTTCTCTCTATCCACCTTCTCTATATCTATCTGTCATCTTAGTGGGTCTGCCTCCATTCTCCAGAAGCTACTCTCAGAAATCCAGCGAGCTCAGGCATCTGGATTGACTTGGATCAAGCACGCTAACAGGAGAGTGGAGGCAAGACTCTAGCTAAGGAATAGATGGAGCCACTGGCTGGCATTCAGAGTCGACCTTTGCACCGTGTTATTTGACACTCAGCGGTATTATCCCTCCCTCAACTGTTGTTTTTTTTTTTTTTTAAAGTTAGTTTTTTGTGTTCACGACAAGCGTCTGCCTGGAATGACAGAGAGGAGGCAGAAGAATCAACATGTCTCCGTGCTATTCTGGCTTCAGTACAACTCTGCTGATAGAACGCATATCCAGCCCACCCAGAGCCTGTTTGCCGAGATAATTAAATTCTCAAAGGATGCGAGGAGACGCAACACGTAAATTAATTTGAGCTGCAGCAACAGACAGGATTAATGCCGCTTTGGCGGGAGCATTTACTTCCAGAACAAATAAATGGGATGTTTTTGAAATTAATTACTGTTCCAGTGCACCATTAAAGAGTATCAGTTATCAGATGACTTGAAATACACACTTGGCTCTTTTGATGTGTTAATGATAAAGTAAATGATCCTCCCTGCCACGGAGGAGCTGGGAAGACAAGGGGAGAGACAGCCACGGCGAGAGAAAAGAGGAAGGCGCGGAAAATTATGAATGAACAAAAAGACTAAGGAGAAAGAAAAAGATGTGCAAAGGAATAAACGGCAGAAAGTAACCGCCCTAAGCTGGTGGAATAATGTCTATTTTATAACACAGCCATTAATATGAAGGTTATGGCCTTCACGGTTCAGACACTGACAAATTCCTGCTCCTGTTTTTAGTTCCCATTCACCATCCCTGAGCAAGTTTCAAGAGGAGGTTCACATTCTGCCTCGGGGTCGCTCGGTCTACTCCAAAAAATACAAGCTCCATTCACTTCAAATGAAGCGGCGTGCCCGTGAATGTAGGCCAGAATTACAGCAGATATGACTGATTGTGTTTCACTCTGTCCTCCGTTGTAATACAGGGGCTGGATTTAATAGCCTGGCTGTTAATCCATGTCAAGGAAGGCAGAAAAAGGCCCATTTGACACGGGCTAACTTCCCTCTGTAATTAGAAAACCTCATTAAGTTCATTAAGTCATCGCTTGTGTTGGGGGATTTGTTTTACATGCGCCGCCAACAGTCTCAGGATGGGGATGTGGGCTAACCGCTGTGGCTTCCAGTGGATGAATTACTGCGTCTGAGAGGTCGAGAAGAAGGAAAGCGTAGTTTGAGTTTAGGTGTTCAAATAACGTAAAGTTATTCAAATCGGAGGGAAAAAAAGAAAATGGCAGCATCTTCTTAAAAGGCGAATGATATGAGTGTGACACATTTCTGAAAGGCCCTTTGTCTTTTGTATTTATCAGAGGCCTTGAGTGCTGAGAAGGGGGGGGAATACCTCGCACGGCCTTGGGCAGCGACACACTAACAGATGACGAGACGCCACCGCCAGAGGCCCTCAGCTTTTTCCTCTTTTTTGTGCTCCCGGTCCCAATTTGGGTGTCAGTGAGAGCAGCGATTCATCATTGGCTGGAATACTTAGTGGGCCGAGAGCGGGAGACTATTCATCTCTGTTGCTGACACAGCCCCGGCCAGAGAGACGCCTCGCTGCCAGCGCGACCACTGCACAAAACAAAGTCCTCGACACACACTCACACACGCAAACACACTCGGCCTCAGATGTCTCTGTGTGCATTTTCACCTGGGTTATTTTATATCTATTATAATTAATTATCCTTTATAAATTGTACTTTTTTTCCCAATGGTGTCAACTGTTTCTCTCTACCCCTTATTAATTCTTAGGTTCTTTATTTGCTCTCTGGCAGAGTGAAATGAGAAGATTAATGCTACATTGATAAACTGATGTAGTTTTCTTGAACTTGGAGCTATGGTCCTTTAGCTTAGCATAAAGACATTAAAACTAACATGAGACAATTTGCATATCGGAACAACCGAATGTGATTGTGACACCTGATGTGTCTGATTTATTTGACCAGGAAGTTACAGACTCCCTCGTTGGTTGCATTGTACAAACTTTACAGCTAATACACTCTGGTACAAAACTGAATTAGCTCTATTTCTGTTCAAACTGGGTTTATATATAAGTTTAGGTGACTAACTGAACTGCGGTTATATGATCAGCTGTTTCAAAGCGAGCGACCGATTATCAGACCCAAGTTCGCAACTTTTCAAAGTAAAAGCTCAGTAATTCCACTCAATATGAAGCATTAAAGCTACAAAACAAACAGGTATGGTAGGAATACTTTGCTAACTTGAGACAGATCATGGGGCCAGTTTTCGTGTCTTAATGCTAATTAGTTTATTTGCTATACAGTGGTGCTAGTCTTCTTATCCAATGCCCCACCAAACATTGAATAGGGAGATTTCCTAAAATGACGATTACAGAGAAAAAAGGCCATCCCGAGTGCAGAAATATGTACGCATCATGCTTACTGTCACTGAATGGAAGTAAACGCTGGCATGTGCCGATAACACAGAGCAGCCACTTACTACCCTGCAGGTGAAAAACAAGGAGGACGTGCACTTACTGAGCCTCACACGGCACGCTGCTTTTACAATACATCTCTGTGGCATCAACATAAATCTGTAGTGTGCGCTCGTCGGGGATACACATGATTTAATGGTGTCAGGGCCTCCATTCATTTTGAGGACAACAAAAGAATGAAACAAGGGGAATAAAGGGTTAGTTAAAAATGGTAAATGAGTCACAGCGAGGTAAAATGAAACATTTCTCTGTCTCATAGTGAGACTTTTACTTTATTCAGGAGTCAGGTTAAAAGAAAAAAGGAGAGAACAAAAGGCAAAGAACACATATTTTTCCAGTTGTGTGCCTCGGTACACAAAAAGGTTGAAAAGCACAAAAGCGCTTCCCCTGACTACATTTAGCTCCACTGCTACACACATGACAACAAAGCTGTCCGCACGTCATCCGTTCCCCGGCACAGTGAACCGTGTACTCTCCGTAAGCCGCATGACAGTTCAGGCAAAATGGACTTCAGAGTCATGCCCTGCCATTTAATGCCACGGCTAAATTATCAGCTATCACCGAGGAGGGAGAAACACAGAGAGAGACACAGACGGAGCGCGGAGAGATTCCATCTCCAGTCCGCTTATTCTTGTGAGTCGCATCAAAAGGAAAAGTAATTAAGTCGTCTGAGGATGTTATTGGAAACGAGAATTCTATCAGTGAGGCTGTGGGCTTGTGATGCCTGCAGCTTATCCAGTCCGTACATATGTGTGTGTGTGCGTGTGTGTGTGTGTGTGTGTATTCCTGTGACTGACACACCACTGTGCAGCAGAAGATGAGACCTCTGTTGTGCGTTTGTAACAGGCGCAGCCAGCCGCTCCTCATTAACCTTTTGTGAGATAAGCCCGTTTTAAGTCCATGTTTGAACAGCCTGTGTGAAGTATCTCCCCCTGATATGTGGCTCGCCAACCACCCGGACCGTCCTTCCCTCCCCTTCCACATTCAATATTCCTCTACCCTCACCTCCTCCTCCAGATTACCAGAATTAAATTTCAATTTTAATCACAGGCCTGCAAATCTCCATAAATCTAGCACCTGAGCCACCCTTAATTACGGAACAAGCATTCTGGGGCGGCGCGCTGCCGTGGCCCGCTAACAAGGTTAAAAGGTGCAAAGTGTGTGTAATGGGAAGCAGGGGAACTCACTGAGCAATTGTTAACACCATGTTAGCTACTCCACTTCTTTGTCTCTTGCCGTGTTCGCCCCCTCTATTTTTCCCGACTATCTAAATACACAGAGCACCTTGTTAGAGGCGCTAGGCTAGAAGTAATGTAATGTAGCTAAGTGGTGAATGCAGAGGTGCCAGATGTGCATTCTGCAGTGGATGGCGGCGGCGGCGGTGATGGAGCAGGCAGGCAAAGCTGTTACATTATTCGCTGCTCGCTGGAGTGCTGGAGACATGGGGGGCGGGGGGGGGGGGGGGGGGTCTGTTTCCTGGAGGGACTTTTATTTTGTTCATTTTATTGTCAAACTGTACAGCTGCCTGAAAGCTATGGAACAAATATCAAGAGTAACGAAATAGAACTCTTACACTGCAAATATGCCAATGACAAAGGTTTTTTTTAAATATTTTCAAGTTAAAAGTAATCGTTACTGTAATCGATAATGTGTCTCATTTTTTGAATATTGTTTGACACCGCTTAAATACATTGTTTTGTGTATTTTTAAAACCACCTAAAGAAAATCAAATATCAACATTTAAAAAATATATGTATTTCCTTCAATTCATTTTAAGTTAATCGTTTCAAGTGTCCCTTAGCATGTCTACACTGTCATGTATTACTTAGTGGTTACGTTTTGTATCTACAACAATTTGCGATGGTTCCATTTTATTCGCTAGGTATTCGATATCTATCTATCTAAGTATTTAAAATCACATTAAAGTATAAAGATGGTAAAAACAATATCACAAATACAATAAAAAATAACGCATTCAGTACAATAACTATTACCATTATTTGTATCAACCATTTGTTCACTCTAACTCATTATATGTAGGATTAAATCAATATTTTGCCTGGTTTTGTCATTCGTCACTTTTACAACTCAGTCAACATACAACTGCAGGAGTTCTGGCCAAAACTCAAAGGACCACACACATCCTTGTTTCACTACTTATTTTATTTATATCTTAATGGAGCTGGACCTAAACACACGATTGTGTAATATAACCCTGCAGGAGCTCTGACATCACTGTGAGTGGTCTGCTGGTGGCACGCAGAGATAAGGCAGAACAGGTAGAAGCAGCTTTTAGTCATGATGAAGCACCAACAGCACTGAAACCATTTGCCTGAAAAGTGCCTTTGACTAATCTATTTGACAAAATCTAAGGTCATGCCATCATTTTATTTATATCCTATTTAAGTTTATTTTTATGAAATGTGCTCTGTGTATAAAACGGCCTTGCCTTGTAATCACATACATATTAGTTGTGTTATTGGCCGAGTTCAGCTCTGACTACACACATGAGGGATTCAGGAGAACCTTTGGAAATTTGTTTCAGGTTCCATGTCAGCAGACCCCCGCACTCGTCTGCATCAACCTTTTGCTTCCAATTTGAATAAATCCGTTTATCTATAAAGCGCACTTGGATTTTTGTCTCCCTGTTATTCATGGATTTGAAAGGATTTCGGTTGAAAAAGTGCATCAGCGTCTGTCCTCTGAAGAGGCTGAACACCCAGACGCGACCCCTCAGAATAACGTTTTTAAGTCTCCTGACTTTTCGTCGTGCAAGGTGATCGGATCTGTTCCAGCCTATCGAGGGAATAATCGCAGCCTCTGAGCCGCCACAATGAGAGGCTGAAACACCAGTGAACCTCCCATATGCTGTGTGAGTCTTTGTTTCACAATGTGTAAGCCGCGGGCTGTGAATTAAAGCGGGACAATGCGATGCAGTCCGTAATACAATTATGCGTGGTGTAGGAATTGTGAAACGGGTTTTTTGTGACAGGATTTCATGAGTGCGAAGAGCGACTTTAATTAAGCCTTGGTGCATAATGGGAGTCTTTGGGCTTTTCCCACTGTGCGAAATTGTACGCCAATTAGATAATCATCTGTGAAAATGTCGGACATGACAGACAAATTTCATGATAACAGTGTGATTATGCACAAGGGCAGCATCAAAATAAATGCGCACGTCATTCCCTTTGTTGATATCTGTGTGATTAGCATATCATTATTGAGCGAAAACACGAGCTCACAGTCTGAGCGCGGACCCTGGATCAGCTTTCTGTTTGCTGTGCTGCTAACACGTCGACGCCTGCATCACAATAAACAAAAAGAATAAATGGAAACAGTCAGAAAGAGACTAATTTACAAGTTCCATACTGACAGCTGGCCCGCTAATACCGCGTCCCCGCCTGGTTTTGTTTACACACTGGCTTGATTTTGATCACTGGTCTGCTCAGCCTTCCAGATGTCTCGCCCACATATGTGAGTCTGCTGTTGTTTTGAATTGCGGAGAGACGGCGGTCACCCAGACAAGCCTCCGCCACACTCAACTCACAGGATGAATCAAGAGTAAGCAGCAACGTCAATTATCTTTACTCAGGACGAGTTTGGTTTCCTTTAACGCCCATGCATGCAGGATAATCAATATGATTCCAGCAGCATTTGAGCATTGTGTCCCTGTGTGTGTGGTGTGTGTGTGTGTGTGTGTTTGTGTGTTGTCAGATAGCAGTGGAAGAAGCAGCTGTTCCCCCTCCTGTCCCCTGCCACTGATTTAACATATGGCTAACCTTTTGGAGATAGTGCTCCTGTTTCCTTTCCTGCTCTGCACTGATAACATCCCAAATCATTACCACAAACCTGCGTCAGTGTCACACACGGACTCAGCCACAAAACCTGCTACTAACAGCTACAGCAGACACACAAACACAGTTCCCTCTCTCTGGTTGGTCATTAATGGAATATCTAACCTCACTAACACATCAGGATGTGATGGACACAGCTATTTAAAGGTTTATTGAGGACTTTTGGAATAAAGTTGGTCACTGTCAGATTTTAAGGCAATATGAAGTATTATTTATGTACAATGTTCGGCTATGCTTATCACAACTTTGCATTGATTCACATTCATTGTCGACAGGTCTAACCAAAACCTTATCCCTAACCCACACCAAGACCAATTCAGGCCTAACCCTAACCTAACCACAAGAGTGGTGCCTGGACCACATGCACACACATCTATATAAAATATATAGGTATATAAATGTAATGTGTGTCAGTGTGGGGTTGTGTGAATAAACATGTTTCTAGTGAAACTGCCCTGAGTTTCCTGTAAGCTGCATAAACTGTTGCATCATCCTCTTCAGTTTTCTTCAGCAGAAACAAATGGCCAGAAGTCTTTTCCCTGTTTTTCTACACTAACCTTTCTCGAGTGAATTATGATGTAGTGTTGGTTTGTTGTGGTGAAGCCTCATTGGACTAGCACACGTCAATAACACGGGGCCACTCCTGCCTCGCTGCTCCCTAACAACGTTAAATGAACATAGAATAAATGACTTCCTCACCAATGAACCAATCTGATCGCATTTAGGCCGCCGACCAATCGCCAGCTATAAGCAGGCTGACGTTTAAGCAGATTGTTCCTGCCACTGTTTGAGACCTTTATTGATGATGCTCACACACACACACAGGCAGAGAAACACTCACACACGCACACACACTGTTGCAACACACCTTGAAATCAACACCTTCCCTCTGTTTCACAGTCAAGCAGGGGAAGCAAATCGCACGGCTCCCCAGACAATATTATCTCATATGCACAGACAAATTACCTCTTTGTTTTAAGGACATGAGTATTTCTCAAAAAGGACTGAAAAGGAAACTAAAGTGGCACTGGTGGTACTGTAGCGTTTTGCTCGGGAAAAAGAAATTCTCTTATTAAGTCTCTCTCTTCTCTCTTCTCTCTGCTCTCTCCTCTCTCTTCTCTCTCTCTTCTCTCGCTCATCTACTCTCTCTCTCTCTCTCTCTCTCTCTCTCTCTCTTCTCTCATCTCTCTCTCCTCTCTCTCTTCTCTCTCTCTCTCTCTCTCTCTCTCTCTCTCTCTCTCTCTCTCTCTCTCTCTCTCTCTCTCTCTCTCTCTCTCTCTCTCTCTCTCTCATCTCTCTCTCTCTCTCTCTCTCTCTAGAACAGAACAGAAAAGATCAAATGAAGGTTACGCCGTCCTCTCTCATGGCCTACATCCTGATGCCAGAGCTAATTGCATAATTTGTTTCAGAATTAACAGCTAATAGCAGTCTCTCTTCTTGGCTCCTGCCATCCCTCTCTCCCTCCCTCCCTCCCTGCCTCCCTCTCCACACCCACCCACCCACTGTTTTTCCCAACCTCATATCCCATTACATCTGTATTTACAGAAGCTTCAGACAATATAGCAAAAGATCACGCTGGAGTAAATTACAAGCACGCCCAAGATGGCCGCGTGGTGATGAATTATAGACTTATTCTCCCACTTGGCCCTGGCTTATTGAATCTCAACAGCATTATTAAACTATACAGTGGATATTTCTCATTTTATTGACTATTTGTCAAATTGAACAAAGAGCGAAAAAAAAAAAGGTAATATAATGACCTGCGCGGTACATGAGCCGACAAAGTCCTCTCCGCATGAGTGTTGATCAGCCCGGTGTTTTCCCACAGTGGGGTCCGAATTAAAACAAGCCCACCGCCGTGCAGGCGTGTGCGGGGGAAGCCGTGGCCACGAGCAGACGACTGCGGGACCCGAGAAAAGACAGATGAGCTGCTCAGAGGGTGGCCACTAGAAGTCAATGCCCCCCCCTCGAAACAGGCAATAACCTTCTCCCTTCTCCGTGTAATAACCAGCCTGAATTTCAGAACCAAACAAACAGGAAGGGGAGAGGGGGAGGATGTGGAGAGAGACAGAGAGAGCTAGGGAGAGAGAGAGGTGCTGCTAAACAAAGACTCTAGATTCAATCAATACTGTGATCCAGCTGTCAGTCATCAGCTACATTAACCTGCAGTTTGAGGTGAGCGAGGGTGTGAATGTTTTATCTGTTTTTCTGTCTCAGACACGTCAGCGTCAGCAGCAACAGGGGCGACTGTGTCACGGCGCAGAATTAAGAAGAAACACAAGAACAGATATTTCCGCGATAAGTTGCTCAGATCAATAAATACACCCCCGCTCCGCCCGCACAGCCTTTTCCTCAGAAACAACATTCACGTCACCGAAAACACCTCTTCACATTTTTCAAATTAAAGGTCACATTCACCTAAGAAAACGTGGTGACACCATGACAGGTGGCGAATGAGTTCACCCGCCTGAAGTCGGTCGCAGCAACGAAAGGGCCGCTGCGGGGAAAATGTTAATGTTTTCTCCTGATCACATGACTTGACCCAGGTAGCCAATGATCTGTATCTGGCGCTCGCTACTGATGTAATACAGTTTGCAAACAGAGCCGCAGGCAAAAAAATCTTAATTAAGGTCCTTCCCAAAGCGCAACCTTCAGACGACGTCGCCAAAACAAAGGGAGAAAATAATTGAAAAGAAACGTTCTTTTTTTTTTTTGTGGAGTGGAGTGGCTGTTATTCCCATGTAGGGAATAACAGCCACTCATTTGATCGTAACCTCAGGTTGACTTTCTTATTGTGGTGGGACTTAATGTTAGAATGCACAGCACTGGTTTTTAAATACAAACCTGACATAGCATAGTATGCAGGAATTTGGGAATACAAGCAACGGGGACACTGTCGCTAAATCGTTATCGTTTCCTCTGCTCTTAATGTGAAAGGATAATTGTCACAATCTTCATCTGTTTCTCTTCATTTATTCATTGACATTAAGCCAGGCAACAAATACAGCATCAGCTACACAGAAGAGCAGGTGTTGCGTCTGGCCTCTGTGTTTATCATACATATACAGTTTCTGGGCCAGAACTGTCTGGGGGGGGCATTACTACAAGGGGTTTATTGATCCATCAGAACGGGGGGAATAAACAACACTTTGAAGCTGGGAGAGTACTAAAATATTAAAAGAATTAAAGAACTCATGTAAGATTTATAATTATGATTTTCTGGAGGAGTCAGGAAAGTGATCCACTGTCGTCTGTGCTTAACTGGGATATGAACTGTGGTTGAACCACAGGTACCAGCGTCCAAAGCAGTTTACCTGTGGTGTGAATGACAAACTGTCACTGCAGAGAGTCGCTGATTTCACTCTCCTCTTTCGATGTTGTGACATTAGCTAACTTTAGCCATTGTTGGCCTGTATATGTTTTTATAAAACAAATATACAATGACTGTTTTTATGCTAATTAAAGGTATAACTGATGGATTCTGACAGTTGTTCGCTACTTGATAGCATTAGCTGGGAATTAGCTCTTCAAGTCAGCAGATGCTACGAAGTAAAAAAAAGACAAATTAATGTGAAACTTTTTCGACAGATGGTTCCTGTAATTGAAGCTGATGCTTGTTCAAGTGTTTCCTTATAAGTTTATCACAACTGATGCTATATCCCTAGCATCTGATGGTGGTTGGCAACTTATCATCAAAGGAGTGTGTAAGACCTTGAAACGTACAAGGGGTATTTACCGTCTTGTCCGACGTATAAAAAAGGTATTTCATAAACTGTCATGATTGACAGCTGAGATTGTTTCGCAGGTAGTTGCATGGGTGTCCCTGAAGGACCTCGCTACCCACGCTCCACTCTAAGATCACCACTACGAAGACAAGTGATTGTTCATAAATCATCAACTACCAGAAAACACCATAGACTGTACATAGGGGATGGACGACGTGTCTCCACTTCCTCCTACTGTCCTTAAATGAAGATGAAATATAATATCATGTTAACACTGTCATCTTTGAGCCAGAGTCTGGACGATAGCATTCAGCGGATAGAGCTCTGATTGTGAGTTTCGGAATAATACAAATAACTTATTAAAGTCAAACCAAACAGGAAATTGTGTCCTTTGAGTCTTCGACCTCTTTGACTTTGGTTTGGTCCATGTCTTGTCCACTATCATGGAGGAGGTGGGATTTATAACCTTTACTTCAGCCAGTGACCAGGGGGCGATGGAGCTGTTTTTTGCTTCACTTTTGAGGAGTGGGGGATATGTTGTCCATCTTTATGTACAGTTTATAGCGCGCGCACACACACACACACACACACAATTAGCCAATTAATCCTGCTCTGTTGTTTAATGCAGCATGCAAATTTTTTCTATCAGTCTTCTCCTCTGTCTGCCGCCCCTCTGTCTGACACTGTGCCTAAGCAACACTATATAAGCGGCCGTAACCACACAGTAACAGTGTGAACTATCTGACCTTATAACTGGAGTTTATTTCTGCAGTTTCAGTGTGAAACCATCCAGAGCTTCATAAAATCCAGAGCTGTGAGCGGATAACTGGAGCCCACAGTGATTTTGCTCTCTGAGCTGACAGGCAGGCTTGCTCCTTGAGATAATGAACATTTTACTCTTATTGCCTGTTGTCATTCATGCAATTTTAAGCGCAAACACAACTTTTCTTGTCATTCTGGGTCGATGCCCTGCGTCTGTGCACTTCACTGATGATGTTGCTTTGAAACCCGGCAATAAACTGTTAAATTAAGAAACCTGCTTACAGCGATGATCCTGGTAGGCAGGATCATTGCTGTAAGCATGTTTCTATAAGCATTACACATTTGTAGGTTTTAGAAGGAATCAGTGGGGTGCGACCCTGAAGCAGTAACAGTGAGGAGGCCGTCACACTCACGTCACTAAAGCTGCAGTATGTGGCGCAAAAATCCTACAATTGTAGCCCATCAACAGTGGGTTTACAGTGTGCTGCCCAGTGTCTGTTATTTTATGTAGGATGTGTGTGCGTGTGTGTGTGTCATAATTCTTTCACTTTCAGCATAGCCCCCCCCCGTAAACATCCCCCCCAACCCCCCACAGCCAGAGCAATATCAGCAGCACCAGAGACGGCATGTGACCCAGCTTTACTCATCTCAGCTAAACCCATCTCCAATACACACACACACACACACACACACACACACACACACACACACACACACACACACACACACACACACACACACACACACACACACACACACACACACACACACACACACACACACACACACACACACACACACACACACACACACACACACACACACACACACACACACACACACACACACACACACACACACACAGTGAAAGAGCACACAAGCTGAAAGCAGGGAGCTAATAACAGTCTTACCTGCTTCACAGAGTCAGCACCAGCACAGGGAGTGAGACAGAGGAGGGAAACAAAAGAGGTAGATATGAATGACAGTTTACAAAACAATACATGCTTCATGACAGAGAATTGTCGTATATTATCGCTTTAAAAAAGATTATATACATATAACGACAATAAATACATGTTACCATCAAGAAAATACATTCACTGTATACAAAACACTACATGTTGCTTTTTTTGATTCATTAATTAATTAATTAATGTATGATTAACAAATACTATTAATGTACTTCAATTTGATTCTGTTAAGGCAGAGATATTGTTTGTGCCACTATAGACCTGACACTAGACTCTCGCAGAAAATCTCTAACTGTGGTCAAACAGTGAAGTGGAAGGTAAACACCCTGAATTTCTCTTTGTATTTGATTCAAATTTCTTTATTTATCAGTTTATTTATATATATATATATATAAAATACTGCAGAGTAGAAGTTACAAAGAATCCGCCTGCTGGCACCTCTCAAGATCACTACGTAGGAAAAAGTAGCACAAACAGAAAGTTGTGTTTGTATATTCAGGTGTACGCTATAAACTTTTTTGTATTTTTATTTTCTAAGCTTTATTCAAGTTACACAGAAAATGGAAATGAATAACTGGCTAACTGACTATCAGTGTGTTTCTCACTAGTCATAGATCATTTCCCCCTAAAGTTAAAGCAGAGAGGCAAAGCCGTGGGTCAAGGGGAAATGAGGTAGTTATAAGGCGAATAACATAAAACAGCGCTATTATCATAACAGCTGGGAACACACATCATAGCCAGCTTTCGTGGATACACACCATGCTAGCGCTCCATGCAATGCTAACAGGACATACATCAGAAATTAGCTCCACAACCAGATGAATATACAAGGGTCACCACCAAGTACCTCTCCAAACTCCATTTTCACGTTGGATGCCATAGACTTGATTTGACTGGCTAGCACCAGCACATGAGTTGTGTCAATGCGATTTGATTGGCTGCACTGCCACTATAAAAATCTCAACTATATAAACCCAACACAATGCAACACAACGCATGACTTCAACCCATTTGAAGTTTCCATTGAAACCTGCTCTGTGTTGTTCATATAGTGTGTTGTGCACTGACCCTGATGAGCATGTACTCACATTGCTACAGTGACGTTTACGTTTATGAGCAACAGTTGTTTTACTTAATTCCATTGACTTCACCTAAACATAACCCCGGGGAGAGAGAAAGCTGCACAGCCTCCCTCTCTCCCCTCAGCCATTTAAGCTAGAGAACATGTTGAGCAATACCTGCCACACACACACAAACACACTAATATACATATATTCTAAAACAAATATTTGTTCTCCTGAAAAAGCAAACATTAGGAACGGGTAAAAGCCAGGAAAGACGTCGGGAAGGCAGAGGCATGCTGATTGGCTTTTTTTGAGCGAACAAGGCCGAGAGATTTCAAACAAGATTTCTGACAGTCTATTAGGATTGGCATAGGTTATCATTACCTTGTGTGTCGGCATCCTAATGCATGTTTTTCCTTATCGACGTTTGGCACATTGATAACGCCAGAGAACAGCAAAAATTCATTCTCCGGCTGATGGCAGGCAGCTACGTCCCTGACAAACAATGCAGCTGTCCTTGATAATAATGAGGTTTGTCTTGTGGGGACATATTTTGAGTTTGAACTTGGCTGAGGATTGACGTCATTTCACTATTTCACCTCTTGTAAACATTACTCTACCTGTTCTTTCGCCTTCTTTACCATGAGGCACCGGGGTCTCCCTCTATCTGCTGTTGAAGCAGAAGTGGTCTAACATTTACAAAAAAGCTACCAACAATTCTACCATTATCCAAACTGGCGTCGAGAAATATGTTGGGACTTCTTTCCACTGCACTTCACTAGCAGCTGTGTGAGGTAACACCTTGTGCCAAAAACAGTGGGTTGAGTTAAATGATCAATTCAGAATCCTTACATTCAAGTTATATGTCTGTTTGTATGTTTGCAAGCTCTGTTTAATTTCCATGTATAACTATAGAAGAAGAGCAAAGGGGACAAAATGACTGGCTTCGATACATGTCACTCAGCTGTTGCTTCAGGACCATGGACAGCTCTGTTTGAGGGTTATAAGGTGAGTGTGTGTGTTACAAACCAAAGACTTGATCCATGGTTTATCTTATAACATGTTTTTTGAAGTGCAAATTTGTCGCATAAGTTTGGTTTTATTTTGTCATTCGATGATATGAATATTGGATGATTGACAGCTGAGACTGACTCACGATTTCCTGGCCGCATCTATCAGGACGTCACTACTGCTGCTCCATCCCCTGATCTACTGAGCAGACGTTGGCTCCAAATGTGCAAGATGGCAGAGTTTGGAACCAGGATATTTTTGCAAAATGTTGGGATATTGGCACAAAGTAGAGACTTGTAGCTTATACATATATATATATATATATATAGTCTATTAAATCAATTTTTTTTTGTAAAACAACTGCCCATTTTTAACAGTCCCCCGAGTCACTTAATCCTGGCTACACACCAAGACTGATAACAAATGACTCAATGCAAATCCTTGGTGGAGGTTTGCAGTTATTTCCTATTTAGTCATGTTAGATTTAAAAAAATACATTTAATGAGAAGAGGGTCTCTCTCTCTCTCTCCCACTCTCTTTTCTGTTATTTGTCTTTTTTTTGGGGGGGGGGGTATCATTGCAGTATGAGTATAAAGGTATTTAGGTTTATGTCAAATCAACGTCAGAACTTTAGCATTGTGAGATCACTACCATAGAGCCGTGTAACTTGTGTGTGTGAACGATGATGTTACAAACTACCAGCAGCCTTCTAATGCTAACCCGACGTGAACATTTAATATCTCCTCCATGTGCCTGCCAAGTCTCCCAGCCCGAACTACTTAGCATTCCACCTCCCTGCACGGTACTCAAGGAACATGAGCAAACAGACAAATGGATGAAGAGATATCAGCCTCTGAGACGATCTAAAGGTGTGTGCCTCCGGATATGCAAATAGAGATGAAGAGGGGAGGGACCGACAAGGAGACAAAGTGAGAGCAGGCACGAACATGCTTCAAGACACTGGGAGGATAAGTAGGTGTTTTAGCTGAGGCCACAGGAACCGCTGTGTGTGTGTGACATGGTTGACATCTCTTCTACAATGGTTTTGGATCCTGTTTGCACTGTGATTACTTGAGTGAAACAGTTTCACAAACTCCAAACCTCATAATACACAATAAACTGGCTGAAGTGTCTCTCTGAAAATCGAAAAAATGCCTTTAGAACACAGTGAAGAGCTGATTGACCAATAAGCTGAACTGTCCAGCTATGAGCTTTTACTCCAGAGGCTGCACACACATATTTGGAACACAAATGTCATATGAAGTACAGGCTTCTTGTCTCAGCGTTTTCTTTTCCCCAAACCCATTGTCAACGCGAGCTGTTTGAACTGCTTGCAATGGTTCCATCGCTCCGACAGCCTTGGCTAAAGCTTGTCTGAGGAGTGCAGTGGTCCTGACCCATTCTCACTGCCAGCACAGGTAGGTGTCTGACCGTTTTTACCATCCGTGCAGTCAGTCAGAGCTCAGAGTTTCAGCTGCAGCTGTGCAGTTCTTTCTCTCACACCAGAACTTATCGTTGACTCTTTATTCTGAGTACTTGTCACGTGGAATCTGTTGCGAGTGAGAGTTACCTTGGTGCATGTCCACCCCATTATCACTGTGATTGAATTACATCACAGTGTTTTTTTATCAATCAACAGACATAATTTAGTTTACAGCTAAACAAACACAGTTATGTTTTGCCTTCATATGCCACAGCATGAGTCACAGTGGCAGCCGAATCTTAAGTTTGAAAGTTTTGAGTATTTGACGGTGTAAAGGTTTTCTGCATGACTACACCAAACTAGTTGAATTCATAATATATAATCAGCGAGTTGTTCCTCCTAACAGCACCACTGCCCTCATTCCACTGGCAGAGCTGTCACCTCCCGGAGCTCCTGGAGTCGGTGCTGAGAATCAGATACACAGAACATCACTGCACAGATGTGGCGGCGTTGTAATGCATGACTCTCTCATGATTTGATTGGCAGGCCAAGTCAGACAGCGACAGGGCGCTATAATTACCGGTGGCGAGGCTGTGTGCACAAAACAAACACACGTGGACCAGCGGCGCCATTCATCTCAACAGAGCAGCATCCTCGGAGTTGTGCTAACATCATACAATCAGCGGCAATTTATGTTTTTGTATATTTGAAGCTACACGAGAGCTCGGGGGAAGAAGCTTTTGTCGGTGTCATTTTTTTTTCTCTCCCTCCTCACTGTTGCTTTTTTCCTCTAACCACCTGGCCACATGTTGCTGCTCCAGACAATCGAACGGCACAGACGAGGGGGAGGGACGCGGGAGAAACGCTGAGGGGGCACAGACTGAAGCACAGACAGTGAGGTGATTGAAGGCAGACGTGCTGGGAGGAGGAGGAGGAGGAGGAGGAGGAGGAGTGGAGGAATAATATACATCGAGAGAGAGCAAACACACATGAGGGTGAGTGTGCGACACAGTTGTGCTGGCAGTCATCCATCCGCCACAGTGAGGCCGACACTAACACGCGTGTCAAACAATTAAGTACCAGCTGCGACGGAAAAGCCATAAATCATCAGCAGACATATGAAACCCTCCTCCTCTACATTATGTTTCTGTAAATATTGATGTGGATTCCCAATGCGGACGATGGAAAGGTCAAGGTTGGAAAAATATAACATTTAAACACGTCTGAATGTATAACGGTGTGTGAGGGAATGATAGGTCACACTATAGCACAAGCTATAGGATGTAATGGCATGAAGTTTAGTGAGCTAAAAATGTAAAGTTTAGTTTTTATTCCCTTTCCAGCCCTTAGAGATCCACACAGTGATCACTGTGATGCTGTAGACGATCATTTTTCATGTGGAAAGCTTTGAGGATCATATGTCAGTAACAGAGACCGAGACACACTGTGGTCTTAGCGTTATTTCCTGATTGGATTCTTAAACTGCTTCAGGTTGTATCAGCGTTTACGTGCTCCAATGTGAAATCTTTCTGTGCATACATTGTATATATTTATATCTAGGTTTATTTGTGTTGCCTATTAATTTGCCCCCATTTATAATAAGTTTATGGTTAAACAGTAAAATCAAGCCTTAATAACATTCGTTTGTGATTAAAAATATAACTTGATCAGAACGGTCAGGCTCTAGTAAACATAGAATTGGATTGAAATATATCAGCCCTATTCTGGCATATAGCAAACTACAGGTCCTATTAGAGTCAGCCTCAGACTGAGATCCAGGAGCGGTGTTTGATGAGCGAGTCCCTCTTGTTTTCTAAAGTTGCTGTTTGTTAGCTTAGCATAAGGACCAAATACGATAGGACGCATAAGAGAAGCTGTAGTCGATTTCACTTTTCTTCTAACTTTTAAAAAAAGAATGAAGCATAAACCCCAGCATGATGAATGATTACTTCAAACAAGGATTGGATACTATCAGTGGCTTCAGTGGTTGCCACACTGAAGCACTGGTGTCTGACTGGGTCTTTGAGCAGTGGTGGGTTATATCTGCTGGTCATGTTTGGCCGTCGATACAGCACAGGCACTGGACACCAGCTGCCCCTGTTTGGATTTCAACCATGTATCACTCCATCCGTCATCCAACTCTTGATCTGAGGGAAATATGTTTGAGGGGACCTGTTCTGCACAACCCCACCACACCAGAGCCCTGGCTCCATCATACTGGGTGGCCAGTGATGAGAGCGCTGACCCATTTGTATGTTGCTGAGCGTACCGCAGCAGGAGGAAGGGCCATTCTTCTGCCATCTGCTCAACACAGAGCCACAGTCGCCCCAGTGCCCCCATTGATTTGAACTGGCTGGAGGTGCAACTGCAGAGTCGGTCAAAACACAAGGAGGAGCATTCAGGTCCTGCCAGCTCTGACTCGCGGCGCTGGTCCATAAACTCGCAAATTGTACAAATTAGATTGCCCCAAAAAAAAAAAAAAAAAAACGGGTAGATGACGGTGAAAACAAATTAAGGAATAATGAGCAGTTCAGGATGCATGATAATTGGCAATACATCTGTTTGTCGTTTTGCTGAACTTTGTGCCATGATGAGAAGAAATAAAAAACCCAACTGACTAATTAGAAATAGGTTACACGGTTAAATGTAAATGTGTCATTATTTTGTGAAGCCACTTGCGTTTGCTAGCAAGGACTCGCGTTTCAGCGACGGGCCTAATTAAATCGGGGTTCGTCGGCGCACAGTCGATGAACCTTGATGTGCGACGCCATCTCATTAAATAACTGTTTAATACAAAAAGGATTGGATGGAGGAATGGATGGATGGATGGATGGATGGGTGACGTCTTGGATGGATAGATGGACAAATGGATGAATGGGTAGAGAGATGGATGGATGGATGGATGGATGGATGGATGGATGGATGCAAAGAGTTTGAAAACATGCAACCGTTCAGTGTCCCTGTCAAAACAACCCTGAGACAAACACGAATGCAAATCCACAGGCACGCAGAGTGGGCCTTGAAAACAGCTGGGTTCTGACAGACGTGTGTCCTCATTGGACACCTCATGCATGACCGTCAGGATGCTGCCGAGTTTGAGGCGCCCACAGACGCAAACAAACGGGGGGGGGGGGGGGGGGGGTTGTTGCTGTCAGTGAGTCCGAGACAGGTGGAGCGACACGGGGCTGATGCGTCCGCCGACACGGACGACAGGTTGATGAAAGAAACAACAAAACCCGTTACGCCCGCTCGCTAGTGACGACCGCTAAACAGAAAAAAGGCTCTTATAACTCATTACATTGTTGAGAAAGTAATAAATCCATTTAACTTGGTGCATACTGTTGCTGAGCTTATAATCAGTTTACTGGCGTGGGACAGCAACGAGCGCGGCTCCCAGACTCTGCCAGCACTCACACAATGTTGGCACGGGGGGGGGGGGGGGCTTTGACTGCGTGTTTTCAGACTTCGTTTTTTTTTTAAGAGATTTGTCTTTAAGGCTAAATATGCAACTAAGTGTAGGCGCGTGGCAGCCGCTCAGATGTGACTCAAGAAGTAACAAGTAATTGGCCGAGCATGAGTAAAATGTTTTTTTTAATATCGCTTCTTAGAGAGCTACCTCGACGCTAAATCTGCAGAGTTGAGTCTCGCCCAAAGATAAGCGGGCCATCCCACAGTCCCCCCCCCCCCCCCCATACACACACACACACACCCCATTGTTAGCGTTCCTCCTGACAGCCTCCTTCCTCTCTATTATGCTTTTATAGCCTCTCGCCTCGAGCAAAACACAACATGCATGTGCGTCCGCGTACGTGTGTGTGTGTGTGTTAAGTCCACACACACACGCCGTATGTTCTTTTCATCTGAGCATTAACCTGTCAAATACACTGGAGTGGTGCGCCCGTGCATGTGCAGAACAGGCCGTGTGTGTGTGTGTGTGTTTGCTTTCACTGCCTCTCTCAGGTAATCCTGCGGCTGAGTGCGAGCATGGCTGTGGCAAGGGATCATCACCATCAGTGCCACCAATTTATGACCGCTAATACACACAGAGCGGTGTTTAATGCCTCTCCTACGTTGACTAACTGTCAGGAATTGTGTGTGTGTGTGTGTGTGTGTGTGTGTGTGTGTGTCTGTGTGTGTGTGTGTGTGTGTGTGTGTGTGTGTGTGAGAGAGGAGCGTTTCCTCCGGGGCCCCTCTGGAAGACAACAAGCACTTCAAAGGGTCCCTCCGCGATACTGAGCATGATATCCGCCTGAAGACTCCAGGTTTAAGAGCTGATCCGCCGTCGCTCTCTCTGCGATTAGCCAGGCGGCGGAGCAAAATGTCATTTAGTTTAACACAGTTCTGCAGGATTTGCCGCGCTGTTTGTCTTCATAAATCTACGACACAGGACTCGGCAAATGAACCCCCCCCCCCCCCCGCCCCATGAATAAAACAACAGGTGGAGCGGAGAGGTGGCGGGAGGAGAGCCCCGCGCGGTCGGAGCGCTCGAGGAACAGCGTGGTACAGGAGGCAGCGTGATTGGAGTCGACAGCCACCTGTACGGGGGGAAAAGGCCCCGTTGGCTTTGCTCGGATCAGCTTTCAACCCCACGAGCGGGGGGGGGCGATCCGTCAGGTGCTTTAACACGTTAGGCCCGTGCGCGGCTTTCAAGCTCGCTGCGCCGGTGTCGACAAGGACAAGTTGTTGCCATGTTGCATTCTGTTCTACCGTGACCGCTTTTAACTGCTGTGACCCAGAGCGCACTTATCATTACAGTTATTCAGAACGGCTCCAGACACTTTGTAACCTGGATTAGATGCAAAACGCTGTTTCCATGGCACGGCCGGGCTCCTGGAGAACAGCCTCAGACAGCAGCTCTGCAGCTGGGAATCCATAAACTCCCATTTCTCTCATAATAATGCAACTTTGAACATTGAGTTTAAAGTTGCATCATTTTATAATATGTCAGATTTGTACCGTCAAGAAACAGCCAATGGATTTTTCGTTATTTTGTATAAATACAAGTTGCTACTATTCGGGTCAAACAATATATTGTAATCACACGTGGGACTTGTGTGTTTCATTTGTATATTTGTGATAAATTCAGCTTTTAGTAAACCTTTTAGAGGCAGAAACATCAGCGTTATATATTTGCTCTCCTCAGTTCTTTTCACATCTCAGTTTCTTAATTATTCAATTAGCCTCATAAGCCAAACATAAATAAAGCTAAGAAGCCTGTATTCTCAGTGTCTAACCCAAATATATGCAAATTATGAAATATTCACAGTAAAAGTGAATAGAGCATCCTAACTCAATGGGACATAGACATGTTAACATACTGCTTTCAGACGATGGTGTTGTTGAGCTTAGTGCCAAGTTTACAATCAACATTTTGTTTTATTTTGGGTTTTAACCACACAGACGACCTCGTCGACAAGATTTCAATTAGTTTGGAGCTGACTCCAAGAAAACACTCAGTAAAAGATTAAATGCGTTTGATCTAGCAGGGGCCATTAAGTTGGATAAATCCCACATTGATTGACACAGTTTTCATTTACAGGGTAGTCAGACGCCACTAACACACAAATAATAGATTATCCTAGAAGGCTCCTAACACCAGTGATTGTCCGACCAAATTCTCCAACAAACTTTTCAACCAACCGATTGACCTCCCAACGGAGACTATGGCTCTAGAGATAACTTGCAATGTTTCAGCTGGAAATGTTGAAAAACAGGAAACTATTTAACTAATGTTCTGTTTCTCTGACTATTGACTTATCAACTAATCAACGAATCATTTCATCTCCATATGTCTGTGTCAGTTATCTCCGGGTCCAAAGACAGATTGGAGTTAATAGGAACCTCTAAATTGATCGTAGGTTTGAAATTGAGTGGTTGTTTTGCTATGTCTGCACTGTGATATGTTTGCAAACTCTCCAGGGTGTTTCCTGCCTATCCCCCATTGTCAGCTAAGATTGGCTCCACCCCCCCACCACCCACAAACGGTGACACCATAAATGGAATAGATAATGGGTGGAGGGACAAAGGCCTATGAATTTTAAATCAACACTAACTAAACCAACTGCACGGGGAGAGGCGGTCCTCAGAGAGATAGTAATGTCAGTTGATTGCCAGTGAATCACACTATTTATACAGGAACGAATAACCGTCTTTAACAAACTCCGACATGAAGGTCATTAGTCCGCGGAGAGGGTTTGGCCCGGTGACATTTCAGCCAGCCCAGTCACTCATTCCTCGCTAATGAATATGTTAGCGTCTGGCCAAAGAGAGCCGGTGTAATTTCTCCCTCCTTTTATCACTGGGATGCAGGCCGACACAACCGTGGCATACGCTCAACAGTCTGCGGGGACAGACAAGCATGCTCTGCCAACAAGATGGAGTGTTTATATGTTCCCCACCTCTCTGCTAATATTCAAATACCTCTGCCCACTGGCACTGTGCTTGTGTGTGTGTGTGTTCGTGTGTGTGTGTGTGTGTGTATGTGTGTGTGTGTAGCACATGCCGCGCTGCTTTAGCATGATATACTATCTCGTGGGTATTGATGACAATTCAATGGGCCCTCCTGATCCACTGGTTCTAATCGCCATCATAATCCACCCACTCACTATCGCTCGCCTCCTCCATAACAGACCGCTGGCGGATGCATCACCGACGGGCTCATAAACCTGTGGTGTCGAGGGAAGCCTAGTTTATGGTGGAGGTAGGTTGGTGGCTGTTAATTAGTCCGACACTTGGCCATATGCATTATTCAGCTGTGTAGGAGGCATTTTGGCCAAGTAAAGCCAGAAAGAGAAACGTGATTGCTTCGCTCTTCGCCTCCATATGAAGTGATTTTTCAGCGAAACAAACATTTTTTTCAATATTTGCGTCTGAAAGCTCATTACTTCTGTGTGACTGTTAGTGGCCGTTTTCTTCTGTTCTATTGTGGCATCCTTCAGGTAAATAACACTTGTTTCGCCACGATGACTCAGATGATGATCATCGCTGGAGGGAAAAAGCGGAGGGCTGGTGAAGACACACATCCAAGCCCTAATGGATCATTAGAGGGAACTTTTGGCTGATAAAAGATGTCTTGGATGACATGTCGCTGTGATAAACCGCCCCGGAGAGGTTTTTACATGGAGCCCCGAGACCGACTGCCAGCCATGATAGAACGCTGGCACACTCAAGCCAAGCAAGGAAATTTAAAAGTCCAGTTCAAAATACATGAGTAGGCACGTGGCAGGGATTCAGATGTGGGCCCACGGCCAGCAGCTATTTGAAAGAGCTTTAAAAATCAGAATGTGTCTACTTGACAGATAAGATGCTTTTTATTTACAAAGGAGTAATGTGCGGGGTCATGGAGCACAGTTCAAAAATCACACAAAAACAATCGTAAGCCAGTGGCTGGGAGCTGTCTGTGTCACTGCTGTTTCATTAACAATCCTCCACAGAGCTCACTTACACTCGATGGCAAAGATCCCTCACCTTTGGAGTTGTTTTATGTGTCTTTTGAGATTTTCTTTTGGTCTCTGTACTTAATTTTTGTCTCTTTGTTGTTATTGTGCATCTTTTTGTGGATGTTTTGTGTCTTTCTGTGGATGTCTTTAAAGGATGTGTAGCCATTCTGTGTCCCTCTGTGGTTGTCTTGTGTCTTTTTGTGTTAGCTTTGTGTCTCTTTGTGGCTGTTGTGGTTGTTTCTTTGTAGTCTTTTTTTAAATTGTTGCCATGTTGTTGTGTCTCTTTGTCATAGTTTTTGTCGTTTGGCATCTCTATTTGAGTAAGTGAAGCTGAACTCTCTGGCGCTGCCTTTGGACCAACAACCAAGCGCACCTTTATCATCTTTGCCCATCCAGAATGTGATTTAACCAGTTCTATCATCATTATACGTTTCCAAAGAACATACAATAACTCCACTGGTGAACAGTAATGTGTTGAACAGTATGTCCTCTCAGAAAAAAGGCATTTTCATTTCAGTTCAACTTTAACATTAAAGTCTACTCTGATTGTTCACACGAATCCCATGTAAGTCTTGTGACAGCCATCTGTGAAAACCAGAGAGGAGGAGGTAGCGGAAGGCAATCATCGGCACGTTTGTATTAACAACTCCATTTAAATGGCTTAGTGACAGCAGCAATCTGCAGAGGGCACCTTCAGCAATCAACAGCGTTTGAGCACAGCTGCCCCTGTGAGGTGCACTGTGGGAAGCGGGGAGAGCCCGAACAATACCATTAATCCCACAGGATAAGAGAAAAAGACGAAAATTCCACAGACAATCGCATTGCCACGACCTATTTGGTAGGCACGGGTCCGTTTGAAGAAGTCCTTCGTTTAATAATCATTGATTGAGGAGAATTCTGAACAGTGGACGTGAGGCAGTGCACCGGCGACACACTCCCTCTCTCCCTTTTCTCCCTTCCGCCCGCTTTTCCTCCCCTCTCCAGAATTGTATTTTGTGCTTGAGTGAATTAGGTGATCATTTTTTATCTTACACGCCGCGCTGGCTTCTGGAGTTTCTAGCTCCAAGGAAATTGGAGGGGAAGAAGAAGTCGAACATTTATCGCATGCCGAGGTTAATCTCCTGAAATGGTGGGATTTGGTCAGGGAGGAAGTAGAAAATCCACGCTTGCACTCGGGAGCTGCATTACAGTCACATTTCCACTGTTATTTCTCCCCCCCCCCCCCCTCTCCCCTCGCGCTGTCTCTCTCTCTGTGCGTCCTGCCTTCCTCGCAGGAGGAGTAAAATCCTTTCCGAGCTGAGCAGCGGTGACAAGACGAAGTAGCAATGTATAAATTAAGGCAGCGACTGTACTCATCACTCGCTGTCTGATGCGCTGATAATACTGTGTGATCATCTCGTCACCGCTGTAAATGCAAGCCAATACGTGCACTGTTGCGTTTTGTCTAGGGACAGTGCACGTGTAATGTTATATACGACATGACGGCGGACGTCTAACCCAACAGCTCAACTGCAGCAGAGAAAAAAGAAACTTGACGAACAGAAACTGAATGCATGTGTAGTTCTCAATGGGGCTGATGACTGAGGAGTAGAGATGCTGCCGAGTGAGGATGTCTTTAATCCTAACTGTGCTATTGGGTCTTTTAGGTCTGTCCCAGCTTGACCTTGCAAGTCCAGGTCACATAACGAGTCAAGGTGCTCATCTCATCCCCTCTCATTTTCATCCGCTTATCCGGGGTCGGGTCGCGGGGGGAGCAGCTCAAGCAGGGGGCCCCAGACTTCCCTTTCCTGGGTCACATTGACCAACTCTGACGGGGGGATCCCGAGGCGTTCCCAGGCCAGTGTTGAGTCAAGGTGCAAATCTGTTAAATCACATGGTTCTTATAGTTAGTTAGAGACAAATCAATCTCACCTTGAGATCCATTCTGTGGCTGCTCTTGAGCGATTGATAGTATCAAATGATCTTCTTTGGCGATTGTCATCAGCAATAACGCAACAACTTCTCATCAGTATTTTTATGAAACCCTGAGATTCAAAGTTTAGTCTTGACCTTACAGGTAGAAGTTGATATTGAAAGTAAATAAGAACAGATGAAGATCGGTTGATATGATCAAAAGCTCCAGTAAACATAGAAAAGGGTGTTGGGGTGAGACTGATTAATCAGCTGCTTTGCAAGGGTCACAAGAAGTTTTCAGCCAACATGAAAGATGAGTGTATCCATGAAAGTTTCAGAATTTGCTTGACACTAAGAAGTCTTATCTGCTGAGTCATGCAATCTTCTTTTCGCTTTCTTACTCGTTGGCCTGACCGACCACAATTGACGAATCAGGGACTTATATGTTGTGAACATAGACTGGGTATAAGGGTTTATGACCTTTCCCCAAAAGTGAAGCCAAAGTGTCTTCATTATCACCTGGTGGCTGGCTGCAGTATAGGTCATAATCCCGGCCTCCTCCATGTTAGTGGATAGGATATGGGGATAGGTCAGTGGGATCTTTGTACTGAGGCCCGATCCTGCCATTGCCACTGGGCAGATTCTAGCATCCAATGGACAATGTTTGTATCTGGGATATACATCAGCTTAATTTCTGGATAGTGGGAGTTAGTGGAGACACATTCATCTTTATATACAGTCTATAGTCATGACTGATGAGACCCAATTAGGAAGCGAAGGTGGATGACTGAAGCTGTTTGTCAAAAGTCTTGCCCGTCTACACTTTAACTCAACCCCAGAGTTTCATACTAGGCAAAGCTTGATAACTCCACAGTAGTGAAAACAGACACGAACATAGCGAAAGTAAGTTTGAATCCTCTCTTCAGCACAAGTGCCTTCCAGCAGAGCCTGTCTGAGAGTGTGACATTATCCCAATTTGAACAATTAATATGTCTGCTCCATCTGCACGGCCCACAGGCTTTTTACCCCACCTTCCACTTAGGCGGTTTGACACAGTTATAAATACTTTCGCCTTCAGATGCATGCATTAGTTTGCTTTAAGCAGACGTCGCCTTAAGAGCAGTCGACTATCGAGCGTGAAAAAAAACACAGCTCAGGAACTTCTTTCCTTCTTTCTATCGTCTCTGAAATCCTGTCAAAGGTTTGAGGTTTTGAAAATACTCTTGTAATAGCTGATGTTGTTAGTCAGCGTTGCATCCTTTGAATACAGGACATCAGCCGAAGCTTTCTGCTCCACAGATACCCACAGATGAGCCACTTCCATCACTACTGTTCAATACCTGTTTACAGGGAAGCAGAGAGGCCTTTCACTGTAAACAAATGCTTGACAAGACGGATCCCAGAAGCCTCGGATTAAGTGGACCGGGATCGTGGAGTAATACCTGCACTTTGTGGCGTTTTGCAAATGACTGTCTTTGTCGAGGCAGAGTAATTCCATCCTGTCATATTTGTCTTTAGAAATTGTAACAAATTACAGGGACTTTGTGTTACTAGAAGCTCCTCTCTGCTGTTTTGTCGCTCGCTTCTCCTCTTTCCGCTCAACCTTTTTTTCCCCCATCCGCTTTCGGGCTGCGGAGACAAGTCGCTGATGGCAAGATCGAGGGGGGCGGGTGAGGTGCATCCATTTACAGTGTGTGGCAGGTGACAGGGAGACATGTTTCATTCTGCCGTGTGCCGCGTGATGTTGCCCCCCCCCCCCCCCCCGTCTATTCTCCCTCCTCCCTTGTCTGAACTCCCCCAGCTCTCACCCTTCCATCACTTTTCTCCCCGAGCCTCCTCTCTGCTCTCTTTTGACTTTCTCACCCCACTTTCTAGAGGGGGGGGGCCTGTCAGCATAACTCAGCCCGTCAGCTCAAGGGACAGGAGGGGGTAATTGGGCTACAAGTGTGTGTGGGGTTGCGTGTGTGTTTGTGGGTGTGTGTGTGTGTGTATTCGAGTTTGGGACGGTGCTTTCACAGCAGACATAACCACCGTCCATTTTTTTCCACTACTTTCTAATGAGGTGTGACTTGTGTCTTGTGGAGAGTTGGACTGATGATCACACCCCTCCAGCCCTAACACACACACACACACACACACACACAAACACCCATAAACACATCAATAGATGCAACAGATCCATCCGTCAGCCAGACAAAGACTGAGGTCTGACCATGGGTGTATCATGAGACCTGGACACTGGCCTGAAAACGGTGCCTTGTCGGTCCCAGGAGAAATTGCTCATCTGGCTCAAAAGCAAAAAAAGTTCCTGGTTTCCAGGTTACTTCTGGGTGAATGCAGTCTATTGAATATATGCAGCGGTGGTGCTCCCATCTGGACTGTGACAACGGAGCTGGTGCTGTGCATTCATGAATGCTATGTTTGCTGACGCTGTCTATTTGCAGGACTAGATTTGGACTTGAAGCTGTGGATGTATTTAAACAAATGGCAACAGAAACCATGAAGATAACGCTCTGATTAGTGGACAGTCGTAAAAACTAATGCACAATCATTGATATTATGTGTTAAGCATTGATCTATTTGGGATGTTACGGGGGAAACCTGTTATCAATATTATATATATATATATATATATATATTTATCTTTAAAGCTTAATTTTAGTTTAAAAGCCACATTGGATTCTCCACAATAATTCAAAACCAAGTCCGATCAGTGAGTCCTTTTTGTGATGTTGATGGGGATGGTGGTGTCAAGAAAGGCAAACTTCTCCACTGGCAATGGGAAAAGATTCAAAGACCTACTTGTTAGTTTTGGTATAAAAGAGGGATTTGCTTCTAAATATCAGTGTTCACCATTCTAGCTGTGCCAGCTCACACGCCAATAGGACGCTGACGCACATCGCTGTGAGTCTACAGGTCCTCCAATCCAAACGGACACACGGGTCGCTTGTCCCTGGCCTCGCAAATGACCCGTAGGAGCAAGTGAACCTCTGTCAGCAAGCTGTTAAGGTTGCAGACAGGTCACAGATAGAAGACACAACACTGGTTTCACAGGGGACACAAAAACACATCTCGACTCATCCGTCCACGCCGACCTCCAGGTCGACCAACAGGCTGAATCAACAGTTTGTGGTAATGTACATGTCGGTCCTTATAAGTGCAGCGAGGCATTTCCTCTTCCGTTGCCGGCCATTGCTCATTTCAAATGCATTGACTGTATAGCTGTATGAGGCAAAAACAAAGTTGGATGCTTGTTGTACATTCAAGTCTATTGTCTAATTCCACGAATGCAATTCATGCAAAACTAATTCAAAGCCACAGAGGAGACTAAGATATATTATGCACATGTTCTATATCTATATATTCCAAGTTATTTCTCCTGAACATAACACACGACCTTTATATCCACATGGATTTGTTTGAGCAGTTACAATGTTTTGTCACACACATTTTTTACCTAAATCCTCTCCAGACCAACACACAGGGTTTCTATTTTTAAACCCGATGTTTTTCGCTCATTCATGTCTCTCTGTGCTATAAGGGATCTCACCCCGACACCTCGGCCACAGCGATGAGCATTTTGCCGCCGCGCTCCCTGTTGCTCGGGCCTGACAGCCACTTTAACAAACCACCCGCTTGTTGTGGTGGCTTGTACCCCGGCAGCGGGGCTGGCGGTCTCATCGCTCAGCCACAAAAGTGCCTGTGTACGATATCTCCTCTCATTAAGTCAGCTGTAATGTGTCCCTCAGGCGGGAGTCACACGTAATGTGAAGCCGTCTCATTAGTGCTGTCACGTCACTTTCATTTAGGGCCCATCCGACACTGTTATGTGCCTCTTTGAGCGCCCAGGCCCTCCCGGCCTAGTTCAGCATGTCCAATGACTTAGTCCTGCTTAGCACTTCCCATTTCCTTAACTTTCACTCATTACGAGTGTATTACAAAAACATATTCCCGGCAGAACGCCACCAATTTAATCTTTTGTTAGACGTGTGAGGTAGAGTTGTAATCTAATAAACCTCATTAGGAGGAAATAAGGCTTGATGAAGACGAGGGGATTTACGAGAGGCCCGCTAACCGCCCTGCTTTGGCCCTGAAAGAAATGGCTAATCAGCGACCGGTCCACAACTAATTGCTAAAATAGCTTGGACAGACATTCTCGGGAAAGATTAGGGGAACACTGCTGTCACTACTCCCTTCCACCGAGGGGGAAACGAACTTGCCACAGCACAGTGAGTTTAAATGTCTGTAACAATGCAATGATTATGCTGAACTATTCCTGTACTCAAATAATGCAGTTGTTTTTAATTAATTTACAGTTTGGGTCTCTGCTAAAGAGGTTTACTGTAATAGAATACAACAGTACACTTCAAGCAAATTAGCTTAAATTGCCTCTAGAAGCTGTAAAATGTATTAAAACAATATCACGAGTGAGCTAAAATGATTAGCAGAGGAATATTGCACCCTCATGAGCCAAAACAACCCCCAGGCATGAATGGTAATATGAACATTCTCCGCAGTGTGTTTGGATCTATTCAATCCCACATTTAGCTGCACATTCAGACAGTTGCCAGTTTCTCCTCATACAATGGGCTCTGGAAGTATTCAGACACTTTTAGATCTTTTGTTGCAGCCTTTGGCAGAAACACCTGACAGATAATCTAGAGAATTGGAGGTATCCCTGCTAAATTTCAAGAGTCTAAATACAGATATTTCAGTGTTTATCTTTTTAATACATTTACAAATAGTGTACTAAATACTTTTTTTTGCTTTTTCATTATGGGATATTGTACGACAGAGTATTAGGGCCAAGTTAAAGAATGGATATATCGTTAATAAAGTTACATTACATTACATTACATTACATTTCATTTAGCTGACGCTTTTATCCAAAGCGACTTACAATAAGTGCATTCAAACCCGAGGGTACATACCAAGGACGACAAGAATCAAGAAAATACAATTTCTTCAAATAAAGCAAAACTACAAAGTGCTATAAGTAAGTGCCATTTAAGTGCTTCTAAAGTGTTAGTTTCAAAAAGTTTTTTTTATTTATTTATTTATTTTTTTTTATTCAAGGTAAAGTCGGAAGAGGTATGTTTTTAGTTTTCGGCGGAAGATGTGTAGACTTTCTGATGTCCGGATGTCATTGGGGAGCTCATTCCACCATTTAGGAGCCAGGACGGAAAACAGTCGTGTTTTTGATGAGTGTTTCGCTCGCAGTGAGGGAGCAACGAGCTGATTGGCCGAAGCAGAGCGGAGTGAACGAGGTGGGGTGTAACGTTTGACCATGTCCTGGATGTAGACTGGACCGGATCCGTTCACAGCATGGTACGCAAGTACTAGTGTTTTGAACCGGATGCGAGCAGCCACTGGTAACCAGTGAAGGGCCTTAGCGAGTCATAGCATTACAAGAATAAAGTTGTAATTTAAAAGCCATGTGTCATTTAAAAGGAGGAATTTGAGGAGATCAATAAAATGAGGAGGGTGGTTGATTGTTTATCCTTGGTTGCACAGATTGGTTCAAGTCTTCATCCAGAAGGACTGAAACTCCAGTGAGCATTAATTCTCCTTGTTGGTTATTTCTCTTTAGTCTCTATTCTCATGAAAGTATTAATTTACTCTTGTAAAAGTACCACTTTCCTTCACTTTTCCTTATATTGCAACTTAATACTGAGAATCTCAGAATACTTCTTTTTTATTGCAACAGGGCTTTAATACTATGTCAGAGTATTGAGAATAGATAAATGGAAAACTACCTTTTTAAGGATTTTAGCATAACATTATAGAACTGAATACTGGAAGATAAAAATGTAACACTAATTACTCGCTAAGGTCAGTGTACTTCAAATACAACGTCATGAGGAAAACTCAAACTGCTCCGATCGTGTCGAAGAGAATCCAGAAGAGAGGTAAAGTGGCCCCGAGCGGCGGGTTTGGAATTGTTCATCCAAATCAAAAGAGGAAATTGAGATGAAAACGGTCACCATGGGTGGGGACGGTGGACTGATTATTGATTTGTCCTCGTGGGCGTCCGTCATTGAGACAGACTGAGGGGGGGAAACCCCTGGGAGGGATCATTACTGCTGAACGCATGTCAGCGGGTCCATTAGCGACCATGGCTCATGGACTAAGGTTCTACTCTAATACTCATGGGGGGAAACAATGCAGCAGAGGAGACATCCCCAAATAAATCACTGACCACTTCCATGACATAGACCAGATACAGTTTGATCACTGAGGCAAAATTACAAGGAGTATACATGTACATTCGTAAAGAGGTTTTCATGTAGTATTCCTTTTATTTTATCAAATAATAGATAAATAAAGTACATTAGTCCTTTCTATTTATATTTTTTTTATTTCATTGTTATATTACCTGCACTGGTCACTGGTTTTAATTCAGTCCATATCTTCTTCTGGTCGTCTTTTCACCCCCATTCCAGTACGGTTATACAGCTGCAACTAAAGTAGGTCCTTCTGTTACATGAGCCAGCTACTACTGCAATTTCCCAGTTTGTGAAAATGTAGCTAGTCAAACTTGTTGTTGTAAGGTCGGGGAATGATATTCTTGTTAAAGCATTTAAATACATGTATGCTGGACACACTATTGGCTGCTTCTGTTACTGGATCCCTGTGACGAAACATATTATGACTGTGTGAGGATTTTTTTTGTATTTCTTAGGGAATTTAAGGACATTTATTCATGACTCATGATCATAATGTTCATCGGGAAATGTAAGTCACACTGAATAATGTTAATTGACATATTATAATTCAAAGTTGGAATTTGATTAGCATCATTTCAGTCTAAAACAGTTATAGTTCTGCTGTAAATTTGACCATCTCTGAGCCCTTTGGCTATCATCTGACAATGAACCAGCATCTAGGGGCAATGGCCAATATTATGAGGCTTCAGTTCACCGAAGACTATTTACAGTCTGAATATAACATATAATCTGACTTTGAAAGTAATTTGTCTTTTGTCACATTTCTCCACACAAAACACAACTAACAACACCTCTATTTTAGGTCTAGACAATATATATTTAAAAGCTGATAATCGATGCCTTTTGTTCGATGTGTTCCGTCTCTTTTGCCCTCCTGCGGGCAACCACAGTCTGCTCAAACGCGACTGGTAAAACTATAAAACTAAAACCAGAAGAATTCCCAAATATTGTCCCTCGCAGTTAGATTCTGGAACCTGTTTAGAGAGTTTAAACATTAAGATACCTTTTATTCCAATTCAAATGTGATTAATACATTGTTAAACTAATTATTAATCCATAATCATTACAAAGAGAGGGCCGGGCGTCATAGTAATAATCCTGGGGAGGGTCTTACCACTTTCGAAAAGTAGTCAATAATAAGAATCCCGAGAATAGTTTCATCGTGTTGGTCTTTCTTTCCAGATCTAAACAACATGGGACCATTTGTAAAATTTGGAGCACGAGAGGAGGGTTAATGCTGAGACGTCTCTTGGGCTCTTTCCCATAACACATTATGTGCGGCTCACTTAACATCACTTTTGACTGACAACGAGCTCGACGAGCGCTCATAGGGAACAGCAGGCTGTACGTGATACTGCTGACTACTCAAACCCGCCATTTAAGTCCAGGGTTTCCCCCAGCACTATCTTGTTAAGGCGGCCGCCTTAACAAGACTAGGGCCCCGCCTTGACTACCAATGTACTGAAAAAAATATTGGTGATTGGTCCGCTAACGCCAGCATTTCGGAATGGAAACTTCCTGTTCCATTCCCTACATCACAATAAACCAAAATCACAACTACGACTCTATAATTCGTGTGACAAGTGTGTTAAGCCAGCAGCGTTGTCCGGCTGACGGTGGCTGGTTAGAGCACTTACGGCACGTGTGTACGGTCACATACTGTTATAACGAACTTTCATAACGTGGCTAGCGGGCTAACCACCATGCTAACTGCGGTGGGAACAGCGCAAAAACCCGCTGACTTTAATCCCACGGCTCATGACACTCTTTCTCAAACACCGTCAGGTTAGAAGCAAACACTTTAGATCGATACTAACTAACGGTAGTAGTTAGTATCGGGTGTCCCTGCTGACTGTGTGTGGAAGCTGGGGGGAAGCTAGCTGCCTCCGTGTAGCTTCAAGCTGTTGCAGCTGTTGAATTAGCAACGCAGTTTGGAAACAAGACCGGGGAACCGCTGCGTTAAGACACGATAACATAAGCATTATGACCCGCTGGGTGTCACTTTATTCAGCAAAAACTGTCGCGTCATCAACATCCTTTTTCTGTTAGCTGCCATCGTTCACTGTGTGTGAGGAGCCGGGAGGACGTAAATAAACCAGCGTGGACTTCTTCTATATACCTCATGAGGTAGGCTTCTCTAAGCTCGACTTCAGTTGCGCCATCTACTGTTCTGGCGGTGAATTGTTTTCACAACAAAAAGGCTCGTAGAACTATAAATCAAAAAGGGTCCGTCCGCTCCGTCCGTCCGTCAGTCCGCAACGGACTCGGAGTAGCATACATTGGCCTTAAGCTGCGTAAATGTCTAGTAATATCTCGATTTTAATTGGTCCATGAATGATATGTAACGTAAAGGCTTATGTGGCATACCATTTACGTAAAAAAGGAACAAAGAATGATGCTTATTTGCGTACATGTTAAATCATACAGAATCAGGTGCGCATGCGCGAAAACTTTTTTTTTCTTGCCGTCCACAATGAATAGGCGGTTAATTTGAACGGAATCCGACATCACAAACTGTCATCTTCAGAGGCAGCTTGATTTTTCTTAAAAAACGGCTTAAACCCTATTTTGTAGTGTCTGCATGTTTTCCACAACATTTGTACCTACTGTTGTTTATTTATATTGAAATAAACAGTTGTTTATTTCATTCATGCGTACTGGCATCTTTGAGCAAAATACCCCCAAAAATTTTCGCCGCGCCGCTGCACGCCGCGCCAACAGCACCGCCACCTGCTTACCACCTTGACTGACAGATTTACTGGGGGAAACACTGAAGTCCCAGCTCTCACTCGCCAAGCTGGGCACCTTTTTTTTACTGCTACTTTTGTCCTTTCAGCTCTCCTGCACTCTTCCCTCCTTCCTCCCTCTGTCTATTTACCTCCTCGGTCCATGCCGCCCCCCAACACCTCACTTGATCTCTCTTCTCTGCGGCTCCCGTTCCCCCCCCTCTCGCTGTCCAAAGTAGAGACAAATTAAACAAGCCCCCTTCCCGCCCTGTAATGGTGGAAACAAAAAGCCCCTGGCAGTGCTCTATTAGCCAGGCTGCTTATTTGTTAACAGACTGGATTAATGTGCTGTACTTGGTATGGGAGGCCACCTGCTCAGGCAGTGAAGGGTATTCACAGGCTCACCGACCCGCTCACTAATCTGCCTCCAAGGATGATTGCAGGTTTCTGTGGCATGATAAGGCAGCTCGCCCCCTATCCTCCCTCCTTCCATCCTTCCATCCCTCCATCCCTCCCTCCCTGTCTCTCTCTCTCCAGGAACATCAGCGAATGGTAAATTTCATCAAAAGAGGGATGCTTGACCCCTGAGGTGCCTTGACTCCTCTGGTCTAACAGGCCGACTAGCATGCTAATGGAACAGAAGTGTGACTCCTCCGGCCTTTACACATTATACCACATTATAGGATGTATGAACAATCCAAAGGTGTTACCCTGGATACCTGCAAGGTGATCTCAATTTAATTAAATTTTCCAGACAAAAGTGATGCAAGTTTCTCTTTGTTCACACAGTATCTAAACCAGCCAATGATATGGTGGGATAGGGTAGATTAGGTCGGAATTAAATTATTGGGAGCAAATTAAATGATTGCTTGGTGTACCTGTCTGTCACTAAGCGACCTGCCTGCTAGCATGCACGCATGATCACCGAGCACGACAGTTGTCAGTGTCAGGGGGCGTCCATGCGTTTTCTGGTTTAGCTTTGACCAGAGGGCCAATGACGGGGGTGTGATTAACCGTTGCAGTATTTGAACGTGTAGCATGCCCTCGCTAACTTTTCTAGGATCACCCACCCTATCTTTATTTAGAGGAAAGTAAAAAATGGGCAATGCTAAGATGAGTCTGCCTTTGCGTGTTGAGGGTTCATTCATGAAGCAACACACAACAAAGCAACATAACCTAAACCGATGGACTGATGCTATTCTGAACTGCACCCATTTGATTCAGTACAGGGGCAAAATCTGTTTAGTCTTGGATGAATATTCTTTAAAATATATACAAGCTTTTAAATACTCAATTCAACACTATATGCTGTGCAGACATGACTAGACAGTTTTTACTAGAGACGTTTGATGTGACCTGGAAGTGGAGCAGATAATGTGGGGAAATACTTAGTCCACATTACATCATTCAAGGTCATTTCATTTAAAATGGCCCAGCTTATTGTGAGAAACATTACTTTGACACACTGTTATAAAGAGACAATAAGAGGAGGAGGAAGACAGCCCTGACTGGATAAAATGCAACTGTAGAATCAGAAGTGTTGTGATTAAAACTTCCAAATATGGAGGTTGTGTTTGGGCTGTAGATTAAGGCATATTGTTGCAGGTCTGGCAGTGCCGGTCATAGAAAGACCTTGAACCGCACATCACTTCAAGATGAGATAGTAAATTGGGTTTGCGTGTCAATATGTGTGAAGGTAAGTGGATCCTTGCAGACTCTCTATCAACTCTGAGCATGGAGTTCCTCCTTGTTCCTCGAGATCAGTGTGAACAGTGAACAGCAGGAAAAATAAACCACCTGCTCCTTAGAAGGGTTGAGTAGTGATTCTGGTTCTTATCGATTCCAGTTTTTAATTCCAATACAGTAAAAGGGGGAACATTGAGATAACATGAGATACATTTAGAGCTGTTTGTAGTCTTTCACGCTGCTGCTTGGTCATTTATCATCCATGCTAAGCTCATATCAAAATTAAGACACTGTTAAGTTAAAGTCTGACAGACAGGTCCTGGTAGATTGATACAGAGATTCTGGCTGGTACCCACCTTCACAGACATGTGGAGCCTGTTTAGGACCCGATAAGCAGAAACCAAAATTAAACTTTTTATATCGGGTTGCCAGTACATGGCAATAGGGATTTGGTTCTAATTTGGAGTTTCGGCTCTCAAACTCTACTTCTTAATTGCTGGTGTGTCTTGCCAAGTCCAGTGTTGGTTTTCTCTGGCTGTTTGTGAGTTCAGGTTGACGGCATTTTGGGTCTTGTCTAATCATCTCTCGCTCTATTTCTATTGTTTTTGACGGCCCTGTGTTGGCTCAATCTCAATCTGTATTCAAACTACTATTATAGGTTTTATGATTTCATGCACATTGAGTTGGTGGCCAGCGAAGACCTCTAAGATGGGATCATTACATTTAATCTCAGATTTATGTGTTATGTTATTATTTTCTTCCAGATCTGCTTCCTTTGCTCTTCATGATTATGCAGGCAACTGTTACAAATATCTTCTAAAATGCAAATTGCAATGCAAGAATCAAGTTTAGCTGGAGCATTGAAATTTCCTGATATTATTGTTGTACTCTATAATATTGTATGGCCACTGCCTTATTATGTAAAGTGCCTAGAGATAATGTATATGTTGAGCTTTGGGCGATACATCATTAAGACTGAAAATTATTGAATGTACATCTGAGTAGGTGCTGATTTTAGGTTCCCATTAGGACCAGTAACCAGTACACCCATGTGAGATGGATGCTAAATATGTGTAAGTTTGACTTAAAGGTTCAGTGTGTAGAATTTTGTGATATCTGGTGGTGATGTTAGATGTTGCAGCTGAATACCCCTCACTTCAGCCCCCCCTTACAAATATGAAAGCCAACCCGTTGCAGCCTTCAGTTGTCATAAAAACTCAAAAAGGTTTTTAGTTTGTCCATTCTGGGCTACTGTAAAAAAAACAGTAGCATCTGTAGAGAGGACCCACTACTGATGCAAACTGTTCTAGGGTGAAAACAAGAATTTGAACAATTTGGATGATCACACACTAGCGAAAACCTAATTTCAATTATTCTATATGAAATGACTGCCAATACATCCCTCTTGCCTCAATCTTACACCTTTAATTCAATTTGACACCATTTTATTAGTATGTGATCTGGGACCTCGGGGCTTTTAACCCAGTCTTGTGTTGGTGGCACTTCTGCTTCCATTATTACAGTAAAACAGAAAATAGAACTGGATCGCTCTTTGCATCGGCTTGTTTTCCCTTCAGAGAACACGAGATGGGAAGCAGGCTGCTTTTGAACCTCACACATGCAGACTTCTATGAATCACTGTTGTATTCTATCAGTCGGAGATAGAGAAGAGCAAAGCAGCTATTTATTACAGATTAGGGTCAGACTGTGAGGCTAATAAAAAACTAACTCAAAGCACATAATAGAACACCGAAGCGTTGCCGATAGTAAAAAAAAAAATTGATTCCAGCAAGCGGCAACAACAATGGAGCGACTTCAGCTGCAGAAAATGATTTCTAGCGATTTGTCAACAGAGTGAATACTTTTAAATGAATTGAAATGAATGCGAGACAAGTTAGGTGTCTTTCACTGTGAGCAGTTACCTAAGACCTCCCCACAAACCAATGAAACACATGACACATGCCAAAAACAACAACTTTCAATCTACACAGCTGCAGCGTGAGAAGATAAAATAAAGTCCTGGGGCAGAGTTTATGGTGGCGATGCATTCGACGGTGTCCACAGTGAACTTCTGAGGAGATAGTTTGTGTTTATCTTCAGTATCACACAGCGTGTTAACAACAGAGAGGCAGCTAACTTGAATGGCGGGGGCCCCCGAGGGTTCGCAGTCTGCAGGAGATGCTGACGGCTTCAGATTGGGGCGACGCACACATTCGAGTACACACACATACACACACAGGCACGCAGAGTCGATGTCACGCACTGTCAGGCCCCCCAGGGCAGTGCTGCATGTACAATGTCAGGGAGGAGAAATGATCTGTGAATCCTTGGGGAGCCGGCAACTAATGTGCACCGAGTTCTGTGTCCCTCCACAACCTGGATAAGTGACGTAAAAGGTTCCTTCCTCCTTTTTCTTATGAAGTCCGAGATGTCACGTTTTTATTTCTTCTTCTTCTGAGACGATGCATTTCAAATGGTTGTGTTCATATGCTGCATTTCAAACAGTCGGCTTTTGAAAGGTTTAGTCTCTCTCGCTCAGATAAATGAGCGCTCACGGCAGGCCTGTCAAACTTGGCCTTTCTCCACACGCTGAGGCAGTGTGCACTCAGACCCGGGACATCCGCTGCATGGTGTTCACTCACGTTGTGGGAACCCTGGATGCTGCTATGAAATAGTCCAGTGTAACATTATTAGATCTGCTCTCATTTGTTTAAGTGTGCACACTGCAGCGACCACAGGCCCGATCCCAGATGGAATTATATATAGAAATCACGTAGTTTATTCCTTATATATCTTGTAACAATAAAGTCAATCATACAGTTCATGCGAGAATCACAACAATAAAGCATTAATCTCACAATCATAGCCTCTGCCTGCTACAGTGTCATGACTCCGCCACTTCTTGAACTCTTGATTTGGGATTTTACAGAAAAATACTGAACTGATTGGCCTGTATTTTGGTGGAAGGACACTGAACGACTATGGGAAGAGACCATTACATTTTAGTCGGGATCTGGACCAGGTGGCGGATCCAGTTTTCTTTTTTCACTTTCTTGATCATTGCATTTTGCGACTTTTTCATGAATTTTCTGAATAATGAGTGAATCTTGAGGAATTGCCCCTTTTCCTGGCAGGAATTTTTACAAACTGTTAAAAACTGTTGTATCGCTCATTTGCTGATATTTGACTTTTGTATGTTTGAACACTTTTTGAAGTGAGACTGTAGCCATGTACATTCCAAATATATTTTCTCTGTATTAAAATAGCGGCTGTTTTAGTATTTACTAAGCGCTGGACGTGTAATAAATGTGATCTGTGTTTCTTTCTGTCTTTGTCAGTTCATCTGTTAAGTTGGCACATCTAGTTCCAGTTAACCTCATGCTTAACTACCTACTCTTTCCCGTTCTTGTTACTGAGTTTTTAGTTTTTTGAATACCTCAGCTCTTCCTACTTGTCAATCTGTCACCAAGCTCTTTAAATTGGTATTAAACATTCTGTTGCACCTAATCCTTTTTGCCTGTATTTGGTTCCTACAACGTACAAACCTAAAACCAAGAAGATTTTCTGGAAGCTAGGCATCCAAATGTCCAATAAAATAAAAATGAACAGTCCATCATCATACTCTACTGTAATGCTCGCAGCTAATAACCCTGCGGTAGAATGTAATGATAATGCTGCTTCCCTATTATCACGTCTTCTGCATGGATCATCAGTGGATGTTGACATTTTTGCCTTGAACAGAAATTACTGAGAGTTTCAGTGAGTGTTAAATCTGCCTCCATCGTCACTGACAGGCTTAAGCACAGTGAGCACAGGCAGGGCAATTATGGAGAGACAGAGACGCGGCCTCTGTCAATACAAACTCAAACATCTTTAACATTTATCGTCCACCAAACACTCATTTTCCCTCTAAATATGAAATTAAGCCTTTTTTTATATCTCAGTAAATCTGAGACCAAAGAAAAGCCGACAGAAAGCGGGAGGGGAGGGGGGGGAGGAGTGGGGGATCAGACAAACGAAAGCATCACAGAGAAACGAGTAGATGGAGACCGATAGGACGAGAGGCAGACGTAGATGGGCGCCGCCACTCTCTGTGTAGTGGGGTGACAAGGCGCCCTGCCCGCGGCTACAGCCGTCATAAACGCAGTAATAGAGTGAACACACATTTTCATTAGCTATTGATTCATTTCCAATTCTCCATTAATTTCGAGCGGAGGGGGGGGGGGCATCACGCGCAGTGGCCTTTCTCCTCCCCAGGCTACGTTCCTCAGCTCCGCCTGACATAACCGTGGTAATTACTGCGCTCCCGCCCCGCAAGCTGTTCGCAGTCTGGTACCGCAGTAAAAAAATTGAATGAGTATTCTGGAGGAAAAAGGGAACGCAAGAGGAAGAGGGGGGGAAGAGAAAATACCATAGACTGAAAGAGAGAAATCAGAGACGGGTGAGGCTATCACCCACAGGCGCGTGCATTTCGAACAAAACAGAATTACAATGGGCGTGAACAATTGGCGTTGTGCTATTTCAGCCTTAATTGTCAAAGCGCTGGATCTGCTCGGCACTCCAGGGGGGGGGGCACCGCAGCTGTGGTGACGGCAGGCGGCACAAACTTTTGCTCAGGAAAGTGAGGTGACAGAGAGGAGGCTCGGAATAACGAGCGCCAGGGAGTACGAGCTAAACTGTAAGTTATACACTTCCTGCAGACAGTGACACATCGCTCTCACACTGTATGGTTTATGGGTGTGTGATTCCCGGCAGCTGACTAACACATCAGGATGCATATGATGTATGACACCATGAAGCTGACCTGTGGTTCAGCCTGAAGGGAGGTGTGTGTGCACACTGGGGCCTCAGGTCGATCAGTGACACACTCCAATGTCACGCTTGATGAAACCCACATAGACACATACAGATGCACCAGAGATCTTGATGATATCAAATTTTCCTTTGTGATATTGAATCTGATACCTAGACTTTGCATATCGGCTAATACAGAGTACTGATCCCATATAAGTGCATTTACAAAATAATAACTCTGTATGGAAGTGTTGAGGCCATAGATATATATATATATATATAAAGGCTAGATGTCTCGTCCGCATTGCCGGCCAATGGCGTCGAACGTCCACACATTGCGGCCATCTTGACGTTTATAACAAACCAAACCGTTTAAAAATCGGTTGAAAATTGAGCAAGTTATGGCGCCATGTGCGGACGTTCGATGCGGATGGCCGAGACATCTAGCCTTTATTTATATCTATGGTTGAGGCTATCATTGTTGTACAGCCTGGCTCAGGTTGAACCACCTGAAAAACAAATGCATGCAATTTTTCTCAAAGAAATCATTCAATCTATGGCGGATTGGAGACAGGAACACAGACTCAAGTAATAGTTCTCCCATGGAAACTGCATTGAGGCCTAAAGTACAGCTACAACTAGTTGGTCTGACTTTCTGCGAGGACTGTAAAAAACTGTAGAAACGTTTTTCTTACCTGATCGAGACAACATCAAGAACAACATGAAAGAAAAGAGAGAAACAAGAAGCGATTAGTATTTCTGGCATTATTAGAAATAAATGCCATTGGAGATTCATCAGAAATTAGCATTTAAAGCATCTAATGGTTATACATGGTCCATGTTTTCTTCACATGCTTTCTTGCTTCCGCTTTGGAAAAAAAAAGTACAACACAGACTGGAAGTCCACATTTACAGGGAGACACATGTTTAGTAAGTGAGAAACATTACTATTCTGCCATAACCCTGCACAGGAAAGCACCACTGTTCATTGCACCAGAGGCTACCCGGCAGTGTGGAGGGGGGGAAAAAATGAACTCCAGCAGTTCATCTATCACACTCGCTGCCTCCCATGCTCCACAAAGGGTGCAGGAAAAAATGGGGAAACAAATGGCAAAGCAAATCAATTACACGAAAAAGAATCATGTCACCTGTCAAATGTACACTCTGTTTTAGGTCGTTCTGTTTTTTTCCCCCCTTCCAACGCCGCACATTTTTTAGATTGAATTTTGAAAACCTTATACATTATTAACACCCTTCACGCTTCATCAGTTTACCAAGGTAGATCTTTTTTTTTATTTTCCTTCGCTCTCTTACGCACTGTTTCCATGAGACAAAAATCGCCCACCCAGTGTTTGCTCTTGGCATCTATGCTCTTTTTAATCCCACATATTAGGAGCCGACGCCACGTATGAAAGTCGACAGGGAGCCCCTTCAAACGCGCAATGGGTGGATGGGGCGGGGGGGGGGGGGGGGGGGGAGAAAGAAAAGAGAGAACGAGATGAAAAGAGAGCAAAAGGGAAAAAATCAAGTTCTCTCTTAAGTCGCTCAGAAGAAAACACCATGACGAGGGCTAAAGAGGTTGGACAGGCGGCGCGAGTGTGTCAACGGGAGGAGAGAAAATACACATGAAGAGTTTTCATATCCGCTCAGATTAAGGGCACTTGGAAGGTGGGTGAAGTAACCACGGCGTTGTCAAGGAAACAGGTGCCACAGCGAACACCTTAATCTGGAGAAATATAATTGGAAAAGGAGCGATAAACATCTCACTATCTGAGCGTGTGGCGAGCGGCATTCGGAAAAAGGAAGCCGCCTGAGCACTCGTTATTGGAGTTATTGTAAGAGTAACACTAATGAATACGTATGGAGAGACGTCCTCGGGGGGGGCGAAAAGAAAGAACTCTGATGTAGCAGCCTTCGAGGGTCTTCCTCGCCCAGTAAAGTCTCGCTTTAAAAAAGGGGCCTTGCAGCACGTCCCCACACCACATATAAACGTGATGAGCCGCCGTGTAAAAAAGCACTTGTGTCGAAAAAACAGACTCCGCATAACAAACATCGGATCCTGCGAGCGTACAGGTGCACGCGCCGCACACGCCGCTCCGGCTGAGTTTGAATCCGGCATCACGGGCGAGTCGCACCGTAGGACAGAGTATCATTAGAGCGACTCAACCTTCACAGATGAGAGAAGAAGTCGCAAGGAACTCTCGCGCAAAATGACATGCAAATAAGGAGGAACTCCGGAAATCTTTGCCATCTCTCACCAATTATCTTGTTAATTACAAGCCATTGTGAGCGGCTCCCACTGTCGACGGGCTCTCTGATTACACACCGCATTTGTCCCCACTTTCCGCAGCCTAATCAGTAATTACTACCTGCAGCTGCAGCTCGGTACAGAACGGGCTCGGCCATCTTGGGACAATAGGGGACGACTGGGCACTTTGAGGGATTCTGGGCCTGTCAGCGCCAGACACAGCTCACGCAGTGGGAGTGGGTTACCGGAGAAATACAGGCCCCCGGGAGTTCACCGAGTTCCCCACGAGCAGTAAGAGTCAGCTGTCCCTTCACCACCTCTGAGCTTCCGCTAACAATGCTGTGTGTAACTTTTTAATGCTGTGTGTAACTTTTTAATGCTGTTGAGAGCTTGGCACTTGCTGGTGCTTCCTAAAGGGCCGATAGTACCTGGTGCTGATGGAAACTCCTAAAAGCTTCAAACGCTGAGGTCTCTTTTTTGATTTTAACTGACATATGAATAACAGCAACAAAAAAGTTGCCTGTGAATAAATAAATACATAGAAGTGCACACTGACAAGTCATAACTCTGCCAAGGTCCAACGGTGCCCCTTAAGAAACCACATTAACATCAATTTATTTATTTATTTGGATCTACACCAAACTCAAGATCTGTGAAATGTCATAAAAAAATAGATCAAATAAAAAAACATAAAAAAAGTCAAATATATTAAACTACAATGGCACTCAATACAGCTAATATCTATGCCAAGGTCCAACAGTCTTACCTTAGTCAAATTGCACAAACACGTTTTCCTCCTTAAATTTCCAAAAATGCCACTTCAAGTAATTGATGAAAAAAAAATCCTGAATCTGGCCCCTGATCCAGGTCTATACAAAATTCTAATGGGTAATTTTCTGACCCATACCAACCCACAACAAATGGATAAGGGTCGAAACATGAACTCCTTGGAGTTATATAATTCAGGATACTTTGATGTTAGAAATTGTGTTTTTGCAACCCCCCCAAAAAAACAATGAGGTAGAAGTATGCAAGATGCACACCCACACATGCTATGGTCCAAAACCAACACTTAGAATTAGAGCTCCAGCCCATGTGGTAAAAGACATATTTGAGGGAGAAACCATAGGCTGCATGTCCCTATTCTGTTCCGGTCTTCAGGGGATCATGACCCATCCCACTCCACCCACCAGCACCAAGAGAGCAACACTGGCTTCGCAGGCGAGAGCAATGCATATCAATGGGACAGCTCCAGTTAGGAGGTGGTAAGAGAGAGGGTCACCTTTAATATAAAAGGTGGGTGGGGGGGGGGGGGGGGCAGGGTGGCCTCTATGTGACAGCCACCAAGGTGAGCAGAGGTTGAGGAGGGCGGTAGGTATGATGACTGGCAGCAGATGGCTCCTCTGGTTAGACGTACAGTGAGGAGTGTGGCCTTACAAACAGCACTAGCTTCAGATGCAAGTGCGTCGTGGGGGGTTATTTATGACCTCGACTCGGTCACATGTCATTTGGCAGGGGTAGTATTATGATGGAGTGACACGCTAATGAAAGCCAAGGCATCTTATCAAACCTCTAAACCCGAGACCCGCAGATAATCAAAGGTCTTCAGTGGCCAGTAAATACACTGAATATTGTCTCGGTGGAAATGGTGCAGGGCCAGTGGTGCGTTTGACTGCTTGTGCGTGCGCTCCTGTATACCGTTATGTGTGCGCGTGTGCAGGGTGTGTGTGCGCTCAATGTGGCTCGTCAAACAGGAAACAACCTGGCGACCCTCAGAGGTCAGGGCTCCACCTATTAATCACAGCCGTGTCTCGCTCCTCGGCTCCGGTGAAGACTGGCTGAGCTCACCGTGTTTAGCTCGGATGTCTGAGTGTCAGATCAGACACCCGACACTCAGGCTCACCGGGCACACGTCCACGCTGCCATGTACAAAACCCCCCCGAAGGTAATCAAATGAGCTCAAATTGCGTGGCTGAGTCGGCTGTTTTAGCTTAAAATTGTGGTTAATCATTGGCAAAAATCAAAGCAGCACAGTCAATATTCCCCCTTCTAGATTTTATTGTTGGATAGATACTTTTGTGCTTCACCCCATTAACGATTCATAAGTCTTTAGAATTAGTGGGGTTGGTTTTTTGTGATTTTAAAAACCAACAGTCTAACATTCTCACCCATTTCATGCTGTGATTGGCCAAGACAGTCGGATTTAAAACCCTCATCTTTAATTCTTCACACTACGATGCTTGTGTACAAGAGAGTGAAGCGATAACAATGTTTGGCAACACTCAAATTATTACCTCACCCCACTACAGATGCTTTTGCTCAAGGCCATTCACGACATCCTATGAAGAGTTCTGCCTAAGAGTTGGGAACCAAACCCAGTACTTTTTAAGGGTCCTGATTGAATTACGAATTGAGAAACGATTCATGTTTAATGATCTGATGGAAAGAGCAAGCAGAATGTGGAGAGCGTAACCAACGGGGCCGACTTGCACTCACGTGTCTGCAGACCAGCGACGCAACATTCGTGGAAGTCAAGCCAAAAGCTGTCTCAAGTGTGGTTACACTTATCACAAGTAGACACAGACAATGCTAGCTGCAGTATTTGTTATACGAAATGGAAAGTTGACCATGGAAACACATGTAACCAGATGACCTGGTCAAACACTAAATATGTGTAAACTTCCAGGTACCAGAACTTGTACCGAATCAATTTCAAAGTGAACTCGACTACAAACAAGTAATTTACTGCATAGCTCAGGCCTTAGGTTTCCCTAGATGTCTTCATAGCATGAGCAAAACCAAACAGATCCAATCTCTTGGAAAAATATGAAATCACAAGGACAGTGTCTTCGACTGTAAAGGGCATTCTCAGAGAGAAACAGCTGTAACTGTGCTGAGTATTTGTTAAGTGATGATGATGATGATGATGATGATGATGATGATGTGGAATGTATTCCGTAAAGAGCAATGTGTCTTTAACAAATGCTTTTACAGATGGTGTCCTGCTGGGTAAAAAATATCTTCTCTTCAATGCCACTGTACGGAGGCAGAGACTGCTGAGAGGGGGGAAAGATTGAGTAATGAACGAGGGATGGATAGATGGATGGATAGATGAAGGGGAATGCCGAAGAGGAGGGAGAGCACTTCTGCAGCCCTGATGGGTGCACAGGTAGGAGATGGGGGGGAGGGTTGGCGATCACAAGCGTGAGCGGGTGAGGGAGCGTGCCAGGGAAGGGGAAGGCTGGGTGGCGAGATAGATGGATGGATGGAAGTGGAGAGGAGTGGAGGGAGAATGCTCCAGTGGCTCCACTTGACAGCTGAGTGAGAGGGGAAGCGGAGTGGCTACTCTATGTAATTTGTTAGCGGGTCCATGATGCATGCAGGCATGATACTACACCAAGCCTGGCGAAACACAGCGCAGACGAGAGAGGGAGACAGACGGACAGACAGCGGCGGGAGGAAGGGGGAGGACAGACAGGGGAGTGTTTTGACAGATCAGGGTGCATCAAGGGAAAGATTTGTGAGGACGCGGGGATGAAGCTGGAGACTCAAATCTCGCTCTTTAGCCCCTGTCGGCCGGTTGAGACAGGCTTGCTTCACCTATTTGTTGTGCTCAAGGCAGCCGGTGTTTTGTACAGCAGCATCCGCAGCCTGCACACCTTCACGCCGAGGTTTAAAATCATTGTCTCCCCCCCCTATCTCGACAGCTCCCCCTCGCTCTGCTCCGTGGCAGGTGCATCCTATCTCCGCACAAGCCACTCCTGATGCACCGCAGACACAATTTGCCCGGGCTTATCTGAGACGCTGAACAAAATGACGCAAATCTGGGTATCAGCCCTCTAACAATGACGCCATGTTGATGTGGGACTTGTTGTGTGCTTGTGTGTGTGTGTGTGTGTGTGTGTGTGTGTGCTTGTTGACGTGGGACTTATCCAGGATGCCATGGCAGCTGTCTGCTGTAATTACCTGGGAGCCGTATCCGCACCCATATACACGCGTATCTCCTGATTACCTCATAAGGCGAGGTTTGTCTGATTAGCTTCCATATTTACACCAAAGACTTGTTATTAATGAACATGTGTTTGACGTCTCGCCTCACTATACTTTGTAACTCTCTGATGTTTGGAAGGCATTCGTTGGCGATGTTTGAGGAGCATCACTGATTAGACGCCACATTGAAAAAAAAAAACAAATGACAAGGGTCTGTTGTGATTGGAAAAACTGTTTTCTGCACGTGTTCAATTTTAGATTGGAGAATGAGGCTTAATGGCTGTTTGTCGTGCGGGGAAATGGAAAAATGGAGAAGAGAGGAGAAAGAGGGCACCGGGCATCCCACCGCTCACACCTCGGAAGTGCAGGGACATTACCAGATGATATTTCTAGGGGGCATGTCTACGAGCGTGAATGACTCCATCAACCAAACACAACAATCCCACCTACTCTCACGCCCACACTTTCTCCTGCAAGAATTTACCATAATGAAATGCACAGTTATGCATGTGTCATCAGGTGATGCAGGACCTTTAAATGAAGTTATCGTTAGCTAAATAGATCTTTAAATAGATCAACAGGTGACGAACACACAACAACGCCTCCCCCGTCTTGGGCAGACACAAGCAATTCTTTTTTTAAGATCACTTAAATGCCAAAGATTGGGAAATAAAAAAGAAGGAACAACCATTCAGAGCATTTACAGTGTGGGGTGATCGTTTATGTTTTTCTATTATCAGAGAACCACAAAAGAGAGCCGGAGAGAAGCAGGTGCAGGGTGCGTAAAAAAAACAACAGACAGGAACAAGAGAGTGACACAAAAAGGAGGGATGGGAGTGGAGGAGCGGGAGCAGCCAAGAAGGGGAGAAAGAGGCGAGTGCAGCAGGGCACATCAGGAAGGAGCGGAGCACCAGTAAATAAAGCGTTGGCTGGAGAGCGGGACTGTGGGTAGTGGAGGTGGCTGCTCTCTTCTCTCCAGTCATGCCTGTCCGTGTCCCCTGGAAAGCCTGTATTCCATTTGTCAGGAGGTCAGGTGCGGAATGCAAATGGCGCCGGCCGCTGTCTACCATGTACCCTGAACATGTGGGGGGACCTCGAGGGCTCACCACATAATGAGTTCACTTTAAAGCAATTTAAGTGAAAATGGAAGACGCTGATCGTGTGCTTACACTGCTTGATATGTGCTGACTGGTGACGACGAGGAGGAGAGCAGGATATACAATGCTGAGAAAGTTTGAAAATTGAAGCTAGGAGCGATTTATTAGCCAACAGAGGATCATATAAACAATGAACATTTTGGATTTAGTCTGCTTTATCTCCAATTGTCTTGAAGTTATTTGTATTCGTCCAGTAATGCATCCATCAAGTTTTAGAAACGTCATCAACACGCCCCCTTGCTCGCTGCCTTTTCTGTTGTGTTCTCACGTAGGGTTACACAGACATTTTCCAGGACACTTTATTAGTTGGCTGGCACAAAAAGATTTGGAAAAGGTCCAGAGCGACACAATAAAAAATCTGTGTACTCACATATAACCCCAAAGAAACCAAGGACTCCAGTGCATGTCTGAAAGCTGCTTATGACTCATGTCATAAATTTAACAAAAGAAATGTAAAAATCCTTGTGGAAGATAAACAGTCACCAAAGTCCAAAGTTTGTAAAACCTGTTGAGATATTTCTGCGGCATACCTAGACGAACAGAGTCACCCTGATAACAAAGCAACAACTTCTAGGCTGTTCCATGTGTGAACGGTCCCTAACACATTTCTCTGGGGCTGCAGGACTACAGGTACAGAGAGAGTGTCAACACTGGGCTTTGTCTCTGTGGGCACGCCTTCACAAGGAGAGGAGGATTTCTTTCCCTCTAATCCCCCCCGTTTACAAGAGAAGTCACTTTCCGGGGCCATTGTGGACTCTCGTCTCCCTCCATTTACTCCCTGCATGGCACTCATTCCAGTTAGTTTAACGCTGCCTGGGTTCCAGGGGGAAGGATTAGGATGAGACGCGCACCGGCTAGTGTGGAAACAACATTGACTACGGGGACCTCTGTCACTCCCCTCTCCTCCCTGAAGGGCACACTTGTGGACTGAGAAATGCTCCGCATGGATTTATGCTGATTATGAGCGCGAGCGTGCAGTGTTAAACCAATCAGGAGGGTGTGAGCTGCTGCAGGAGGGGAGCTGCACTCCACTACATTCAGAGGACTCGTCTTACTCGATTTACTCCTATTGGTTAGGCTTTGTTTTGTCTCCGTGTCTGGAGACTCAAATGCATTTTTGAGGAATTCATCTTGCCTTGTTTGTCTGGCAACACCCCGACTCTTCAATAAAGGAATGAGGAAATCCAAACTGCAATTACACTTAGTACCATTTATTGGCGGCACGAAATGTCAGTAGTCTTACTTAAACACTGCACAGAGAGTTTGGGAGTTAAATCACTGTTTTCAATATGTGAGATCTTCTACGATAATGGACACTGGACAGAGCTGCTGCTGAAAGTGACAATTGCTTTGTAACAAGGCTGACTGGTAAAGAGAGCAGTTGGATTTTGCTCATTCGAAACAGAACCAGTATCTATCTACTAACTCCAGGAGTCTCCACCTGCCTGTCTGTGGGTCATGCATCTCCAGGGTAGTTCATCTTATCTGCTTCACACTTGGCAAGCGAATTGTTAAGGGCCCAAGGAGGTGTCAGGTCAATTTTGGTTTGAATAAGTGATAGGATCAATATTAATAAACTATAATAACAGGTAGTCCGCACTCTGTAGCACTGGCGGCTAAACCCATCAACATTAGGCTGACAACCGAAGGAGACAGAGGATTTGCGGTGAGAGCCCCAACACTTTGGAACAATCTGCCAGAAGAGATTAGACTTGCAGAACCTGTTACCTGTTTTATATCTCTGCTAAGACACACTGTGATGGCTTTTGCTTTTATTATCTGTATCTTTAGCATTATTGTTATTTCTATTCTGATTGTTTGTGAGATTAATATTGTATATTATGAAGCACTTTGTTACTGAAAAGTGCAATAGACATGAAGTCATAATAATAATAATTATCATTATAAGGGATGTTGTCGATCTGGGAACAGCAACAGTCTTTGACTAAGCAGGTGAACAGCTCTCTAGTAGCAGCGGTGGTGCAGCTTCCTGGTCCTGTGCTCCTGCAGATCACTTTTACCGTTTCAAAGGGAAACCTGCAACTAGCATTAACACAGGCCGAGAAAACAGCCCATTCAAAACAGGCAACTGTTAAAAAGGCACTGCACTAGTCCTTTTAAATATGGATCAATTTGTTTGGAACTCTGACACCTCTGGATATGACTATGGGAGGCCCTTTGAGACAAGCACTTACATTTTAATGCAAAATAAACATCAATTGCTTCTCAAAAAGTGACTTCGTATTAACACTTTGAGACATTTAACACCACAAATCGACATGATAATAAAGGCAATGTAATAGGCCGACCCTGAGTACATGGATGAACTTGATCTTACCCAAATTCTCCGAGCTCTGCAGCCATATGGTGGGGAGGCGTCGTGTTGTGACAATGGTGATGAAATGAGAGTTTAATAGGGAAATCCCCTCCCCCAGCGCTCACTGATGGGCAGCAAAGTGAGTCAGTGGATTACCCGATTTCACAGAGCTCACAGTGGAGGGCAAGGCTAATGGCACGTCACTTATTGAAATGGAGCAGCATAGGTTAACCCCACGCGTGGGCTGACATCTTTTCATTTAGTTTGCACGGCTAGCCAAAAAGGCGATTACCACAGGGAGCAAAGCCATTAAAATGCTGACCTTTTCCCTTTGTGAGGATAGCTGTGTGTGCGCGTGTGTTTGTTACCTCATTGAGACCTTTTCCAGAATACACACCAACCCTATTGGGGCCATTAGTCCTCATTGGGACCAAGGCCTGGTCCTCATAAGTCAGCACATCATTTCTAAGGTCCTGCTTAAGGTTAGGATTTGGCTGAGACCGTCCACAATGAATTGAAGTCAATACAATGTCCTCATAAGAATGGCTGCACACACCTGTGTATGAGTGTGTGTGTGTGCTGGCAAAATGCAATTATAGTTCACATTAACTTGGTTATGATCGAATATTTGCAGTATGGTGAGGTAAAGGGCAATATGTCATTTTAGAGCACAAAGGTATGCACACACAAAGTTGCATGTGCACCCGGGGTAAAATATCTAATAACTCTCTGACTTCTCTTTCCACAGTGAAAACCGAATAGCTCTAACGAGACATTAAAACAGTCGTGCATTTTAGGTGGTGAAGTGTGACCGAACAGTCATTGCCTCTGTTCACCTCTTCCCCCTCCTCTTCGTGCACTTGTAAGGACATAATCTGTCAATTTAACTTGTTTTAGAGAAGTAAATGCTATTTACCAGACTGTGTCTCATTATCATTTAAGTATGCAAATTAAAAAAGATGGGGAATAACAGATTACAACTGAATTTTTATAACCCTGTCTGTCAAAGTTACAACAAATTCAATCCCCGGGCTACCCTTGATTCGTGAGCGGTGCGTGTGAATCTCGTCTGCCCATGTTATCAGGTTAGAGCAGCTCATCTGCTCGCGTCGCACGCTGCTCTTCAAGAGAATCGGCTTCACACCTATTTTCTCCTCATCACGTATGGGTCACAGCAAAAAATTTGATTTGAATATGTCACAAAAATGTAACTGTGTGCAACACTTCCCGTACCTGTTTTGAGTAAAAGTGTGTCTGTTGTCCTAGAGAGTCTTGATTTGACTTTTGTTGTTATTCTCTGAAGATGCTCAACTTCATACTCTAGAGTTCTGACATTTAGTTGAGTGCCCAGGCTACTTTTATTTCAAGAAATGCAGTAATCATCACACAAACCTCATGGAGTAGCTCAGCAAGACACTTTCCTAGACGCAACAGATCAGCGACGCAGCCATCACGAGATGCACACACACCCAAACTGTCTCATTCGGTCTATCTACACTGTTTCTTAAATAAAACTTGTAAAAGAAAAAGGACCTTGTCTGGAACCACAGCACCTTGCTTCTCAGTCCTTGGTCCCAGTTCAGTAATTTTGTAGTTTTCCCACAAAGTCCCAACTTCATTAGAGTGCTCAAGCACATTGTAAAAACCAATAAGGTGCAAACAACAAGTTGCTCATCTAACGTCTGAATTTATTTTGATAAATAATCGGCAACTAGCTTGATTGCTTATTTTGTCCGACGTCCCATTAGCAGTGTCTGGAAGGCATTGTCCTCTATTCAGAATGAATTGGTCAGAGGAACATACAGCCTCCTTTTGTGAATAAATCACACAGAAATTAAGTCTGCCCACTGGTGAGTGAGGGAAGTCAGCCGCCGACATAGGGAGAAAAACCACCAAGGAAAAAAAAAAAAAATCCAATTCCTTTTCTAAAAAGCGGAACAATGGCAGACTTGGTCGTGCCCCGACTGACAAAAGACGAATTCACAACAGCTGAGGCGCGAAGGCATTCTTTTTGACTTCCTATTATGTTTCCACCTTGGAGATGTTGGGATCCGATTTTTCCAGCACACTGTTCTGTTCCAATTTCCCACCATTCACTCGCACATCAGTCCATTATCATTAAATACACGTTTGATTTCCCCACAATGCACTCGGTCCTCACAATGAACACAGACGGAGAGAGTGAGAAGAGAGAGGGAAAACACATTAAGTAAATGGCCTATGAGTGAATGACAACAATCAACATATTTGCGCTGGGAGCAATGAGCAATGTTTATAGTGACAAATGATGTGTAGAGGTGGGTCGGCCGAGATGCACCGCAGGAGTTCCCGACGGCGGAAAAGAAAGATTGTGTGTGAGTTAATGTACGAGGAAACTAGAAAAAATATTCTCGAGTTATTCTTATCAATTGTTATGTAACATTAAAATGAACTCAGGCTTTAATCAAATTTCAAAAATTCATTGAGTGTTTCCATCAACCATCTTTATGTCAGTTCATTCATGAGAGAGTGACAAGACAATATAACTAATGACTCTTTGCATCTTTGCATTTTACTGCCACTTCCTGCTGGTGATGGCAATTGTGTTTCTCTATATTTTTGAGACCATGACAAAAGATGAAATGATTGAATAAGCAGATAAACTTAGCGTCAATCAAAAAAGAGTATGAATCTTTGGCCATGTTAACAGATCTGTGAAGCTGTACTGCACTTAAACAATGCTTTAAGCTAAATGCTAACATTAACATGCTAACACACCCACATTGAAAACCCCAACGTGTGGATTTTTGTTGCATAAACCTCATTTATCATTTTAATTTTCGGGTGATAGCACCATTTGCTTACTAGCCCTTAACGTAGGGCTCTATCTGAATGATCTAAACATAGAGAGAGTGCATTTAGTTGGTTGGATTAAGAGGGTTGTACTTGCGTCTCCTAATTAATCAGAAGGGTGACTGAGGTGTAAAATGCCACTCGCTAATCAGAGTGCCTCCTCCGGTTCTGTTTAAAAGCCATGCAGGTGCACTTTCCATGTGGTGGATTGCGAAGCCGTATTATTCAGGTAGTAAGAGCGAGCGCTTCTCTGCAGAGGAAAGTGAAACGATCCTGCACAAAGGGAAATGGTGGAAGCTCCAAATCAATGGAGGCGCATGTCACTGTAATGCACCTTAATATGTCAGTGCACCACTGACCTCAGGTCATGGTGTTGTGGGTCAATCATTTCCTCTGATTCAAAACAGCAATGTGCCACACATGTGCCTGACTGCATTTCATTTCAGGTTCAGCATTGCATTTTCCTATTCATACAATGTGTGGGCTGGATTTCAACAAGACAACTTTATGCGTCTAAATCAAGCAAAGATTCACACGTGTGTCTCAGTCCATCCAATAGTTGTAAAGATCATTGGCAGGTCAGTTTCTAGGTCATTAGGACCCATCCTCTGGAGACCTGAATGTCTATACAAACATTTGTTGTAATTTTGGGGTATAGTTCAGTCGCAAACTCAAATACAACATGAGAGGCAGTAGCTCGGGAGATAGAGCGGGTTGTGCACTAACCAGAGGGGTTGGTGGATCCCCAGCTCCTCCAATCAGCAAGCTCCATCCTTGCGCACGACACTGAACCTTACATTGTGAAAAGCGCTATATAAATACGGTCCAGTATATACAGTAGTGTATTGGCTAACACTGCCATCCCTACACATCACATAGATAAAGATCAGTGTTTCGGTCGTCCACAAATATATGTGAATATATATTCAAGCGTATGACAAACTTTAATGATAAATTGTGCAGCACAATCTCTGCTGTTGCTTCAGAGAAGTACTGAAAATACTAATAAAAATATATTATATAATATATGGAGGCTTGAGCCCTTCTGTAGGGGTCGCAGGTTAAGTTCTGACCCAGCCCTTCCCTGCATTAAAAAAATAAATAAAGAAAAAAAATGCTTCAAACAAAATATGTATTCAAATGACTGTTTTTCCCTTTGTCTTCTAATCCCCGTACTCCCTGTTTTTTATCCGCAGTCATGAGGTGATGTGGGTCGGATTTTGGGCGACAACACTTCAGGTGGAGAGGAGTTATGAAGTGAAAGCTTTATCTAGAGAAGGGGAGGCAGGAGCAGGCACAACGCTGTCACAGTGTAATAAGAACATCTGTTCCCATCAGCCTGTGTCACACACTCTTCACTGATAGTCAACTTTTCCACTTCCAAAAAAATAGTTTTTGTGATTCTTTCTCCCGTCAGATTTTCAAATATGAAAACTGAGGGAGCACAGTAGAGTTGGATCAAAGGACTAAGACATTTTTCTTTAGTTGTGGTTAACTTTTCTCGTCATTACGGACCAAACATAGGCCAAGTGGACTTGGGGGCTGTTAAAGATCTGTATTCAGATTAGCAGCAGCTTCCTGTTTTTATCATTATTATTTTTATGATATATGAATGAATACAGAAATGGCGTTAAGAAACTTCATATACGCAGCGACAATGATGTTTGATATGAAAAAGTGTTTTAGTGCGCTTTACACACCAGCGCTGAATTCCTAGTTTGGTGTCAGTCACTTGAAATTCAAGGACACAGGCTCGTTTCTACTTTCACTGTTTAGCACTGACAAACAATGACAGTGTGAGAAATCTATTATAGAGGAGGATGTCAGGTTTCCCGGTGACAGGGGCCTCAATAGACCAGAATTCCTTGCAGCTCTGTGACAGGTTGTGTTGTGACTAAGAGGGCTGACAGGAGTTGCGATTTTTGAATACTAAAATGTCAAATTGATAAACTCATGACATCTTAGTACAGAGGTCCTTTCAGGTTGCTGAAAAGCACTATGGGAAATGCAGGAATACACAAAAACGTGTCCCATTGTGTCGATACACACAACCATGTGCCCACTAAACCCATACAGAGAAATGCATTGTGGGAGAACTGATTGACACACGCCGCAGCACTGGGCCATTTATCCAGATTGGGAGGCGACGCCTGTGTCTGCCTGCTACTCCAGGACGCTGAGGACGTCTGGAACCGATGTATGTGTGTGTGATAGAAATGCAGCGAAAACAGATAGGGAGGGGAAAGTACAAAAATTTAAATGTGAAATATAATGTCATATAATCACCACACACATACACACACACATTACGCCGACACGGCACTGGATCAAGAGGGGAGGCTCATCATCAACCCGCACAGTGAGATAACTGTGAAGAAAAGCCAGGGCACTATTGGTAATGCTGCTGATTAATAGCATTCAGCAGACATTAAGGCGCTATGATTATCTCTCCCGCACTGCGCCTCTCTCTCCCGCTATGCTAATTATTGTGGTGTCGCTCTGAGGGGTATTCTCTCTCTTTTTTCCCCTAACATCTCTCTTTGACACAAGCTTCTCTCTCTCCCCGCATCTGATATCAATTGTTATCAAATCATCCAAACTGGCGTTTATCAGACAAATCACCGATGATTAAGTGAAGCAATGGCTGATGACTGACTAGATTTAACTAGACGCACGTATTAATCATAAATCTTTGTTAGAAGTTTCCTGGAAACAGATTTTTCCCTCTGATCTCTCCATTAGAGTGATGAATATGATTGTAAATCCTAAGACATGTGTGTATTAAACAACTGACTGAGAGCTAATCAAACAGCTCGTTGCTTCTTTCACCGAAGCTCGTATTCATATTTCAGGTTGTGTGTTGGTGTGATGCACAGAAATGTGTGTCGTCACGACTAATGCCAGCAGAGCCATGACAGGTCGATTACACCTGCAGCAGCAGCTTGAAGGACATCTCTGTGAAGCTGTGAGGGAAACACACAACACAGACAAACACTGCCACATTCAGGTTTATGCAAAGAAAAGACATTTCCACCCGGTTTTCATAGATTCTTCTTTGACTGCCTCAAGTCAAAATGTAAATCTATTTATGTAAAATCTATTTGTAAGATAAACCTGTAAACTGTCCTTTTAGAATACTTGATGGAACCACATTAAGAAGGACACTTTACAGTAATGCTTAAAGTGTAATTTAACTAAACTATGCCCCTCACATAGTTCACATGCAGTTCATAACAGCGGCAGAGTTAAAAATACAATTTAACACACTACAAACGTAGACTGTAGATAAAGATGGACAAAATGACTGCGTCACAACAGTGAAGCCAAAATGCCCCAAACCCAACCTGGTGGCTGGCTGTAGTATAGGTCATAAACACTGCCTCCTCTACGTTAGTGGATGGGACATGGACTAAACAGTCAAAATACACGTGAAAACATTTATCTCAAAGATGATTTATGTAATTTTATCTAGTTATTATCACACTGATGCTATATTTCAAGAACTCATTGATCTAGCAAGTTTGGTGTAGATATTTGATGCTATATAAATTGGGGTGAAACATCATGATCGACAGCTGAGGCTGACTCAGTTGGTCGAGCTTGTTTATACGTCGGATCTAGATACCGCTGCTCTAGCCGGCTCCAAATTACATCATCGCCTGAAGATGGCAGCTGGATAATGGAGGAGACAGGTTGTTTATCTTTATAGCTTGAACTAAATCCTAATGCTGGTTTAAACTTCCCCTGATCAAGTAATCAGCAGAGGTGCTCATGTTAGTCAACACTCTGATACCATAGCAGCTATAGCTTCTACACAGAGGGGAATACCACAGGCCTGGAGCAGATATGCAAGTACTTTTCTGATAAGTTCTAATTTATTACCACTCAAAATATGGGTATGAAATGTCTCTGGCCTGTGAATTAACACTGAGCTTGTTAATATCCGTAGTGTAGCGTACATTTGGGCGGAACTATATATATACTTTTCTTCTTGCTTTTCTATTTTTCCAAAATAAAGAAAAAACACTCAAGTTCTTCATTTATAAATAATCACTTTAACTAAGCTTTAACTATATATACTTTGTATTTAAGCGTGCTGTATAAAATCTCTCCATTAATAAATCATTAAATCAGATCATCAAAATCCACAGTGTAATAAATGAAATATGTTTCACTGAGCACTAACATCGTGGGGTAATGTCATTCATACAACAGTTATGGATCAGTGCTCAGATAAACAGACATCCCAGCAAAGTTACTGAACTGGAAAAGCAAAAACATGGAGGGAAACGTGAGTGTGTGTGTGTGTGTGTGTGTGTGTGTGTGTGTGTGTGTGTGTGTGTGTCTGTGTGTGTGTGTGTGTGTGTGTGTGTGTGTGTTGGGTATAAGCGTGTGGAAATTGGATGCCAGGCTTTGTAGATCCACATACCGTGATAACGCACGCTCCATCCACATGTCACAAACACATGCGCTCACGATTTGTGGCAGTTCAAAATGAGAAAACACTGAAATCTAACTGAGGCCCAAACTAACCGCTCGAAGAAAAAAGATTGAATGATTTGGATTTAAAGCTGCAAAAAAAACTCAACTCGCTCCAATCTGATGACAGGCAGGACCTGTGAACCACTCGACAGCCTTACTGACTTCCCCTGAGTCTGCATGTGACAACGCCGCTGTCAGCACGAGACAAGGCAACATTATAAATTCCACCAGAGGCGGGCCTGATCTGCTCGGCTCACGCGAGGATGCCAAACGTCCCAAAAAGAGCTCAGGCGAGCACAAACCCTCAGTTGTTTCAATCACCGCTCCGGGCGCTTTCTCCTCTCACCCGGGGCCTCTTCCTCACGATTTGCATGACATCTACTGACGCTGCGTGTCGAAGGAAGGTGGTAGATCTGCGGGCCCGTGGTGCTGGGGAGGGCCGGCAGGGACGTTCCTGCTTGCCGCGGTGTGGTGGTTCTGATCTGGTACGGAGGGAGCGGCAGCTGCAGGCGGGATGGCATGGGAGAGCTGACACTTAACATGGACAGGGGCAGCATGGGGCAGACAGGGACGGTCACAAGGTCGCCCTGGAAGTGTGTGTGTGTGTGTGTGTGTGTGTGTTTCGAGAAGATGGAAAGAGCCAGCACCACCAGCATGTGGCCAGAGGAGAGAGTTGGAGACTAGAGACAAAATGCGATGCATGTGCGCATACAGTGTGTGTGTATGTGTGTGTGTGTGTATGTGTGTGTATGTGGGTGAAGAGGTAATAGAAGCTGACAATAGCGAGGTGCGTCCCCCAACTCCGAGTGGACTGACAAGGACATGTGACAGCATCCAGGCCAGTTCAACTGTCAGCACCACTCACTGAGGAGCCACACTGATGACAGCAGACAGCAGCCAAACACCACCTCTCATGGAAACACACACACACACACGCACTCCTCTTATGTTTTCATATTTACAGCCTCCCATCAGAACACTTTGAGTGATAATCTGTTATTCATGAAGACAAAATACCCGTATGTCGTGTTGCGGTACAGCCGCAGTGCTCTAAACACGGGGCCGGTTCTCTTAAGGCTTTTCTTTTTTCCAGTTTGCTGTTGCCCAGGTAGCACCATCCTGAGAAACGTCCTCTGACAGACAGGCAGTGATGCGTTTAACAGTCCCTGCAGCAGAAATGTGCTTCGTTTAGAGCAGACAAGGTACGTCTGCTCCTGAGAGCACGGGGCCCAGGAACATGCTAAGGAAGGAGGTCATGTGTTGAGAGTTGTTTGCGGCTGCTTACTGAAGCCACACAGGCTTTTCCAAGTCAGCTGTGATGGAATAAAGAGTGACAGTGCTGCGGTGGATGAGTGCGTCAAACATGACAAAGGGAGACCGGGGTTCAAGTTCTATTGTTTTGGCCCAGGAGGTTATGTTTGTTTGCTTGTGGTCTCTTTGTCTTTTTGTTAGTAGGATTACGCCAAAACTACTTGAACTATAGGTCAGGGAAGAATCTCTCAATTTTGGTGAAAGAAATCTGGCATATTTAGTGGGATGATATTTTTAAGTGGGTGAAATTTGGTTTCAAATCCAAATATCAATCAGGATCTTGGCAAAGGTCTGCGCCCTAGTTTGGTCAAGCAACTAAACTACTTGGTTGGAAAACCAAAGACCTTCATCAAGCGATTGTCAGATGAAACAGAAACCCTTAAAATCTATATTCTGTACAATTTAATCACTAGCACTGACCAATGCTGTGATGCTTTGACAGTTGCCATGGCCATCTACCTCCAAATCAGTATTTGAAAGGCTTTTGTTTTTATAATTATTATTATTTAGAAAATTCTAAACAGCCCATGAGGAAAGAAGCTGTGGTCCAACATTACTCATCGTGCATCAACATTAATTAACTCCCCTGCAGGGATAATTCTAACGCAAGCTTCGAAGCCACAAAAATAATACTCCGGACAAACACAACCCGAAACAAACATTTAGTCCCATGAATCCCACTGGTACCACTTGTATTCTCCCCATTAAAATGTTCTTGTGCTGGACCACGAAGGCAACCAGAACAAACAGAAGGATTGACGGAGCAAATCATACCCGGTACGGATGCTTGTAATAGAAGATCAGACAGAGAAACAAAGACAGAAGAGAAAATACAAGAGTCTCCCAAAGCATCATTACACTGAAAAGCAGTGACTATAACAATAGCTACACCGACAGGCTTCGGTAGTTCAAAGTCAGCCACAGTCGTTCCTCTAACTGGATTTGATGGATGAGAAGACCTGGATTTACTCTCCAGTTTGATTTTATTCAAGAAATTGTATTTCAACTTTAATCTGAAACTGCAAAAAATAACTTCTTTTATTTAAAATGTTTGCAATAAGGATCTCTACACCAACCTAATGGAAACACTATGTTCTGCAGGAATCTGTGATTGTTTGTCGCTATTTGTTAAATTTAAAGAAACAAATACTATTTAAGTAATAAAAAAAACAGACAATAAATGAAACTAGTATTTAATGTTAACCTCAAAGTAATTAAAAAAAGGTTTAGAACCAACACATGTAAAATATGTAGCTCTAGCATTAGCTTCTAAAAAAAAGCACTTTAAAGAAGCTGATGTTACTATTGCTGAACACTGCCCATGACATTACAGGTTGATGGTAAACACTAGAGCAGCATGACAGTGGCTGAAGAACAGACGAGTCATAAAGTCAGCAAAGTGACTAAGACACGTCCGTCTGAGCAGATTCGCTAACATACACTGCTGCTGCCAGGAGCTACTGGTTTTCACTGGAAGCACTGAATTCAACAAGGAAATATTTTTATTCAGAAATCAGAGTGTTACTTATGAGAGGAAAGATGTGTTATTTTTTCGGTGTGAAAAAACTCTTTTCCGGGTTACGGAGGAGAAAATCAGCATTAATCCACTCGGTTCACCCACTGAGCTGCTCTCACCTTGGAGGACAAACAATAAAACCAGTCACAGCTCCCTGACAGAAGCCATTTCATATTCTCTTTGCATTTCTACCTTTGCTGCGGATGGCATTAGGCTTCCCTTCCTCACTGGAGGCGGGAGCATCTGACTCCCCCATGCAGCACAGTCCAGCACGGCGAGTGTGTATGTGGAGTAGGGGGGGGGGGGGGGGAGCTGCAGCTCTGTACTGTGAGGTCAATACACATCCTGACAGTCAGTAATTGTACCAGAGGGAGGTGTGGGAGGGCGCCGTAATGCAGGGTGACATCCGGCAAGACTTTTCGGCATGCCGACCGCCGGGAGGTGGAGGAGAGGGGGGGGGGGGGGGGGAGCCACACAACACCATAGACAGAGATGACCCATATGTGTTTCCACTTAAATCATCAGTTTACTGGATCAGTGTAGAAACAGGAGGCGTCAGATCCATCCATCCCTACCCCCCCCCCCCCCACATATTAACATTCAACATTTCATATTCATTCCAATGCATATGAGATGCTAATGTTACAAGCACTTAACGCGTCTCCTGTGTCTGCACCAAAATCACTTTATTTCATAGCCAATGCTCACCCAGTCACACCCCCGCTCCTCCTCCTTACAAAACAAAAAAAAAGGAAAACAATTTAGCCACCACTTTGTTATGATGGCAATTTCCAATCTGATGGGATTCCTAACAAAGGAAAAAGCCAGTCTGTTTTTTTTTCTTGTCCTTCCTCGACGTTCTCAGACGCTCAGCAGGGGAGCTCGGGCTGAGAGACGCTATCCGATGAATCTGATAAGACGCCGCACACACACTTGAGACGTGCGCAGCCGCAGACCAACATGTGTCCCCCACGCGCACGCATGCAGTGCCGCACGTGCACAGAAATGTTGCCGCGTCGACGCAGCGACAGTAATAACAATGGTAATCAGGGCCGGGATAACGGAGCGCTTTCAAGGGGCTTTCAGGGATGCAGGGTTAATTTAGCCACTGCCACTTGAAAGTCAGCAGGTTGCTGTGCTAATTAATGGAGCATGACTGCTGTCCTCAGGCAAATCCTCACACACACGGGCAGGCACTTCCACTTTACACACACACACACACACACACACACACACACAGAAGGACAAATTCACTCACAAGAGCAGGCACAAAAAACCCGGAGAACTTTTAGGGATATGTGTGTGTATGCCCTGCTTCTGTGTGTGTGTGTGTGGGTTAATCAAGTGACATGCAGCTGCAGAGCCAATCAGACCAGCCTCGATTAGAACACACACATTCACACACATACACCAACGAACAAATGTTAATGAGCTCAGATGCAGGAGTGGCTGTAGGCGGTTTACTATTCTGCGTAAAGGAACGGGCGTTGTTACGCTGGTGACCTGTCCAGGGTGTCCCCCCCCTCACCCAATATCAGCTGGGATCGGCCCCAGTAGCCTCCACGACCCTCAAAGGATGAGCAGTATAGATATTAGATCAAGCAATCACTGGATTTAAGGGTTCGACCAACGTGAGTTTATTTACTTGTGTCGCTCAGACCAAAGCACGAGTTGGCAGCAGGGTTTCTCTGCCACTGTGTGTACTTCAAACCACACTGAATAAAGACTGACGCACATCTTTGAGTGGATAAACTGTATATTCATAATTAATGAATTTCATTTTTTTTAACTACTTGTGCTAATCCATTGTATATTTTTCTCAGACCCTGGTTATTGCAGCTGTGCCTCATCACTGCCGTGCACCGTGATGAATCCTCAAGTGAGTCTGCATGAAAAACTGAACTCATGTCTTTACAGGTCTGACACCGACTGAAAGAAATCAATTCTTCTGTTGGACGCCATGAACATGTAAAGAGACTCAATGTGTCAAGTTCAGCCAACATGAGCTCTTAAGATGCTTCTCTGAGGCAGCACGCGTCTCCATGAACCTTGAACCACGTCACCTTCGTTCATCCGGTAGATATTTGTGGTAATAAGGCCACAGCTTTAATTCCAGGTCAGTTAAAGAACACACACACACCCAGTATAATAATCCTGGATGCGTTAAGTGTTTGTGTACGTGTGTGTGTTGAGAAGGCAGGAGAGGACGGGGGTCAATGTCAGAGGCTGGTATCCTTGTGCAGTGATGCGCGGCCGGGCTGCTGACACAACCATGATTATACAGGACCAGCTTGACCTGGAACAACACCACTAACGGCAAGAGACACAGCCACACAGCCACACAGCCACACAGCCACACACACACACACACACACACACACACACACACACACACACACACACACACACACACACACACACACACACACACACACACACACACACACACACACACACACACACACACACACACACACACACACACACACACACACACACACACACACACACACACACACACACACACACACACACACACACACGGCTATTTCACTGCGAGAGATATAAAACGGGACAAATAGCAGGTTGGGAAATATACCAAGGCCAGATGGGACATGGCAGCACATACACCTGTTCAAAATAACACAACCTGTCGGGGGACAAAAGCCTGCGGTGGCTGACATGAACGGGACCCATGTTTTCCATCATGAGGACCTCACACACATGTCATTCTGAATCACTGGAAATTAGAACAGGGAGGTCTCCATGACGCCTTTCGGCAAAACACTAGACGTGTCTGTCCGAGCATATTATCCGGGGGAAATCGACTCTCTTGTCGTTTTCTGCTAAGTAGAACTTCTGCATTCCAGTTTCGGAGCAGTGTATCGTGTGCAGAAGCCTGTGAGACAGCAGGCCCGCCTCATTCTGCATCTGCCGAGACAAAGATGAAACTTTTTTAACACGGTGGCCTTTCAAGAATCCTCCCGGGTGGGGTGGGGACAGGGACGGGGCTCTCCCTCCAGCGAAGTGACTCTCCGACGCCAACCCAGTTTCCAAACGACTGTAATTTTGCTTTTAAGCTGAATCCTGACCCAGAATCATAATTCATTATCAGCGACGCCACGGGAAAATGAATCAGGGACTCCGAAAAATTACTTATAAAAGCCATCAGTGGTCTGACAAGGGTAGTAAATCTTGGCTTGCACTCAGGTGTGACTGCATTGTGTGAATCAGGTGTTAAATTTGGAATTAGCTGCTTGCTGGCTAACAACACATACATCACACTAATGCAGTTCTGTCATTGCTGCGCTCGGCCTTAATCAGGGCGCATCTGTGTTCTGATGAGGCGCCTCGGCTCTCTATGATGATAACACACACACACACACAGACACACAAATATACACACATTGCACGAATACAGGAAGTCCCAAAGAACCCAATGTTTGCATTGGACTGTGCTGTTGTAATGTTAGCTGCAGATTAAAGTTGTTGTCATGCAGGTCTTGGATGTCCCATGTCCTCTAATGGACATTCCCAGCTGGGTTTGTGGGCCATGTGCAGGCAGAAGGGGGTGTAAAGTTAACAGCAGCTGCCGGGACAAAGCAAAAACTGAACAGAAACAATCCTGGAAAGAGCTTAATTTTGCTACGGCTGTCAATATTCATGTTAGACGCCTCGATTAGGAACAAATAATGACGCTTTCCTTCCAAATTTCCCGATCAAAGGAATTACTCATTGACGAAATCATGGCAAACTTAACAACTTGATATATTTTACATAAAATAATTTCAGATTATGAATCAAACTGTGTAAAAAGTGTGAAAAAAAACTGTTGCTGAAAATGTGAACAAGGCACAGACACAGAAAAAAAGACTGATATTATTGGTCACCTAGAAAATAAAGCCCTATTAAAGATACATGAGCACCGTCCTCAGCGGAGAGCAAAACATAACTGCATCAACAATAAACCACAAAAGGCAAGAGTTTCAAAACAAGCACTAGTACCCTGGTCCTGCAAGTACCATTACAACATGGGCCAAAGTGCATTGTCACTAGTCGGAAAATGTAGGACACAGATGTGGTAATCATCCAAATGAGCTCAGAGTTTTGGACTACACTGAATCTTTTTCACTACAGCAGAGGTGGAACTGTTTGAAGAGGTGTCAGGAGCCATTTTTACAACAAGTTCCCTTCCCAAATTGCCATTTCTGTTGATGTTTGGTACTTGACTTTGTGATTCATGACGGCATAATAGCATCAATGAAAACATCTTTCTTTTTTTTTGCTGCAGGAATATGACAGGAATGATTTTGCTGCTTTTTCTGCTTAAGATAAAATTTGTTTTTTACAACGCACCTGTGATTTATCACGAAGCTGGGACCCATGCTCGGTTCAATCGTCACAAACAGATCGAAAAAGAAATCTGCCTGTCTGGTGTTCTTGCACAGATAGAGACAAACATGCCTAAACAAGGCCAGCAAACCAGATCGTCAGCTATGACCTGGATATTCCCTATTTCCACTGACAGAAGGTGGTAAGACAGGAGAATACCAGTGACCTCAGCCAATGCTGAAAAGACTAAACAAGGGTCTACAATGGCTGCCCATAACATGTATCATTATACAGTCTGATCTTACTAGTTCAAAAAGATCTCTGACTTTATTTGGGCCGTTATTTTATGTGCAGCACTTTTTGCCTCATTGTAGCCCACAACCCCCCGGTCATAGTGAGATTACCATCAGCAGCTATGGGAAGAGTCCCACCCATGTGGTATGTTTTTATCGTCCTTGGCAGGGAGGCAGGTTTCAGCATTAACTGCAGATAGCAGTTTTACTGTTTGCGTTCACTAAAAGTGTACAGCTCTCAGCGGGAGGATGGCCCACAGCTTAACACTGGCCCTGCGCTGAGCACATTGACCTATGGGGAGAAAGTCATAATGAGTGCGTCCATGCTTGCATGAGGACACACATGCACATTTGCTGGCAACACAGAACAGTTCCTGTCCTCAGCATTGCACCATTCCACTGACTGGCCGGTGATGGTGGTAATGTGCCGACAATTGCAGTGAAGCACCAACAGAGGCAGTAAAGAAGAAAACTGCTAGTTAAATAATCCATTTAAGAAAAGGGCTTTTGTAAATGTTTTGTGATGGAGGAAAGGATTCTATGTATTTATTAGAACTCAAAGACACACAAAGCATTTTGGTTTTCATTATTCTTCACAAGGAATGCGCTTCTTTTTTTCCCCCATCTGTCTATCGTTCACAAATCTACCTCAGCAGAGTAGATGTTGGCTCTCCCCTCTGCTCTGATCCGAGCTGATTCCACCTCACCTCCTGCCCACATATATCTTCTCCACCATTTGCCACATTTCCATGCGGCACATCCCTATGCAGCATTGGCAGCAGTCAGCGTCACACCTGACCATAGGACGGCTCCATCTGTGACCGGTTTGTCCCGGTTCTTCCCGGGGATTATCAGCTATCAACTGCTGACTTTTCCGCCGGGGCCAGCTCTCAGCTCATCTGCTCCTAAGCAGCGCTCCACTGCCCGTCATAATTGAGGCCGATACCATTCCCCCATGGCTGCCAACTTACAGTGCCTCTTCCCCCACACCCACCTCCCAACCAGCTCCCCGCTCCCTCCTCCCATCCCAGTGTCCTCCTCTGTGTCTTATCAATTAACGGAAGCCCTCTCTCTGGCTCAGGCTAGGACAAAGCACCAGAATTGTGTTTAGTAGACTCTTTGCGGTCTCTTTCTCACCTGCCGCTTACTCGTGCTTTTAATGATCAAAACATTTTTCGAAGGTCATGGGCGCTATTATTATTATTGTTTGAATGAAATATCCTAAGAAACCAAGAACAAAAACAACTCAACTGAAAACATGATACACATGATGTTGCCAGGGATGATCAATTGGTCTATTTTGTTCTATATACCCAATCCATGTGTTTGGCAATGTTATTAAAGTGAGATTTTTTGGTAAAGACACTGCAAAAATGCCCTTTTATCAAAAATCTAAGTCACCTTCCTCTGTCAGACAGAAAAACGGAAATGATTTGAACTTCCGAAGGCTCAGACTGCACGTTGACAGTGTGTACCCTCCTGTGATTGGCTGCGATTTCAGACAAGAAGACTGGGTCTTGGAGGTGCCAGTGAAGACTAGAACAAACTTCCTTGCTCTTGTCTATTAGCGAAAACCTATTGGCTAATAATAAATCCTCCACATTTATGCTCACAGCCGAGATGGAAACTGTTTTGGGCCGTTGGCACAGGCGACCTCCGTGAGGTCAATAAACAGAGCAGGAACTCTAACATAAAAATAGTTAGCGATAAGTACAGTTAAGGCAAAAGATATTCAAAAGCATTCAATTTCCTTTCACTCAAAGAGGAGCTGATGAAATAAATGAGCCCATGGCCATATCATTTTACCTCGTGCCCTCGCAGCATATTATGACTGTGCGTCACTGCGACCTTCAGATTCAAACCTGTGTGCTGTCAGCAGTGAAAAGGTAACTAGGTCACCTGTGCAGAACAGACCCCCATTCATATGTTAAATCACCTTGCAAAAGGAATGAGCCACTTCTGCCTGAATTGCTGAAACAATGGCAGCAGTAATACCCGGCAGTTTAATGAACCATCTGACCCAGAATCCTCAGCCCAAAGAGGCATTGAAAAAAGACGGACAGGACCACAACCACCGCCGCATTGCATGACAGCACCAGTGCCTTTCTTCTTTTATTTAACATGCAGAGACTAACACACTTTAAATTTAATAATAGCCAAAGTACATATAGACTGACTCACAACACACACACACACACCCACACAGACACACACTCAGTTGCAGCTGACACTCATTATTGACCCAATTCCTCAACAAGTAATTCAATGTCATCTTCCTGGCAGGGGAATACGGCTTAGCCCGCTCATAACAATACCCAGACTAAGTAATAATGTTCACCCCGCAAACTAACAAAGCCATTCAGCTCAACAAACTTCTCAGATGAGACAACGGCATTATGTACAAATCAGCCACGCAATGCCATCTAAGAGCACTTGATCCATGCAGCTGCACAGCACAGACACAAGGAGGCAGGTTCAGGGTCAGTGGTGACGCCTGCAGTGAGAAGAAAAAGGTGATGGTGCACAAGGGATATGATAAGATATTTAGCATTTTACAACATTTTTGAAGAAGGTAAGTGAACATAAATGGGTGTTCAATCCATCTCAGGTGCTCTCACTGTGGTGTTTTCAGTGTTTCAGATGCAAATGATGGCGGGAAAAAGGTAGATTTTGGTATTTTCTCTGCCTGCTCAGCCACAGTGGCTATATTGGCTGCTTCTACCAATCTAACAATAATGGTAAATGGATGATTACCTCTAACAACTTTAAGTTGTTTACACTACCGCTCACATTTACCCATTCCCAAGTCTTCTATGTACAGTACTTCTTTATCACATACTGTATATATCCCATTCAGAAAGTGATGGCAAGCAATCATAGGAAATGTGTGGTTCACTGACTGCTCAAGGGCACTCTGACAGCATCACTCAATGATCCGCTCAACAACCTGAGCTCCAGCCACAAGTAAACCCCATTTAATTATCTTTTAAATTCTGAATATTCTGATATTTGCAAATCCCCCCTTGCAGTGTCACCTGCAAATGCTAGCAATTTTCATTTTAGGACAATAACGTAAGGTTTACCCATTTTTGTCTTTGCTAATATAGATACAGCCAACCAGGATTTTTCGAGGAAATTCCAAAGATAGGTCTCTGTCGGCGAAACTGAAATTAGTTTTCCCACTGAAATAGGTTGGATTACTGTTGTGTTGCGGCTAGCCTAAGAAAGTAGCAAAGAGTTTCTTCATTGTTGTGGAAGTGTACGAGATGAATGCGATTAAAACATTTCAGCCTTATGTGGACCATGGCTCAGTCACAGAGGAGTTTATCTCTATTCACATTAGAGCTGATCACAGCGCTAACTTTCTTTCAGGAAACCCAGCTTGGCTTCCATAAGGTCAGGGATCACATAGCAAAACACAGCTTGTGGCATCTCACTGTGCGCCACAGAGGAGGCAGAAGTATTAGAAGTGAGGAGAGATGGCAGTTGGGAGGATGCAGGAGGCTGAGCCGCCACCGGAATGCTTCGCCGCTCCTCGGCACCATCAGCACGGCAGTCAGTGGGCGCGGGGGAAGACAAATTACCAGAGGAATGACTGGAGAGTAAGACGAGCTCCCCTTCCCAGCCTCCTCCAGATGGACATAATTAAACCATTAGCTGGTGAAGTGGGGGCTGATGACTCCATCAGGACCCATTTTGGGCTTAAATAAATGGTGGAAAATAAAGCTGCGTTCAAAATTGCAGCCCGCTTGTTCACGCGCCGTTTGGTCGCAGTGTGCTCAAAACCAAAAGGAGAAAAAACAGAGGAGGTCGGCTGTTTTTCCACATTCATCTGTTGTTGTTTGCTTTTATTTTGCCTACTTTTCTTTTGTATGCTCAGAAAGAACTCTTTTCCATCTTTGAGCAGCACTGTAGCCCTCAGCTGTGACAGTGTCTTACACGTGATCCCACTGTAGGGTCCTAAACGAGGGCGATAATTTAAGATGAAACACCCGGGGATGAGATCTGAAGAGGCCCTAACTCTCCCTCCTTGGTCTAGTTTATCTCTCCCCTCCTCAGCTGTCCCATATATCTGCGCACAGGGAGGCTGGTGGTGTGAATCAGGGCCTGCCATCATTCACTGTGTCCACGAGCCACCGCGACTAACGCCACGTGCGCCGCGGTAAGCAATCCTGGCCACAAAGGCGCCGCATACACTCCCTCAACCTGCGATAAGACATCAGTTTTCTTTTCGAGTGTGGAGCGGGACTCGAGAGGCGAGGTTTTTCTTGCAATGTCGGCAAGGAGAGTCCGTCTTGTGTAACAGCGACAGGAGTTGTGGGCCTCTACCCAGCTACCCTTGCTGTCTGACTTCGGGGGCATCAGTCAAACATTTTACCTTGACGGACAACCCCGCGCAAAATAAACATGAAAGAGCTTAACGCGAAAAAGAGCCCGAGCCCACGGTGATTTCAGCCACAGGAATTTATTGCACAGTGAGGGTGGAGTAATGGCTGATTGTAAATTCTTCCAGATCACAGGTGAGTCTCACAGGTGGCATGCCAAACTGTCAAGAGGATCTTGAAGACGCCGGCACTGCCTTATGCACCGCAGCAGCTGAACCGTGGGGGAATGATGTTTTCCTCTCTTCCCGTTTACAGGGCACACTTGCCAGGTCACCACGCCACTGAACCGGACATCAATGTGAAGAGTGAGGCACCTCTGTTTACCAGCGCTCAATTGCCAGCACCGGGTCCTTTCTTCCTCCTCCCTATTCCACCCCAGCAGGTAATATAAGAGCAGCTGCTCCAGGGTCTGTCTGTCTTTTTTTTTTTTTACTTTCATTTTTTTTCTGCCTCAACCGATTCATTTCCTCTTTCTCTGAACATCACAAAGTCTCTAGTGTTTCTCTCTCTTTCTCCCTGACAATGAAATACAGTGACACCAATCTCGAGGGTCCCCCGACGCTAAAACACAGCTGTGTGGCTGTCCCACTTTCCTGCCATGGAGCAGCCGCCTGCCAACACTTCCTCCACTCAGCTCCACCAACAGCTCCCCTTTTCCTTCTCCTCCTCGTTGTTTCCTTCCACTCATCTTCTCCTCTCCCTCTCTTTATCCTCCCCTGTCCTGTCACTCACTTTAGTGGAGGGTGGCAGCGGCAGAGATAAGGGCCAAACAAAAAGTCAACATTCCTGTGAACATCTGTTCTGTATCGCTGCTCACTCGCTCTGGTGCTCCATTTTTACGTTTGATTTCTCTGTCAGCGTCGGGGGAACGCCACAGCGAGCTGCGAGCATATGACATGCTACACGACTTCCAAAACACCCTTGTTGAATTAAAAACACAGCATATGCTGCAGACGGCACTCTGTGATGTTACAAAGAGCAGGCATACCCTCTCTTTAGGAAGTGGAGCACGCACCTGGCATGAACGGCAAGGTGTTGACTGTTATAACAGCTTACTGAGATAGCTGCAGAAGGGCAAGGCAGGGTCAAGCCTGAACATGGGGGGGGGGTTCCGCTTTAAATTATAATGAACACAGTGATTCCTTATTGATGCCGGCAGGGCAATTACACCAGTGAGGTTGGCATCAGGCACATTACAACATCTTTTGAGCCGGTATAAAATATTCCACATAATGTGCAGATCTGACTACACGACATGAACATGCAATTACCACGTCCATTGGGAAAATGTGGCTTTTTATCCAGTGAGGTATTTCAACGTTGTGTCTGGGAAGCAACATGACGTCCTGACAGAGAGATAAACATGTCCTTTAACTTCACTTGTTTGAAAATACCAGCAGGATCCTTTGTAAGCCTGTATTGGTTATTGCAAATGATAATTGACTATGTCCATTGCATCTCAAGCAGTTGGTAAAAGACTCCAAACTTGTATCCAGGGATCAACAGTGAGTCTAAAGGCTCAATTATGCTGAATGTTAGATACCTATGGAAACAGATGGAACCTCCTGTCTTCTGAAATCTTGGGGATGTGTAGAAAATACAATAAACAAAGCAGAACCATAAGAAATTGTGAGGGGGCAGTGTAGCCCCGGTTCAATTGAGACGACTGTAAGAAGGTCGTAATTTGGTTAGGTTTGTTTGCGCCTGTGTGATTGGTGTCAATCAGACTGCAGTAAATCCGATTGACTTTGTGATTTTAGGAGGAAGCAAAAGTAAATCTACTATTTAATCCCCCTCTATGAGCAGCATATAATATACTTATACAACTGTGTAACCATGTCAACAGGTATGCATCAACACGTGAGTGAAGAGTTGGCCATGTTAAGTTTGGTAAATTCTTAACAAAACTTCACTAACATTTTAGTGAAACTATTTGTAATAAATATTCATCAAATTTGTGATGCTAGTATGTTAAACACTGATAGTCAACTGTAAACCTATATGTCATTATCTTTGGTGCCGTTGTGCAGAGTGCTATATTCTGTGTTGGCCTTTTACTGTTCTCACATCAGTTATTTCATATTTGCGAGAAAATGTTATCGAGTCAAAGTATTTGAAAAAGACCCTTAGAGCTGTGGTCAAGTTCCTACTGGATACTTGGCAACATGGCAACCACTTGGAAACACCCGTAAATGTCCCAAATCTTGATGTGCCCTTTGTGCCAGTATTACATGATCATCCTCTGATCCTAAAGAGACCCACACATACAACCTGTCAAGCTGGATCACACACAAATAACATGGGAAGAAGAGGCATCAGCAAACGACACCGAGCTCAGTGTTTTGTATTTCCTACAGGTTCAGCAGTTACGGTTGTGGCTGAGTGTTAATTGTGACACGCTGTCACAACAACAGCAGCCACAGCCGACTCTCACAATAGGACCGCATTGCATCATTAAAGACCCAGAACACCCACTCTGAAGCCCCACCACCAGCCAGGCGGAGCGCGTGCCGGGGAGACCGTGTCTGTCATGTTCAAGCTGAGACCCGGCGAGGAGACGCTTCAGACTTCTCCCTCCAACGCCCTCTCAGCCCGCTAATAATCACAGACACTCACATCTCCTTGACATTCCCTCCTCCTTTCTCATCTGACGCTCCGGCGCAACCAGCAATTGAACTCAAATCAGGCAAACATAATCCCACCATCCTCCCTGTTTCCTGGCTGCAGCGCCGACTCGAACGAGAGAAGAACAAAAGGAGCTGATAGAGTCTTCGTATCGCGATCCGGCTCAGCCACTCTGCCTCCTCTCGTGTCAGAGAGGAGCAGTATTTAGCACAGTCAGCTAGCACCACGCTGTCTCCATTGTTCTGTGTAATTGCACTCAATGGACCCTGAGAAGTACACAGGCTGCAGCCGGTCGTCCTCATTTACGACTGCTGTTTTCTTGGACTCTGGAAAGGTGAGTGACCTGTTGAATTAAAGCCACAACTAAGCAGAATTTAAAAAACAAAAAAAGCCACTTCATTGTTCTTCCAGGCTCCTGCACACTTCATTAGTGCAATGCCGAACAACTCCTTTTTCCCAAGATCTTACTCTGGTCCTCTTCTTCATCCATCAAAACACGGGGAGCTTAACCCCTGTTCCCTCCCTCTGCCCATCCAGCCTCCATGCCTCCTTAACCATCTCCATTTCTTTCCTGCCATGGGTCATATGCATGTATCTGCGGCCTTTAACCTCAGGTTGCCCTGGTGTGACACCTGCTGCTAATGTCTGAGCTGGGCACACATACCTTGGCAGCTGCCCCAATCTACTCTGTCTTGCTGGCTTTTACACGTAGACATAAACCCACACAGTTCTCTGGGAATCGCCCTCATTTTACATCCATCATCTGGTCCCACCCCCCCACCACGCCATCGATACGTGCGGCCCAGCACTGCTCCACTCTCCAGACTGCCTCCCCGTAGACCCTCTCTGGACTCTCGTGCTCTCTCTTTAGGAGCCATATACAGAGGCAGCACACCCAGGTACCCAGTGGTGGTGCAGGCTACATGCTCACAGACATGGATAGCTAACCACTTGAAAGGCAAGTGGGACTCTCAAGACAATGACTTGGTTTTATGGGGCATTTGTGGTCTCTGTGACCACTCTAGTACAGAGCGCAGAGATCCAGGCCCCAACCTCTGTGTTGGCAAGACACCGAACCCCGACCAGGTCTTCAGCTGATGTTATGTAGCTGTCGCTGACCTCTGACCTCCCTCGAGTCAAAGGGAAATAGAAGAGTTTCCTTTTACAAATGCAGTGTTATGAACACAGGAGGCAGGTGGTAGCCCGGTCCCTTATGTGCAGCTTTGACAAGACCTGAGATTTGCTAACCTTAGAAAGGCGCATTTTCAAATTCTTTAAGTGTTCCCTTTTTAGAAGTCAGTGCAAGAGCAAACATGAAGCTGTTATATTAAGGTAAAATAGTTTCATATTGTTGCTTGAGTAAGGCCACAAGTGGATAAACACTGGCTCAAGGTTAGGTATCAAGGTACCAGAACTCAACTGAGTGTTAAATTCTTAATACATGATAAGCTGAAGACGTTTTTGCCTTAACTCGTTCTTACATAGCTCTCTATGTGAATTATTAAAATCTAGGTTATAGATTTGAAACCTTTTGATATGATAAACGTGTGTATTCCCTCCCTCCGTACAGTAAGTACAGCTTAACAAGCAATGAACGAAAAAAATAAAATCAGATCATGACTATGGGAAAAACAGATGATTGTAATAACGATGGCATATTGGTGCTCACAGCACAACAACACTGGCTCCCAGTTTCTTAAGTTCAATTAAATGGCTTGTGACAGCGCTCATGTGAGGGCATATCGGCCGCGCGCCACTTGACTCCCGTCATTAGGGTGCGATGGCGCCGGGCGACACCGGTTTTATAAGCCTATTCTTAGCAATAATAACCAGCTGGTGAAGAGAGATGGCTGTGAAAGCGCTGGGGGGAAGGGGGGGGGGGGGGGGGGGGGGCTGCGATCGTGTCAAGTTGAGTCTGAGGCTCCAGGGGAGGAGAAGTGACAAACAATTCTTTGCCGTGTGGCTGTTTGTGTGATTAAGGCACACGATGAAAGAAGAGAACATGAGGAGTGATGTCATTCAGAAGTGAGTGTGTTGTGTTTGTGTGTGTAAGTGTGATAATGACACAAGTTATCGAGCGTTCGCTTTTATCTCGCTGCAGCACCGCGTTGTCACAAAACAGTTGGTTAGCTGAACTAATAGGTAAGAAAAGTAAAACGTGTCAAAGTAACTGCCGACTAAGTCTCCTGCCGATTGTCAGTCTAATTAAAACTACGCTAATTATAATGTGTGTTCGTCTCAAACGGGCACTCAGGTATAACGCCCTGGCTGTCAGGTGTAAACAAGGCTCACGGTTGCACAGGAAGGGAAAATCAATCGACATCTGTTAATTTATCTCAGGCAGGAGACCAAATTGAAAAATGGATTGCCTGATGTCCGCTTGACGCAAATCTGCATCGTGGTCAAGGAGCGATACGTCTCAGCACCTGCTTAGTGCACGATAATAGGCATCGCGGCGGTTTGGGCCAAGTGCGCAGCCAATAAGGATCAGATTACCGTCTTGGCAAGGGAGCGGGTCGATGACGAGCAGGTGTGTGGAGGACTTCAGGCTGGAAGCTGGGGCCCGGGTGGTGAGGAGCGCAGAGAGAACTGACGACAGAAAAGTCTGAATATAACAGTTTGTGTCCTGCGACTGTTTTCAGACACAACAGTGATTTACCATATTGGTGATTGTGAAATTTTTTATAAACAATATTTATTCCTATGGGAAGTGTTTCTCGGAAAAATATGTGTTTTATCCTTCCCATTTAAATCCTATTAAACTTTATGAGGAGGGCAAAATATAAGACACACCATAAATCAGTCTATTATCACCTCTTAAACCTGACCTCACCGTCTCGTGGTTTTCTGCATTCCACCAATCAGTCAGGTTGCAGCGCACGTGGTCACAATGCTCCTGCACACACTGCTCCTGCATTGTTGACTTGAATTTTGGTCAGAAAAGTGCTTTTACTTTATGGCGTGAATTTCACCTTTGACCTTTTGGATTTCATCACTTTCATCATTGTATCCACCTAGAGATGATGTGGGTGAAATTTCATAAAACCCATAAGTAGGGCATGAAATCTGAAGCATGAAAAAACAGGTTACAATGGTCAGAGTAAAATGACCTTTGACCTCTCAGCAGCAGAGTTAATGGGTTTATCAATCTCAGCAACTCATGTGTGAATAATTAAATGTAGGCACATATATGTATATCTATAATATGTATATATTACATTCAAGCTTTATGGGAGTTATATATGTTAATATTGACATAAAAACATTAAGCATTTAGTGTCTAAGTACAACTATATTACAGTGTGATATAATCCATTTTTATGTAGCCTACTGCTAATACATTGTAAGAAGGGTGGGGTTGTACCAGATATTTGTGTATAATTCCTTAATTTAAGTCATGTAGGTTATATTTCATATCTTTTGCCCAATCTCATAGTAGATGTAGTGTTTTTATTTGACTATTTAATGTTTTCTGATCTCCAGATAATTTAGCTTCCTGTGATAATTATTAAATTGGTGATTGTAACTTAATTCATCTTTAAGATTGAGATGGTTAGTTTGTATTTTCACCAACTTAATACCCCTCACTCCTAATTATTTTTACACATATCCGTTATTACTTTCAGCAGCTGCAACAAACGTCCCCACAGGGACCATTCAAGTTTCATGTCTGATCTGAGCAGGTGATGTTCGCTGCAGAGTAAAGTGTTTAAAAAGGTAAATTCTTGCTGGGAGCAGACCAGTCTTCATTACAGGAGCCTAATGAGTGGAAATGAGAGAGAGTGCATCTATTCACCATTCAGGGTTGGCTGGCTCCTCACTGTAACCAGACTAATGATTATGTGTTCTCCAGTTTGAACAAAGAGCCGATCCATATGCCCTCTGACTCATTACATAACACTGCTCCCGCTAGCAGCAGCAGCAGGTCTGTGGGTGCTGCTGAAGGCTAATCTGTTTGTGTGGCTGTGCTTTGCTCATTGCTCTTCCATTGTCATTACTGCATTATTATAAATCACTGTGACAGTGTTTTCTTTAAAAATCACGTTGTAACATAAAAAACTCTGTGAAAGAGTTTTGGTGCAGAAATCCCAATTATTATCGTGATGCTCTCTGTGAACGGGCAACGTTTGTGTGTCATTGATATTTAAACAAATTTAAAAATAAGCATAACATACTTCAAGAAACTTTTTTATTTTAAGGCATATCTGTAATGAAAATTGATTGGTGTGTATGCTTGCTCTGACCTATCGCCATAAGTCTCCTTCTCGTTCTCCTCTGAATAATGTTAGTGTCCCATCGCCCTGGCAACAACAGCAGAGCGGCCCCAGTGACGGCTACACAGGATTTACTTGAAGGTGTGTGTGTACAGGTGCTACAGGTGCTACAGGTGACAGCTGTCATGTAAAATACAGAGATTCAATAAAACAATAGTTGAATTGATTAGTTTAATTGTTTTTAGTAGCACATCTGACGGCTGGTTTCATGTAACTTCGGCCACTAGGGGTCTCACAATCAAATCAATAACAAAAGACTTGGTTTGATGATGTCATAAAGCAGGGGAGCGATCATATCTCCACCACTATTGAAGATGAAAATATCCCCGACATGACTAAGGGGAATATCGTGTTCACGGATGACGTAATAGAATAAAGTGTTTTTTTGTCACTTAACAGGTGAGCTGTGTGTTTTTCTGTCATCATATGTCATTTGCCCCTGAAGTTATAGCAGATATTAACAAACTAGTGTGTAATGAGACAGTTATTAAATGTTTTTCAGATTGCCTGTACAGTTGGGAAGCATCTGACGAGCATCTGAAATCATCCCTGATTAATGTGATTTAACTTATTTGTTTTATTGGTACAAAAACTCTGGCATTAAAACTTCCCCGTGTCTTCCTGTTTCTCTTTCTGACCACCTGCCGGCTACAGCCAGAGAGTGGAATCAATCTTGTCTTCAAATTCTCAGCAACAAAGACAATGCACTTGAAAAATAAACAATTCCTTCTGCAAATCTCTGCAACACAGAGCAACATAAGTTTTAAATGATGATGTTTTGATCAAATGCTACCGAACACGTTAAGTTTGTCACGTTAAGTATAGATCTACTGAGGAATGATCAAACAACCGCAAGGTGTTTAAACTCGGAGGGAGGAAATAAAACATGGCAGAATGAAAAACATAGTAAAGTCATAAATCCATGGGTCCTCAGGTGTGTGACTGTGGCAATGAGTGGGAGCGTGCAGGCAGTACAGGGCTGAAACTGATAGGCATACTTGCCTGAAGACAAATAGTGCTTTGACCTCTGCATGAACCAGCAGTCCCTGGTGGATGATAACTCATGACCCGGCGGACTGGAAGGCCATCCATCTCTCACCCTGCTCAGGATGAATGTGATGATGAACGCATCCACTTGCTGCTATTTAGATAGCCCTGAAGTCACAGCTATGACAAACTGCCCACACAGAGAGAGCCAGGGCTGAGCCTTGTTTACGCTGTTTGTCCATTCAGCACCACGCCAGGACCGGACAAACTCTAACTGTGCCACAGGGAGCGAGTGCAACCTCAGGGTCAACTCCGGACAGGAAACTGTCTCCGTGAGGCTGATAACTTAAATCTGAGTTTTACTGCACGGACACTATATACCCTACATTCAGTTTTTCCTACAGTGGCTGTGAACATGCAGAATGAATCCATCATGATTAAGTTATGTGTAAAACAAAAACCCTGTTAATAATCTTTGTAGTCACACATCAGGCCAAATATACATCATATCACAGGTAGAATCACAATCCACAATCTGAGCCACCCTTCCCGCAGCAAATTCAGTTGAACTCATGATCACTCAGGCCTCATACTTACAGATCTCTGTATCCTGTTTTCATTCTCATTTTATCCTGAAAGTCCTGAAGGAGAAAACCCACACAAACATGACAAAAAGGCTCAGATTCAAAAGGGAAACTGGGAACCTTCTCACTGTGCCGCCCGGTGCTATGGGTACACATTATATCTTGAAAGTTCAGATGTTGCTAACCAGCTAGCCTCGACGTTGGTTAATGAGCTTAAGGCACTACTACTATTAAACAGAGTACTGTGGCAGACACTAATGAGCTGATGGCCACTGGTATAAATGGTTGAAACAAAGTTGAAGCTCAACCCGTCACACATTTCTTCTGCTTATATAGCTAACTAATGGATAATTGCCATATGTCAATACCTCATTAAACTGTACATTTATGTAAATTTGGACAATGTAGCTATAACTGAATTACCTTTTTTTTTATGATCTGATTGTAATGGTATGACATGTAATACATTACTACCCAACCCAGCTGATTTCTGATAAAACTATCAACATGCAAAGGTAATGAAACCTAAGGTTTTCAATAAGGCCAAACGTTCACAAACTGAGTACTGAGTAGCAGAGCCCTGTATACATCATGAACATAATCCTCATCCTACTCCCTATTAAATAGAAACACAGTATCTCACTCCGGGGGGGTATTACAGCTTTTAGATACATGTACTGCAATCAACACCTTCCTGCTCTTCCTGAGACAAACGGCACCTTCTGATCGCGTGCCATTGTGTTATTTGAAGTCTTCCCTGGATGCCACCTTTGTGTCTGAAGCCTCAGCTGCAGGTGGCAGCTTGGAGAAAGTCTCCTGGAACCGGTGCCACGGAGATAATAGCACCTGCAGCACAAAGAGGTCAACGCGCTGACCTGCGGTGACCTCTCTGTTGTTGTGTCTTTGTCTGAGAGCACAGACTGTGTTTGTGTACGGGCATCCGTTCACGTGCACGTATTCCTCTCCGTGCTCGCTATCTCTTGTCCACGAGTCTGCGCACGTACGCCAGCGAGAATTTCTCTCCTCATCCAACTGATGGTCCATTCAAATGAAAATGAACCTCCATCACACTAATAGGGGGGAGCGGAGAACAAAGCGCGGGCTCTCTGCAGTCAGCAGGAATAGCAGGAGGATTATCACCGCTATCGTCAGGGCTATTATCATTAAACCCACTTGCCACTCTCCCCCCCCCCCCCCCTCCACACTGAGTTCATACTGCAGCACAAGTTGGACTGTTGCTTTGGTGGCAGAGCCCCGGTGCTCGAGGAGATGGCAAAAAACAAGATTATATTGATTTCAGTTGTTGTTGCTAAAACATTTAGGAAACGATTTGTATTTGAATTTAATCCAATTTGAACTGAATGATACTTGTAACTCACAAAGAGGCATGCAGCATATGCTATGCAGCTGTTTAATAACAACCTTCTTGTTATAGTCTGTATCTCAGCGTCGTCGTCATATGTTTTTGCAGGTAGAGGAAAAGTATTTAATTTAACAACACACGGAAAACTTACAAGATTTAGTAGAACCTGTACTGAGCATGATCCAAAGCTAAACATAATAGAAGCTTAAAGCCTCCATGCTACAACTGTTAAAAACCTATACTACATAACATGATTATAAATGACAGAATAAAACCTCATGAATTGACAAGTGAAGGAGACAAATGTTAAGTTTCTTCAACAAAATAATGTAATAATAAGTACTGCATCTATACAATAATCAGGTCCCTATTGAATTGATTTATTTATTCGGGGGCTGCTAAAAGGAACCTGGAGGAAAAACTGTACTGTGATGATTTAGTGGATACTGTTCAGCATCAACCAAAGTCAGCAAGTCTCCAAGAGGCAGGCACAGCAAACGCAGCATTTGTTCTGTGTTATAAAAACATGGTGGCAGGAGCAGCAGGCAGGTCGAGGAGCAGCAGGAAAAAACTTTAGTTATCTCAGGCCACAGCCCACAGATCCAAACATCCACTGTCGCCACATTGCCATTGACATTTAGGGTCAATGTATGCACTAAAAATATTGTCGACCTCCCATAAATAATGAAAATACAATCATCAGTTGCATTGATAATCTTTATCGTGTCAATATAAAATTTGATAAAATTACAAAGGTTTGTGTATCAGTAATTTTTGAACATTTACAAGAGAAACTAGAAACTTAGTAGTGTGGATACCAGTGTATCTGTAACAGAGTCGATGCATTTTCAAACAAAACGTATTGATAAGGATGTAGCCTCAGAGAGAGTGGTTCTCATTTCCTTCTCATTGGCTCTGCTCTGTCCTTATGGTGCAAAATCAGCAAATATGAGGGGCAGGTTTTTAGACATTTATCTGTGACTTACAACGTATATCACAAAGATCCATTTCACAAAAACAACACGATTTTACACCGCCTCTACATACACGACATTTGAAGTTGCGTTGTTGTATCGTGTCATGATTCAGAGAAATGCGAGAAAGATAAAAGCTGAAGTGAAGCAGACATTAGGACAGCTGCTCCTCAGATGTGCAGCGGGACCTTTCCACACAGCGAGCTGAATTCAGGATGTTTTTACTGGAGGCGTGCCTCTCACGGGGGGGGGGGGGGACACACATACGTTGTGTCTAAATGTGGAAGGGTGGGTTTGCAGGATCATCTGTGCAAGCATTTCCGGGGCTTTTTACGCCCAGAGACGTCCTCTCTCTCTCTTTGTCCTTTACGCTAAGCAACATTCACAGCCCCGGGTCCCTCACACCCTTCACCGACAGCTTCGGCCCCAGAGCTCCAGTGCGGGGTCGCCGGGGAGGTGGAGGTGGAGGAGGGGGAGGAGGGGATGAAATCCGCCATCGTGCCAAAGCTCATCCGAGCAGACCAATGCCAAAGCACCATGTGTGTACAAACAACTCGGCTGAATCCGACTCAATGTATGCTCAGGCCTTATCTGGGTGAAGCCAAATACACTCTGAGCTATCAGAGGCAATGGATGAGCGATTGGAACTCTCAGTTTTTGCGGCAAATGCAAACACATCTATTACGCTCGGCCGCTTCAAGCTGTACAAATCAAAATCAGTGCGGCAAGGAGGAAAAATAAACACCACGCCGTGTGACTGTTAAGAAACTCGGGAAAAGCAGGACTTCGCATATCACACCGATCGGCCCCGGAGCTATATGAAAACTCCTGCACGGCCGACGCGGCGGTGATACGCAGGACATCAGGCCGAGTTAATGCAGGCGAAGAGTTTTTCTAAATACCTTTTAAAGGATTTGCAAGATAAGCCTGTCGGTCTCTCCTAGAAGGAGCCCCTAAAGGACGGTGGAATCGATGGATGAGAGAGGATTTACTGTAGGGCGAAGAGCAGGGAAAACTGTTATTTAATGCTCGCATGTGAACAGAATAATGAAGCAGGCAGGAAGCTCACGAGTGCGTGTGTGCGCTCGTCGTTATCAATGGACTAATCTGCCATTAAAACCATTCCATCAGCCACATGGATCTAATGGCCAGCGGGCGCAATGTGCTTTTGATTCCTGCAAATCAACCATCATCGTATACACACTGAGCAAGGAGGAGATCTGGCTTCACCTCTCATCCAGAGTGAGGTGAAAATATCACAGTGCTAAAAAAAAAAAAAACTGTATACAACAACGACAACTGAGCTCCTGACACAAATAAAGCTTTGCTCCTTAAAGTTTAACTCTCATTATTTATTGCCTTATTAAACCTCCCGTGGGTACCAAGTAGAGGAAGGGACATCTGACTATTTGAACCACGATCGGCCAATCGGAGCGGCCATGAGCAGAAATTGTATTTTTAGATGTGAACAGAGCTGCAGCGGAACAGAATTGTTTCTACTTCCAACCTGTTATATGTAACATCTGTGTAAAGCTCACTTACAGCATGTGTGTGTCTTAATACAACTTATCATGAACCATTAAAGTCCAATGGATACAGCTGCACAAAACATCACACTCTAGATATCAAACCAATAAGTCAATAATCGACTAGTCGGTAAATTCAAGTTAATTTGTATAGCTCATTTAAAAACAACAGCAGTTGACCAAAGTGCTACATAATAAAAAAAAAAGGCACAATGTGAGATATATGAAAGAATCAAATAATAATAAAAGGACAACCAAGAAAAAAAATCTTCACTCTATTCCTAAATATTTAGACGGAAGGAGAGCGCTTAGTTGTGAATGGGAGACCGTGCCAAAGGTTTAGGGGCAGCTGGAGCAAATGTACGACCATTGGCTAAAAACTAACATCAACATGCCAAATATGCCAACGTCCAAAAATAACAGACAAAAAAACATCAAGATCCATGAAGTGCTGGCTTGGAAATATTTTCCTATCTTGCCATCTTAAAAAAGAGAAAACATACTTGATCTCTCCCTTTATTTGGATTTATGCGAATAGTCAACAGCAGAAATCATTTCAGTAGTTTTTGTCTGAGCCCTGCCGACAAAAGGAACTCAGAACTTGGCGTAGGTAAAAGTAGCCTCAAGTTGTAAATCTGCTATTGTTACAACTATAACCGGCATTTTTACTGCACAAAAGCAGCAACGTACACAGACGGAGCAGCCTTCACTAGAAGGGGAACTCACGACCGACTCCATGCTATCTGTCTTGCAAGAAAAAACATGCCGACAGAGGAATGGTACGGTCCTCACAAGCTGCTGAGATTCATATTAATGACCTAAAACTGATCTATCATGGATGGACAGCAGTGATTATGGTGATTGAGTGTCCACCTCATCCCGAGTTGTGCGGAGTCCCGTCAAGGTTAAGACCATTTTGGAGAAGAGAGCGCGTCTCCACGTGCGGAAAGGACCTCCTATGGAGGGTTGTTAAGGTGAGAGACCCCCCCCCCCCCCGCCCCCACGATGGACCCTCTTGTAAAAACGCTTAGTCTTATTAATGGTAATAAATGCTGTTGCGCCCCCCCCCCCCAAGCAATAAGACGCATCTACTCTTGGCTAAAGTCCCCTTCATTAACGTTATCTCAAATAGGCACCCACTCCGATGGCGGGAGAAGGGACGGGTTAAGCTGCTTCATCCAATTTCTTTTTCTTCCCTACGAGGCCGGGTATCAGTGGTGAGTGCTGTGTCAGCGCAGCACACAGGGCAGTTTGTGCTGTCATGTGGCCGGAGCACGACATCAGTGCAGGAGCTTTAAGCCGCCGAGATCCGAGCGGCCTGCCGGCTGATCAGATACCGCCGGGGCGCTCCTGCGTTTGGTGATTTTTAATTTTCGAAACGCACTCAAATGGCAGCTGAGCACATTTCATGGTTGACTTGCAAAGGGCTGATTTGTATTTTTTATTTTTTATTGGTGCACAACGTCTGGCACCTTCTTCGGCTATTTTCTGCTTTCGTAATATGTCCGTGCTCGCAGCAGCAGCAGCCGACCGCCGCCACGCTGTGAATACGCAAGAGCAAACCGGAGGACAACGGTAACTCTGTGTGCCGCGGCTGGGGAGAGAGGGAGATGGGGGGGGGGGGGGGGGGGGGGGGGGGGACAGAAAAGGCAACAAAAGACGTGACGGAGAGGAGGAGAGAGGGGAGAGAGAGAGAGCGAGCGACGGAGAACGTGTGAAACCGCAGACCGTCAAATGATCTGGCCTCTCTCCAGGCACGATGACTCAGGGATGATGGCACAGTTAGAGCTAATTAGGATCATAAAGCGGAGAAATGTTTTGCCACCATGATGTGCCGGGCCCTTCCACCCTATTGGCAGGACTTCACATTAGATGTGAGAGAATGTCCGGACGGCATGCTAAACAGCAAAGAGTAATAACATTAATAAGACAAATTGGCTTCGTTCAAAACAACAGCTACACAGGAAACTATTCGAATATTTAATTGGACTGCATCACATGTGTAGATAACGTCTCCACTGCATGATGATTTGAAGCTGGCAGTCCTCCAGCAGGAGCGCGAAGCCATCCACTGATTATGTTTTTAGATTTATTCATCAGTTTGATTAGTAAAACGTCAGACAACAGTAATATAATGTCCAAAGTAAGGCCTATAAACTCCATGTTAAGTCTAACTAACAGTGTTATCATAACAAGCTATCTTAACACTTAAATACTCTGTGCACTATTCATATTATTTATAATACTTATTTATAACAGGCACCTCTCTTCACCGCTCTTCGTACCCTCCTTACCTCGGCTTATATTCTATTGAAGAACAGGATTTTATACTTATTTTACTTTTAGTTCATTATACACACGATCATTTCATAATGTTGTTATACTTGCACAATGACAATAAAGTTCTTTGAATCGAACTAACAGTCCAAGATTCAAAGATTCAATCTGCAACTGGAAAATTGCTGATTTATCCAACCAAGAGCTGCTGAGTACATCATTAACAGACTTTCTGTTTTCATGCAGTTAGTTGCTGGGTTAGGAATTGTGTTAGGCTACGACACCCAACCCTAGATAACCTGTGACATGCTCACTGTTCTCTGACCACAAGACCAAACAGGTTTTAGTTTCACAAACGGCGAGTTGAATGAGCATCACTGAGGAAGCTCAGTACGACCTGGGGACCCATCATTGCTGCACAGTGGGGAGTCCGGTTGAGCCATCATTAATTCACAGAGCACAACTCTTCTTCCCTTTGATTCTGGTGTTGTGAGGCAAGAAAGAACCTTTTATCTGAATTAAAGACCAAACTGCAAATCATCGATGGCTCAAAGGAGAATATTAGGGGTTGGCCTGATGATTTCAAACATAGGAAATGACCTTAAACATGTCAGTTGTTGTTCATTCAAATGGCTGCTTGAGTCAATCGCTCACAACTAGGGGTGTCACGATACCAAAGATTCAGTAGTTGGTGCCAATACCAGTAAGATAACACGATTCTCGATGCCAATTTCGATACCACGGTAAAAAAAAACGCTTCACGTCATCCTCCAGAGCAGGGGGCGGCAACCTGCGGCTCCGGAGCCATATGCGGCTCTTCAGCCCCTCTGCAGTGGCTCCCTGTGCATTGTTGTGCGTGTTGCGCATATTTTTCGCGAACGGCAAACTTAACGAATCAGTTTTCATATGTTGAACGTGAGGGAAAGTCACGTTCATTTTTTAAATCATCATCGTATCAGGCCGTCATGAAATACCAGGAGCGGGCTATGTGCGCGTGTGTGTGTGCGCTCCGAGATAGAGACTGTGTCTCTGAGCGAGTACCGATGCTAACAGCTGGCATCGGCGCTCACGGTTCTTACGGTGCTTCAAAAAAAATTTGCATCGTCTGTGTTTTGTTATTTTAGTATCGAAAGGTATCGTTAGTATCGGTTCTCGTGACATTCGTACTCACAACAGACACTACACAGAGGGGTCACAAGCAAAAAGGGCCAGGAACTGTAAAAACAAGGTCATTTTGTAGTCCCTCCTAAAAACATCAAATATTTCTCGACGGGAAAAGTGTCATGATGCGTTCAAGGGACGCCCGACATGTGAAAAACACAGAGTCACATATCGTAAAATCAGAGAGCGCTGTCTGGATTTGTTTCTCAAGTCCGATGCCAGCTCAAATCTCGTGACAGTGGCTACTAGGCAACTCTCTTCATGTTGCGTAGCCTGGTGGACTGCAGACACACAAACACTGACAGGAGGCAACAATGCTGCTGACTTGCTGCGCTACATCTCTGTTTATGAGGACTGACAGCTTACCAGCACATCCTGCACAAACACAAACACACACACACACACACACGCAGGGGAGACAAATCCTTGCTAATACACACTCACACAGGCCTGCAGACAAATGAACACACAGAGGCTCATCTGACGCACTCCTGAATATAATTCCCATTGCAGCAGCAGTACATGCATTAGCGCTGATAAACTGGATTGCGGCGTAACCGCTCTCAAACGTCTCCCCCTGAAAGCACCTCCTGCCTGAGAAGCCGCTGTGGATCAGATTGACGGAGCGCCACACACGACCAACTCCATTGAACTTCTGTGTGTGTGTGTCGTCATGGCAACAAGCGCAACAAGTTATTTGCGATGTGAGTAATACCCTTATCTGTCCAACTGCGGGAGGCGTCAAACAACAGACTTATTAACTCAAAGTGTCACCTATGAATTTTAAAATCTGTATCTGTGCGTTTCATACTTGTCATTCTGTTTATCTACTACCTGTGTGTGTTTGTGTGTGTGTGTATGTGTGTGTGTGCGTGTCATTGAGACATTTTGGTTTAAATTTTGTTTTTTCGCCGCCGCGTAAACTTTAAATACAATTGCTCGCTGCCGAGCTCCGAGGAGCCAAGAGGGACTATTACGAGATAATTTCTAATTATGCTAATGTGCTAAAGTTGTGCTTTTTCCTTTTCCTTGGTCATTTTATCAGCCGTCCTCGAGAGACCACAGTCAGTCGTAATAGCCCTTTTTCCCTCGGCTCAACGCGCCGTCAGTTAGAGGACGCCGCGTCCCGAAACCGCCGACTCCTCCGCCCGCTGTACCCTTAATCAGGAAGCGCCTGTAAAATTCACAGAGCCGCGCTTGTGCACAGAGAGGGAGCGCCGCGCCGCCTCCATCGGCGCTGACCTTCATTAACCTCATAAATGCCAGCGGTGTTTCTGTCGCGGCTCTTAATGTGGTTATCAGCACAAACACAAACAAATGTGACAGGAGTGTTTCGGGGGGGCTGAGGCTGCAGCTTTACATCTGTGAAATAACAACGCGTGTCCTCTCCCACTGCACACGGCCGCTGTGACATTGAGCCGTCCCGACACGGAAACCAGCACCAGGAACCGCTGTGTTCCAATAACCAGGACAAACCAGCAACCAAACCAGCAAGAGGAAACTGGTGGTGTGGATCATTTGCAGCAATCAGCAAGATGTGTGTGTTCATTTAAGTCCTCTGCCTGTCTCTCTGTCTCTGTGCCCGTCTGTGCTTCTGTCAGTCAGCTTGTGTGTCACAGTGTGTGTCTGTCTGTGTCCTGCTGCCCAAGGATTAGATTCCTGAATGTCTCTGAATGTGAACACAGGCCACTGCAGGAATTATACTATACCATTAATCTGCATATGGACTGTTACACAGGTTCTGCACCACACAGAGAATAACTGACATAGCTACAATATGAACCAGACTGAATTCAAATTAATCTTGAGGATGAATGAGTTAATACCGTTGAATGATAAAGCGCCCCTTAAGTGACTTATGTTTCTTTCCGCTCTGTTGCTGTAACTATTTGGCTCACACTCCACATTGTTAGTTACTAGTTCTACCCTATGAGCTCTCTCTCTCTATCTCTCTCTCTCTCACTCTCTCTAACAAACAAACAAAGAGACTCATGTTTCTTCTGAGACTTTCTTATCATCTGTCTGTCCATCATCGGCTCCACTGCTTCTGTATCAGTGAGGCACCTAAACACAAACAGCCTTATAAGAGTGGTCTGTGTGTGTGTGTGTGTGTGTGTGTGTGTGTTTTTGTGTGTCATTGTCACAAGTGTAAGTTATACGCAACTCACATGAAAAGCAACACTACTACCACAAATAATAATAATACAAATTATTTGATATATCAATGGGATTTATCAATATACGGCTACACATTCTTCAACCACAGAGATGATCGTCCCTAAACCCTTAACAAAGGAATAAATTGTGGTTTTTTGAGAGTAATTAATTTGCCAAAAACAGGATGAAAATTGCAATAAACAAAGTTAAAGATGAAGTATTATTTAGTGAAAATCTGATATTGAAAAAGCCGTCAGTCTGTCAGACTCTAACTTGTGGAAAATAAACAGAGAAAAAAAAGTTGCAATTTGTATTTGCTTAAAAAAAACATAAAGCTTCAGGTTTTTTGACATGTACTTTTTAGATCTTTAGCCTTGAAGGAACAGATGATATGAGAGCGGCAGACAGGAAATAAGGGGAGACATGTAACTTCCCTTGTTCAGAGTTAAACTGGAGATACAATACAAACTATTAAAAAAACTGAATCTAGCAATAGAAAGGTGAGAAGCCAATTCACTGTCAACAAAGAGGTAAAGACACCCAGTTCTGTTCCTACGTGAACCTTTGTCACATTATTAACCTCCCACTCTTTTCTTATTGTATAATAAATGCTGCTCATAAAATATATGTATAATTATTTATTTATTTCTAACCTTGAGTAATATTCAATGTTATAGAACGCCTGCAAAGCAACAAACTAACCACAGACTAGCGAGTGGTGAGAGTAACTAAACAGATAGGCTGGAATCTTCTGTAAATATGTAAGTTTTCCAATAACGCTGCGAAACACAACTTTTAATTTCATGCTTCATTACAGGCTGAGGACAATCTCTCATATCTGACCATCAAAAAAAATCGACAACAAATTCAGAGTGAAAAGCTTCCCATTCAACAGAGACCAGTACTGGGAGATTTGTGTTGAAATTCACTCGTACATAATATCCACTATGTGCAAACCAATGCAGGATAAGGATGCTAAGAAAAGGTGAAAATCCTAAGGGAGGTCCTGTGCTCCTGAGCTTCTTCTCTCCATCCTGACCTCTGCCCTCACTCGATGCTTCCTTCATCACTGCTGAGAGAAACGGATGCTTCCACAGAGCCCGGGCTTCCTCCCACTCCTCCTCCCTCCGCGGCTCGGCTGCATGTCCGACACTCAGAGAAGACCCCAGAGAGCATCGGTGGGCCTGCCGCCGATTGTCGCGTCCGCCCCGCTAACATCTCCTCTGGTGGCTTCTTTAAAAAAAAAAAAAAAAAAGAGGAGCCCGGAATGCGCGAAGGGTGATGACCCTCACCCCTCTGCCCTGCCCTGCACCCCCTCTCCTCCCCCACTCGGCCTCAACGTCCACCGCCGCACACACTCATCCGACCCCACCGCCGCTGCCGCCGCCTCGCCCAGAGAGACAGCGCAAACGGTAATTGCCACATAAATTACGTTACACTGTGTTTTTCACATTTGCCCCTCGGCGCTCTCGATGATTCGCTGATAGACTGTACTGTACGCTGAGAGAACAGGGTGATAAGCACGGCAGTAAAAAGAAATAATGTTGGTCTATAAATCTCTGCCGTGCTTATTTTTTTTACGTTAAAAACCTCTGTGGATAAAAGACAAGGAATATGTTGCACATATGTCCCGGTTAAAGGCCGATGAGAGGGGAAAAGGTCACGCTGCTGATTGACAGGTCGGATTTAGCCGAAAGACACACACACACACACACACACACACACACACACACACACACACACACACACACACACACACACACGTTCCTGCACACCGCCGGGCTGTCACACACCTCAACAGGGATTTTGTTTGTGGCAACGAACGTCCCTTTGGAGACGTAAGCGACATAATAAATCACAAAAGGTTGTGATTAATTAAGAGGCAGACACACAGGATGTCCATGAATCCTTCTCGGGGGGAGGTGGGGGGGGGGGGGGGGCGACAGTGGTCAAACACTGCGCTTGAGGGAGAGCAAACAGACACAGAGCGAGGTGCGAGCACAGCGCCGGGCCGACGGGAGCATTGTAACCTGAACAATGCGAGGAGGCAGCGGTTGGCAAACTGCAGCACAGAGAGCAAAAAAAACACAGATGGTGGATTTAGTAACGTGTGGGATTTCGAGGAAGACCGTGCAGAGGACAGCGTCCGGCTGCCAAAAAGATGAGAGCAAATCAATCTCAGGCCTGTAATCTGCAGTCTGCAATTATTCTGTATATCGTCCAATCCGAAAAATGAACAGCCGCAAAGAAGAGTTTAGCCGTGAAACAAAACAAAAGAAGAAATTAATAGAAATAGTGAAGAGGAATCTGCTTACTATCCTATGAATACTCACACACAGGTTTTAGCGAGTCCATCTACAAATAATCTGCACTTCTCGCCGGAGATTAAGCCCCAAATACCAAGCAGTAATCCCTCGGGGACTTTTTGCCTTAAGGTCTGTAAAAATATAATTGTGTGAAACCTCAAGATGATCACATTTGGAATGAAGGAATAAAGGAATAACAAAAAGGCTCAGTTCAGCTTTGTTTAATCTGAAAAAATGATCAATCACTCCCAACGTGCTTTTATTTTCTAAAGACAGTTCAGGGTAACATGTGCAATATCTGCGGCAAACAATTGGACAGGAAGGGTTCGATCGGACCGAGCACAACCCGTCCACCTCCTGCAGCTCTGGAGGAGTCGGCGGCCATCAGCACTTCCTAAAGACACACTTCATTTACAAGCGGTCCCCTGAACTGGCCCCTAATGTCCCGTGTTATCAGAATGAATCAGCAGTGCTGATAAATTAGCCGTACGGAAACACGCTGCGGAGGCCTGTCAGCTAATGTGCACGCGTTTGTGTGATACTCATATGCAATGCTTAATGTTGTGGAACCAATTCTGTCGTTTCCATTATGTAAATACATTTGCCTCAGCACTATATTTTATGTATTGTCTGCCTTGTCTCAATTACTTGGGCTATTAAAAATCAAGAGGTTATGGAAATGAGGTGCAGTTGTCTGTTTGTAGTTTGATGACAAGTGCAAAGTGTTTATGAAAGCTCGTTATGCATTCAACTGCAGTCGGATACGTCAACACGCTCCGAGCCTTCATCCATATTCCACAATGCAATGGGGTGGCACGTCACTATCTTCAAGCATGAGCAACACAAAGAGTGGTGCTCTCATCTGTTACACGTATAAATAAATGAAAAATAAACGTCTCATCGCTATTTTATTTAATCCTCCCCTGCTTTTCTCATGGAGGTGCCAGAAAATGTAGGCAAAAAAGAGGATCATGTCATATTTCTGGGAGGGTCTGTGGCTTCTCCACAGCAGATACATGTTTCATGCTTCTGTTTTGGGGGGGGGGTTGCTTTTACTGCGAAAAAAAAACAAACTCAGAAATAATCAAGAAAACTAAAATCTGAAGAGTTTCCTCACACCCAGTCGACAGAATCTAAAGGTTTCGCTCACATATCAGAAATATAACTTCTCCCTCAATCTTCTAGAAATGTAATTTCCCCCATTCTTCAGCGAGGAGTGGACAACGGAACAACGAATTACACAACAGCTGCACAGCGAAGAAATTGAATTGTGAGCATTTTGTACCACACAACTCCAAAAAGTGAGAGGTGTCGAGATGGAAGTGTGTGATTTAAGTCCTGTGTTTTTGTTGTTTTTCTCATGTAAAAATGTGGAATAAATGACATTAATATATGTAAGTCAGTGGTAGAGATACTGTAATTTACTGGGTTATTTAGACCAGTCAGCATCCATCACCGTGAGGCTACAGACAAACGCTCAAAAGGCAAAAATGTCACCGTTATCAGGTTTCATTCAGTGGAAAATCAGCAGCTTTTCCATTTTAATTACACATATAATTGAGTGTTTTCCAGTGTGTCACACTGTGTTAACACACCGGCTCCATCCCCCCCTTCTTCAGCAGGAACCCTTCTCCTCTTTACACCTCTGATTAGAATTAAAAACAAATACACACAAATAAAAAACCATGGCACTAAATTCAATGTTTTTTTCGGGAATTTTGGAGCAAATAATGCCGTATTTTCATCCTCTCTCTTTTCTTTGTCAGGCCCAGAACAGATTCTCAAACTTTAAAGTGTTGAGTGTCAGTGAATGAGGAGCAGCAGAGCACTAAGATCCAAAGCTTGCATTGAAGGGAATTTGCTTAAAATTAGACGATAAGAGAAAAAAAATAAACTGAGAAATTATGAGGAAAATCAAGATTGTGTGTCAAGCCCTCGTTGAAGTGGGAATTAAATGTGTGAGTCCTGTTCTTTAAAAAAATATGTGTAGCTTCAATACACTGAGCATTGGGGTTGTCTGACAGTGCAACACACAAGTGTAATTATCCGAAGGCGTTAGTAGAAATTAGGGAAGAAACTTGAATCTTTTTTAATGAGGAAGTTATTTTCCTTTGAATCAAAGCTTGTGTGTTAAATTGTAAAAAAAAAAGAAAAAAGAAGACAATATAACAAGGCGCTTTTCTCACGAGGCTACGTCTGTTATTTAAACTATTAAAGCTAATTCATAGTTTAATTCCCTTCCTATTGTCCTGGACGTCGGACACAATGAACCGTTTTCGGGACAGCAGCGCAGCGGCAAGTTCGGCTTCAGCGGCGGAGAGACGATGCGTCATTTAAAGGCGCTGGAGCGGCTGTTATTGCGCTCCATTCACACAGAAGCTGACATTTCTTTATGTTCCTCCACTTTCCGATATATTTGGATACGTGCAGCAGCTGCACCCGGAGCGCGGAGCTGGGTGAGGCTGAGGCGGCAGCGCACGCGGGGGCTCGACCGGCGGTGCGCTCCGGTGCCCTCGCCAAGGTTGCGCACGACCTCTGCTCGCGCTGGAAACAGGGGAGAGCGGCACTAAAAGAAAAAACACCTTAACAAGTGTGTTAAAGTTGTTACCTTTTCTCTTCGATCGCCTCCTCCTCCTCCTCTTCAGCTTGCATTTCACCTGGCCGCCCTGAGCCCCGGACGCGCGGCTGCTGTTCCCAAGTACGGATGCCATCGGCGCATGCAGCCCCTCGCCTGCTCTGGAGCGGAGCGCGGGGGAGAACTTGGGAGGACTCGGGCGGCTCGACTCCTGCTTTGCACTTTGTGTCGCTTCCAGCCTCCGTCGCCGTCGCGATAACAGCAGAAGGTTTGACGTCGACTCGGGGACTGTATTTTTCGGCTTCTCCCTGCGAAACCAGCGTGGAGAGGGAGGGAGGAGTGTGTGCGTCTTGCTGTTCGCGTATCACCTCTGTAACTCCAGCTCACACACACACACGCACACACACAGGCTGTTCTCAGCGCAGCAGCTCCGGTCCTCCCGCTCCTCTGCCGACTAGAAATGTTTGGCATCAGCCACTTTGGATTCAACCATGCATGGCTCCTATCTATTTGCTGCCGAGCTTTCTAATTAGGGTCCAATCGTGGCTGTCTGGGAGGTGTGACATCACCAGCGACACCCTCCAGCCCACACCCCTTCCTCACCCGCTTCCACTTACTCCGCACACTTTTCCCTTCCCTCTTCTTCTTCTCCCACATGCACTGCAGGGGAGGCTTGTTCCCTTCTGAGGTCAGAGGTCAGCCTGTTGAAAGGAGGCTTGCTCAATGGCACTTGCAGCAGGTCGGATGTTTGGCAGCATGAGGGGCTTGAACGTGGGTTTGTCCATCCTTCTTCAAACTCAACTTCAGGCTGGAGGAAGAGAAGGGTGGGATGATTTAGACACTGAGGAGGAAAACCTAAGTAGAAAATACTTCAAATCGTGTCCTTGTAAATTACTTTCCGTCAGCTGAGATTTGGGATTTTTCATTTTCTGGCAGGATTATGGATCTGAAGTAAATTCCCCCTCATTCCCGCGCTCTGTTCTAAAGTCACACAAAGGAAGATTACTGTAGTAAGACGCTATAATGTTCAATTAACTGGCTTTTCCAACACACGCAGCAACAACTCTGTCACATCAAATGCATCTTTGATATGTTGTCTGTCAGTTTAATTAGCCCGCTTTTTCCTTTTGACTCATTTCTTTCTACAATTTGCATGACAAAATGTGGCTTCTTTTATTTTGAAAAGGGCCAGGTGACCTTCAGCACAGGAGGCAGAAACTCCACTGACAAAGCGCCGCCGCCGCTGAGTTCCAACATTGTGACATTTTGGCATTTTTGTATGAAAGCGCAGCGTCCAGGCTTTCAGAATTTGTGGCTTTTGTATTGCTGCGGGTTGTTGTTTTAGTCCCCCGGCCTCTGCAGCGGAAGTTCAGGTGTGCGTTGGGAGGAGGCGCTATGGGACTGCCGGACACAGTCATAGCCAGTTCAGTGAGAAAAAAAAAGTGCATGCAGATTTAGTTGTTCGGGCCTAAACTTATGGCGGCTTCGTTGCCCCTCCCCTGGCTGGTTTCACTGTGTTAGTTCCGTCTCTGTATGTGCAGCTACGCAATAAAAGGTCAAAAGAAAATGATGATGGTAAAAATGACATGAATCAGTTTTCACCGCCTGTAAAAGCTGTTATACTTTCCCTAAAAAACACCCCCTGGTACCCTCGGCAGCTCCCTCCCATTTAAGTTGGGAAAAAAAACAGCCTATTTGCAGAAAAAAGCCCCACGACATGTTTGCTGATGTCAGATTGAAAAGTCACTCTGAGACTCTGTTGTTGGGTGGAAACATTTCCTACCGGCCTGAGGGGCAGAGAGCGAGAGCAAGGGAAGAGGGAGGGGAGAGCGAGGGGCGAGGTGAGAGCGAAGAGGCCGGGGCCGTGCACCAGGCTGCAGCCATGCCCTCAGGACGCCCACAAATATCCATGTAAATTGCAGTTTAAGAGAAATCAATACCAGTGACAAGTTGCCAATGCCACTATCTGGGGCAGTAATGAAGGTGTGCTGGTTGTTTGGGGGGGGGGGGGGGGGGGGGCACGGCGCACATAGATTGCAGCAAACAGGCTGGGTGGGCCCGGGGTTCAGGTTAGAGGCGCATGGACGTGCACACACTGACACAGCAAGGTCAGTGGCTGTTGGATGGATGCAAAGTGCCACTGAAGGTTCCGGCTAACCTTGATTATCTCGAACTGTCGCCCCTAATGTACTGTATCTCCTTTACATAGATATATTAAGAGCTGACATCAACACAACCGATGACATAAACGCTGAAAATTTGTCAAATGCTTGAATTCAGATTTTCTCCAGTAGGGCTACTTAGCAACCTGACCTCATCCCTTTTAGGTTCCAGATCCGGCTATGGTTTTTAGAAATGGTTGCTGCAGCAGAGTCCAATGAAGTATTGAAGTCATTCAAATTATTAGGAAGCTAAAAGGTGGCATGTGTGCAAAGTTTCGATCATGGAACAATACAGGTCACTTGTCAAACTACTGTATCCACACTCAACCATCACTTTTGACTTTTATTCTCCCATAATGCTGCCTTTAAAAAGATCCATGTTTTAACATTCATGAAAAATCTGTTGAAAAGCAGAAACGTAGAAACTCAATGCAAAACAAACTATGGTGGATAGGGGACATCAAAATGTATATAAAATAAAAACAAAGACAATAAACTGTACATTATATAATATGTAATAATATGTTTAAGGTTATAGCTATGGCATGATTTTAAAAAATCAGGCCTGCTGCTAAGGACAGAAAACAAATGTCTCCCAGTAAAAATTCGGTTTAAAAGACACCAACGAAAGTTTCTAAAGAGTTTATGGCGATAAGGAGATGTCAGGTGTCAGGTGATCTGCGCAGCTGAGTTAATAAGTCACTTCCTGACTCTGTCTGCTCTGGCTGCTCCACCTCTCGCCTGAATAGTGCCGATGATTTGATGCTGTTGTGAACGTGTCTGTGCTGAGAACCTCCCGCGGTGTTGAGACAAACTGTGGGTAAACCCTGTAGCCAGCTGACCCGCAGGTCATGTCTGAATATGGCTTCAGTGTAAAATCTCTGGGTTGTTTACTGATGCACGGCAGCCATTTAACATTGTGGCTTTGCTGAGATTAAGGACACAAGAAACACATACAATAAAACAACTTTTTACTACATCTCCCACGATGCAACTCAATAGCATTTTGTTATTAGAGACATGTTGTAAAAGGCCATGTCCTTTAAACTCCATTCAAAGTTGATCACACAGGATTTCTCTTCTGCTCAGTTCTTTTCACAAGACCAAGAAAGCAGAGCTGCAGAAGACGATGTCATAAGACTGTTTCTAAACTATTTGTTTATGTGAAGCATCAGAAGAGGGCTCTCTTAAGATAGATTTTGTCTTTAAAAAATCTAATTTTTTGTTTTGTGTTGTGTACAGACCTAAGCTGATAAATTAGGGTGTTTTAGCCAAAATTGGCCAGTTTCAAATAGTTCAGATAGTTTATGAAGCTCCAAGACTCTGGACTGTGATGAGGATTATTATTTATCACTTTCTGCTATAGGTTTTTTTTATGATCAGAGATACTGATCAGTTACATGACACAACAGAATCCATTTGCGTCATCCCGTGCTATGTCTGTGAAAATGATAACGTCTATTCTCTTGAGTCACTGATTGCTTTCTCTCAATTTGTACAATATTTATTTACTCATCACTGTAATCTTTAATACATTTGCTCATAACAGAGCCCACTTATCTTAATACCTCGTTTTTAATGCGTCCACAAAGCTGCACTTTGCTTGCTTTCATTAAAATAAAAAAATGCTTTCCATTCCAGATGCGTAAAAATTAAAGCACTGATATCTTTGATATTTTGTAGGCCCATTTTATGATCTAACGCTGCCTGTGTCTTACAGAATAATAATGTAATACCACAGTAAATAAGAGAATTAAAGACGTCTGTATTTGACAGCTCCTATGACACAAACGCAGCGGAATGTGCTCTCTGTTTTCTGTGTTTACTATTTAGCCGAAAAAACATAGCATTGGTTGGATGTCATGTCTATGGATTAAAGAGTTCGATTTTAATAGAGATTTCCACAAACTCATAGCAACAAGTCTTTCTTCCATCGTCAAATCAGACCCCTGCAATCTGAAGATAAGGGGCCAATCAGTATGCTGCTCACACACATTCATTATCTGGATTTCTGACTTTTCATACACATAGATAGATATCCGGCGAACTTATAATTATATCGGGGACACCCAAACTAAATAGAAAATGAAACAATAAACTCTTGACCTGATTACAGTAATTCGGGGGGTGAGCGTGGAGAAGCCTCGGACCCTCCTCATCAGTCTCAGGGCGAGTATTGACTTCAAGCTTTTTCTCTTCGACAGGTGGGGGCAGCAGTTAGGTGCTAGCTGCTTTATCAGGTGCTCAGGCATGTCACCGGGAGACTCACACGCACACTTACATTCCCCCCCACACAGCCAGTTTGCTCCTTACACGAATGGACAGCGAGTGGTGGCACTTGGCTAAAGAGTGCAAAAGTGCAAAGAGCCTGAAATTAAGGAATGTGTTTCATGTGCTTTATTAGGGTTTAAGAGTCCAAAACAGAGGTACCAGAGAAGAGGCTGAATCGAGTCCAAGTTGAGTCCCTGCTTCCTGAGTCCAAGTGTTTGGTCCTATTGCTACAGTCAGCAATTTATATATACAGTAAGTTTGTATCTCTATACCTATAATTTCCTTATTGCAGCATTGTGTGACTTATGTTTCCTTAGTTCCTAAGACCCTGTGTGTATTAAGTCCTTTATGCATTTTTACTATGTGAAGTGCAATGTGTTACATTGACTTTGAAAATTGGTACACATGAAGATGAATCAAATATAAATAAAAAAACTGACCTCATAAATAATTTGTCAGTGTTTTCTTCCCAAACAGATATTCTCTGTATTTGGCAATTCACACAGTAACTATTAGAAAGTATGAGATTGTGTAGTGAGGTGAGGAGCTGCCAACAATATCACATTCACATCCTAATCCTAAAACACTGCCCCGCGTGAAGCACTTCAGGTGTAAAAACCCAGGCACCGTGATCTAGTTAGCCATCAAAACATTTTGATGACATATTTATCCAGGACACATCATTAGCTCCACAATCCACATTTAAGTAAACACTTCCACCAACAAACAGATGCCTCGAACAGGTGGCAGACATGAACATTTTTTAAAGGCTGGATTTGTCAGGATATTGCTGTTGTATAATGAGAAAAAACTAAACCAGTTTAAAGTCATGTCAACTTGAAGAGAGGAGGTGCCACTTGGGACAAGCTGATCTTGCAAATGAATAAGAAATCTAGGTCCAGCTGTGAGTGTAATCTGACATCATGTAAAAACCAGATAAGCACCTGTTTAACAGCACTAAGGACTGCACTAAGAAGCACATTCAACAAACCCAGGACATCTATACATTATCTGACTAACTGTGGTCTCACTACACGACCACACAAAGAACTGGATGAGTCTCATAAAGGACCACGTTGACAACATGAGACCGACAGCAGAGCGGCATGTTTTACAAACAAAGAGAAAACAATGATATAAGACATCGACTAAGTATTTAAACACATAATACATAAAACAACAGTTTTCATTAAGGAAGAGAAGTTGTTCGAGCACGAGTAGTCTTAGTACAAAATAAGAGCCTGATGGGAGGAGTCTGGTCACCAGGGGGGATTCACATCCCCTGGTGTTTCCGCTCTATATAAGCTGGGGGCAGTCAATGGCAGTTTGATGAAGTTTAGTCTTTGCAGTAGTTTGACCTGGTTTGGTTTGTGTAGCTGCTACCACCTTTGGCAATAGAGTTGTGTTTACGAGGTGCCGGAGCCCTGGTTCATTTTCAAAGCTGCGCTGTCTTCCTTCTTGAAATGAAGCTTTCCAGGGGCTGTTGATGCAAAGATGGCCGGCAGAAGGAAAGAGGACAAACCAGGACAGTTGTACAGCAAAGTGACTCACCAGCAAATTGAGGCAATATTGCAAAGCTGGAATTACGCCAGAGAATGTGTTTTATTTTGTGTTCAATGTCAGGAATTTGAGCAAACCATCCCTTTATGCACCTTGCAAACATTAGCAACACAAAGCCCACTAATTGCTAGCTGTAAACTCTTGACCCACACCTCATTCCGAGGTTTGCTTTCCTCTCCCGTGTTTAAACTTTGAAAGTGACATTGAACATTTCATTTTACCGCCCGCAGCAGGGCTAAACTCTTGCTGTAGAACTGCCACCAATGTACCTTTTTCTCCAGCAACAATCTCCTTTGGATGATTCCCCCCCCCCCCCCCCATCCTTTTTCAACCTCACCCCACCCTGCTTAAGTGACACCCATTAATCACATTAGGTCTTTGGGAGAATTGTCTGCTGAGCGTCAAGTCTTGGCTGACCCCAACATTTGGAGAGCGGAGATAAAGACATTGCACTGACAGCTCTGAAATAGCCCCTTTTTTCACAGGTCAGCGTTCAGCAGAATATGAATATTATTATACATGAAAAAAAAGAAGGAGCAAAACAATTGAGTTCTTACTTCAGAGGAGTCGAATGACATTGGGAATTCTCTGCGTTTCTGCTGCTGTAGATGGAATTCCTGCGTAGGCGTCGAATCCATGTACTCGTAGCAAAAGGCTCCACACGTTGACTTGATATATGCAACGTCAAATATATGACTTAATAAGATCATCATTAATCTCAGGGCTTTATTAGTTAGTTAGTTTTCACTTTTCTATATATCTGGAAACAAATATCTCCTGACATGCAGACTAATAAAATACTCTGAGAGCGCCTGATTGTGCAGATCAATGGTGACTGTGTTTAATATTGGATTCCTTAATTTTTGAAAGCATTGAATATTATAGTGCTCTTTGTGAGTCTACGTTCCAATCAAAATGTCTCTCTGAATAGGAGCTAACATCATTGGCCTTAATGTCACGTAACATTATCAGCCGTGTGGTTTAGTACAATGGAGCCATTGTGTTGCGCGGTGAGGCGGGCTTATCAGTAAAAGACAGGAAAGGAGAAAGGAAAGGAGAAAATGAATAGAATAAAAAAAAGAAAAATCGATCTCTGTTTCGCGAAGGAGAGATTTCTCAAATTAGCTCATTCTTCACGATGTGGTTTCAGACACCTTGTTTAACTGAAATCACTTTTTCATTTCTGCTAAGGAATCAGTAAGCATACATCAGGGTGTTTGCTCTGACTTGTGTACTTCTACTTCAATTACAAATGTTATGCAGTGAGCGTGTCTTCAACACAAGGGAGGGGATTTTTTTAGAGTCTAGCTGACAGCGTCACTTCTGTAATTTGATTGGTCCAATATCCCTGTTGGGCGGACATTAAAAAGGGTTTGTCACAGAGGCAGCTGGGGTCCGACACTGGAACTGGTACGTTTGTCACTCCAAACGTTTCTCTGTGTCACAATTCGCCGGATGGGGTAACAACATGACATCGAGAACATCTGCTGGATTCAGTTGATGTAAGCAAGCCCAGAGAGAGGGCTGATTATACAGCTTACACAAAAAATGTGTGCATAGGTTTTTTAATCAAATGTAAATCCATTTAATGCCCGATGCGCAACTTTTTCTATGCTCAGCATCACCAGTGTGCGAAACCACGGAAAGCAGTCACGATGCTACAGCTGTTAATTTTTACATCTTTCATTTAAGGCTGTTCAAACACAAACATATGGATGGAATCTGTAGCCAAGAAGTGACAGACGGAGGCATCAAGCCTTGAATTTCTCCATGATGCGCGTCATAGCATTGTGCAAGGAAAGAGGCTGAGAGTGGTGCATCCAACCGGGTGTCATCTCCATCACTGCCGATCGGAGCTGGAGCCAATTAATAGCCATAGTCAGAGAAAGCTGAAAACAAAAGGCGGATGTAAGTGAGTGTTAGAGGGTATTCTGGTCCAGTCTGAATGGGGCTTTACAATAATTAGACAGATTCCATGAAAGACTAACTTAACTTCATGTTGTAAAGGAACAGATGTCAAATTTGCTCATGGGTTCCCATTCTGATCAATTCATAGGTCCTACATCTCTCAAACCTTGGAACATGAAGACGCGGTAGTGACAAAGGAATAATAAAATCATAATAAAACCCAACCGCCACTCTGATCAGTCTCTATAGATGTTTCAACAGTTAGATGATCAATTAATATCAGTGGGTGTTTGGCGACTGTTGCTGTCCTGGCAGTGGACTGGCATAGTTTTGGCTGTTTGTGCTTGACTTGCATTTCTACACAGAGCACGTCCAGCACAACGTGGATTGAGTCTCTGAATGGGTCAGTCTCTACAAACATGTCTGTAGATTTCCATGTGACTCCTGGGAAGGAGGTTGTAGAGACTGGTGGAGAAGGTAACTGGTCCGTCAAGGCAGAGGAGTGCACACAAGCCTGAAGCAGTGCTCCTGGAGGAAACAAGCTGGTGCCAAAACTATTCTGTTTGTATTTCCTCTCCTTCTTCTTTGCCTTCTTCCACAGTGTGGTTGTATGATTCCAAGTGGAGACACCTGTTTTTTAGGAGACGACTGCACCACATCCATTCATGACTAATCCATCATATCCACAGCTTTATTCTCAGTCAGTCTTCAGGATTTTCATTATTAAACTGCTCAGAATTTTGCAAAGGCTGACCAATCAGCCAAAAGCGTTGTAGCCCCTCCCAGGTTCAAAACAAACACATGACGACCTCCAGTAACAGGAGCAGCTGAAAACATTAGTCCACCACCCAGTTTCAGGTTTGCAGAAGTAAAAAAACTCACCAGTATCACCAGCTTATTCACCAGAAAATAATGAACCATACAATTTTTATGAGCCATAAAATACATAAACAAACTCATATTAAACAATGCAATAATCGAGACGACCGAGTTCATCCGGAGCTCGAGCTCTTCATATTTCTGTTGTGTGTTGTGTTCCCAGGTGGATGAAGAGTTATATCTGCGCAGACAGACGAATAAAAACCGTCCTGGAGCTCCTGAAGGTGAAGATGCTTGTTATGCCAGGTCTGATCAGGCTGAACTCTGCAGCTGGGGGGGGGGGGGGGGGGGGGGGCGGCTGATGTACAGCTACGTTTGGGTTTTATTTTACTCCGTGGTGTCAGACATGTACAGTGAAGGAACCCCCCCAAACTCCCTGACGGCAGATTTCATGTTTTTCGTGAAAGCTAAAAATAGCTCTCCGATGCACTGCCGCGGACCAACCACATGTTTCTGGAGCTACGTTTGTATCCGCACCTCATGCAGACATTATGAGCTGCTCTGGTTTTAACCTGACAGGGAACACAGAGAGAGAAACAAGGACACCAGTTAAAAAAAATAATCAAATGTCAGCGGAGCTTAGTTCTGATCAAACACCCTGTTCAAACTGATAGCACCCTGGACGCTGCAGCCGCTCGGGGAACCGGCTGTAATTGAAAATGAGCAAAAGTAAATCAAACAAACACAGGAGCGCTCACACGTCGGGCTTACAAAAAAAAGGGTTACCTCACTAAAACTGCTTTAACCGAGCCGCGATTGCACGCTTGCACATGCATGCCTGGAACATGCCTCACACACATGACCGTCAATATGGCCACATAGCAAAACCGAGTAAACAGAAGCTTATCATTTCCCGAGAAGATCTAAAAGGCCTTGAGCTCAGCTGTATCCTATTTTGAAGACGGAGATTAATTGCCTCTTTTCCGCCCCGACAGTAATCCTTGAAACTGCCTCTGCTTGGTGCAACAGCATCTCAGCCAGCCTCTTCTCTCTCACACACACACACACACACACACACACACACACACACACACACACACACACACACTGAGGATACTACCACATAAAGTCAAACAGGCCTTCCCCAACCAGACAAACACTTAACTACATCACAAATATGCAGCCCATTAGCACTTAAAAGCGCGCATCCTGAATGACTCTAAGTCTCGCAGGCGTTTGAAGTATTGCCGAGTCACAGTTGTGTGAGTGGCAGAAAAGCAACAATGACGCTCTGCTCATGTCGAGCCGCTCGGCGAGGAGTTGAGTTTCTTAATCCCACAATGCAGGGGGAATTGGTCGCCTGGGTACGGTGAGTCTTAGCACTTATGGATTGCCGCTCCATCTCCAACTCTAATACCTCGCGGAGTAAAACAGATGAGAATGGGTGGTGTTGTTGCCGTCCTGTGATATTTGCAGGTCTTAAAAAATCTAACCGGCAAGCCACAGTTTTTAATTAATTTCCTTGTCTTTGTTGACAGGACGCACGCAGAATGGCAGCATATGGCGCGTTCTGTTTTTTGCAAATCCTCAAGAATCCAGACTGGCGTGGGATTTATGAATGTAACAGATGAGGTTTTGATGATTATGAGGTTGCTGATGGTCGGTGGCGCAGGAAAAGGTTGTGCCTTCGCCTCTGCCACGCAGCATATGCTGCCCGTGGATAGCGATAGGTCATCCAGATCTTCTGCCAGAGCCATTTCATTACACCAACAGATGGCTGCAGGGATTTTATCATTAAAATATCCTACTGCTCAATCCTTTTCATATTATACAAATATCAAATCAACATGGTCTTGTCATGGGTGACGTTAAACACATCGTCACTTTCTACTTGCATGGGAATAAGACCAAGTAATCAAATGATAGCATTGAGCTGTTGACTAAATGAGCAACAAGCTCGAGGTTTGCACATGAAACATAAATATATGTCAAGATTAATGAGGATTAGGGTTATAGGATGATTCCTACAGCATTCGCCAGGGATGAATCAAGGCTGACTGGAAATCACTCAGAGCTTTTTTTTACAAACTCAATCTTCGCTGAGCAATTAACTTTGTGTGTGCCGAGGACATGGCGGATTTTTGATTTGGACTGAAATTATGCTGCTCGGTTCAGTGACTGCGCTGGAATCAGCCCGGTGATTTTCCTACCACCACGGCGTCATGTCACCGCCGCATTGGCACTGATTACAAGGCCCCATTGACCAGCGGTGCATGCGTGTCTGTCCTCCAATGACAGCGCCGCATAAATGGGGTGTAATCAATCTTTGATCCAATCAGAGGTCGGCCTCTGGGTGACTGACAGAGAGGTCTCTGTGGGGCTCTGATGAGGCCGGAGTTAAAGGGCTCCCAGGAGGCCGGGGCTGTGACAAAGACACGCTCTGAGCAGCAGCGGCTCACTGAGATGAATTTAGTGAACACTGCTTTCTGTCCATCACTGCTTCAGGTCATTGAGCCCAATTCATCCCCCCCCGCACACGTCTCTTTGTCCATGACACATTAGCCCAAAACCAGCTCATGAAAATGGCAGTTGTTACAGACGCTGTGTTAAATGTAAAAAACTTTTTCCACACTTCACAAACATATGGACCGATGAGTACATGCTTGAGTAATTACTACTTAAAATTAATACTTTTCCCACTAATGCTGTTACCTTCTGCTGCAAACATGCTGTTACTTCTGTTTGCACGTACAGAGCAGTGCTCGCTATCATTTGTGCAACTCAGCTGCTTTCTAAATTTAACCTACAGTACTGGACCGCAATGAGAAGTACAACCGAGAAGCCAACAACGCAGCAAAAAGTGATTTATTCCTGTTGCGAATAGCACCAGTAAATAACTTTCTGTATTTTTAATATTTTTTTTACGGGTGTGTCTTTAATGGATGTAAAATTTACTCGAGCAACATGGTGTTCAAATGACGGGAGACCTTCAGCTGCTGTGACTGAATGTACCTGGAAACTGAGTTCCCTCACAACAAAGTGTCAGATTGTCGGAGACATGGCAGCACAGGCACGCAGCACAAAGCCGGGAATTCTTTGCAAAGAGTGGTTGTGTAACCTGTGTCCTTTGAAAGACGAGGATTCTTTCTTAATGGTGTAAACATTGAAAACAGAGATGGTTGTGTATCCATGGAGGCAATGTGTCATTGTGACTTCTTGCATCTTAAGATAAATTGCTTCCTACAAAGATGCTGTTGGATCTATTTGTTCTGACCTTACTCAATTTTATCCCACTTTTGACATGAAATCAAGGTATTTATTTAGCAATGTGGTCTCTGATGGAGCCTCAGGAACCATCTGTTTCACCGGTTGGAAAAGTCAACTCCTCCGATTGAACAGTAGATGGTGGTAGTAAACATTTTACATTTAGCTGGGACAGGGACAGCAAACTTTCAGACACAATGCCTCTTATTAACACTACAGAATAAACCTTGTACTTAGTTTTATTTGGAAACGCGGAGATAACTCAACTAAAAGGTAATGAGAAATATGAAATAAGATATTAATCTTAAATCTTGTTCTACTTCAGGTACATCAAGCAGGGTTTTTGCTAAGTCTCTAAAGGAAACCTTTATTCATGCATCTGTTAACATTTTCCCCGGATCAAAAACAAGTGTCGTGACTTTCCTGTTCCTCAGAATAACAATCAGGCATGAACGCTACACAGTGTTTGACAAAACGCAAGGAAGGGAGAGACAGAGCTGCTAAATCCCGCCAAGTTAAGCTCATCACCTCCTCCTTCTTCTCTAGAGCTCCAGTCTTTCATCAGGCAGGGTTTATCACTGCGTCAGAGCCCGCCGCCGTTTGAAGTTTCCAGCTTCTCCCCTCGCTAAACCGCACATCGAGGTGAGCAGCCGAGGCTAGATCCCCGTCAAAACTGGACCAACCCCGTTCACTCGACATGCCAGACATGCATGAACATGGGTGGAGTTTGTGGGGGGGGCTGGAAAAATGCATCGGAATACAGTGATGGAGAGAGAGCATGTGTAGTTTCTCAAGTGCGGCGCGGGTAAAGGCGCCGTCGATGAAAATGAAAGCTGGCAGATCAATAACTGTGGGAACCAAAGCCCTGTCAAAGACAATACACTGCAAATACCAGAGTCTCTGTGTAAAGTGTGAGTCAGGAAATCAAAGCAGTGAAATTCATCAGCAGCCATTCTTCTCGGAAATATAAATGCTGTTAGAAAAAAATGTAACTGTGTTCTTTATAACACCTACAATTAATAGAAAATAGCACTGGAGGCGATGAATGGTTAATTCTCATCATGTTGCTTTTGTTCTGGGAATAAAATGCTGTTTGATGAAGAGAAGAAGAAGAAGAAGGTGGTTCATTCACTTCTTGTGGGGATGTCCCAAAGTGAAAATGTCATGTGCATTTATTAAGGAAAGTAAAGACAGATCATAGGTCAAAATATGCACTACACACCTTGTCCACACGTCAGAAGATTATTGTTTGAGAGTGGAAATCTGTTGATTTACCTCCGGCTCATCTATGATTCTTCTTAGGTTGGAGTTTTAACAAAGAAACTTTTTACAATCATAAATACTTGAAATGACACAAGTACCTCAGTAAAATCATTTGAATCTTGAAAGCTTGACAGTTGACATGTCGACAACGAGACAAGAGGACGAATGCTTCGCCCCCATCGCCCTCGCTATCATCATCATCATTGAAATGCCTCTGAAAGTCTAGATGAAAAAGTATCACCGCATCAATTTCACATCAGCGCTTTTCCAATTTGTTGATTTAATACAAAATAATCGTCTTCAAATGTTTTTGTCTGACGTGGAATGGATGCACATACACGAAGGTAGTTAAGGGAGATAATGATGTGTAATTAAAGCATCAAGGTGGTTTTCATTGTTCCCTCAGTTGTTCTTGGAAGGAACTGCTCATTATTATAATACTTATTACAAAACTAACACATATAAATCAAGATTCCACAACATCAATGCTGCTCAGGCTGATAACATCCTGTGTAAAAATCTCAATTAGGCTTTCCCGTCAACCCTCTCAGGGGAGAAAATATCAAAAATAGTCCCCACAAACACAAAGAGGGCTTCATATCTGTCTGTTTAATGCTGTAATGTGGTGTGTGTAAAAGAAAAGGCCGAGAGCATCTCGGTGCTTGTCTTTGAATTGACAGTGCTGAGGGATGGTGAACCGCCAGGGGAATTGTCTCTTTTGCCTCTTTAGTTGGAATTGATTTCTTCAAAGGCGACTGTTGTTTTTTAATTAAAACACTGAACTGGCTAATTGTGAAATTGATTCAGCCTGTGTTTTTCACTGTGTAAAGCAATATACTTGCTGCCCTCGGTTTTATCTACAGACGGGTGACAAATTAATGGAAAACCTAACGTGAGGTGTCTTAGTAAAGAGTCGGGCCATCAGGGGAGAGCAGGAGCAGGAAGTACGAAGCCAAGTCACACAGGAAAAAATCTTAGTTGGTAACTTAAGAGGAGGATGCATAATTCTTCTAAGCAGATTTTCAGCCTGCCGAGATTTGCATGCCCCATTTTCTCAGACCAGATGATTGTTAGATGTATGAAATTCTCAATGCAAAGTCAAAACAGCCCAAACGGTTATCTGGTGAAAGGGAATGACCCCAAGATGTTTGAAAAAGACCAAATAATGCATTCTTCACCTCCGAGGACAAACCTACCTCTTACATCCTCACGAGCTCCAAAGGATCCAACACGTCGGTCCAAAATCAATGTTATTGCTCATCAAACCATCCAGTCACCTCTCGTATGCATCAAGATAAAGCCTCAACAAGCAAAGTCTTAACCTTTGGCTTTGCATCTTATTCTGGTCACCGACCTTGAATCCCGACGACTGTGATCACAGACATGGTCAGTATTTCAAGACGTTCTCATCTGAAGTAAAGTTGAAGTTAGAAGTGTCCCCACTCGATGTGTCTAAGGATGGAGGACATGACAACGTCCCAAAAGTGAAGCCAAATTTCCCCTTGTGGCGAGCTGTGGTAAAGGTGATAAACCATAAATATATATATTTCTCAAATAAGTTTTCAGTAAGACATTTTTTTTTAATTTCTTCCTAAGCTTCTCTGGTCTTATTTCCTTCATCCTTCATCTCTGCTCTTCAATCTACTGCAGCCCCTCCCAGATGCTAAAGTACCAGAATCAGGCGCCAACATGAAGTGATTAATTCAAAAAGTTTCCTTTTACAATCCACAATGTCCTCTACAAGAACCTCTACACTTGTAAGAGGATGAGACAGAGGCCTGAGGTCATATTTCCTGTTTTATTTGATTGGTCAGAAACTGAGTTTTTTTTTTAAAACAGTATTTGATTGGCTTGAGCCTATCCTAATCCCATGTCGAATGAAAAACTTCTGCTCTATGTAGCCCAAAAAACACAATGCAATGGATCCAGTTTAGCAATGCACAACATCATCCCATTCAAGGCATAAGTGCCAGTCCAGTGTCAGAGGCTCCACTGTGGGGCTGCATGACAGGCTTACTTGAACTATGATCATATGAAGCTACTTGAACAACAACAACAACAACAACACAAATAGAGCTGTAAATGAGCGTGGGCCTTTGTAAAAGCATCTGCATTATCTTTCGCCGCTCGCTCATTCAGGTTTCTCTTTTAATTTGTCACCCGTCTGCGTATTTATCTGCAGAAGTAAAGCAGCTTGCACTCCCAGCCCGTCTTGCTCTTTCTAATTCCTGAGCCACAAACACACACACACACACACACACACATGCACAGAGTTTAGACCGTTTAATGCTCTAATCCCACAACTCGTCAAAATGTTTTGGAAGTTTCTCAGTAAGCCATACGTATAACTGACAGTGCGAGAGTCTTTAACTCACAGCAAACCCTGTAAGCTCGTCGTCAGAGTAGCTTGGAAGTGTGTATCGACAACAGGATTATTCCATCGGGCCAATCTGAACTTCAGGAAGTGACGCTCACTTGCATTCACATGCCGCTTCTCGGCCGCATGGACAATTGAGCTGTAATTGTGCGTGATGGAGCATATTCATGATGAACTCATTGGACCCTTCCCCTGCCAGTTAGATTCACGTCATGGCGGAGATGAAATTTACGTTATGAAAAACGCATCACAAACCTGCTCATCCGTCTTTCTTGAGGCCTAAAGTTACCTTCAGATGTGCTGCATTTCAGCGGGGCCTTTTGCTTAAATTATTCATACCTCATCCAATCTTCAAGAGCTGTCCCTCAGCTCAATGTAATTCCATAATTTTGCCAGGAAGAGTGGTCGGTTATGGTGTTGCCTGAAGTGTTTTGGCCGGCGGAGGTCTACGAGCTCGCCTCAGTCTCTGTGCAACAGCTCCTCTCAGCCATTTAGCAGGATTACTTTATTATCCAAAATACACAAGGTAATACAAGGTTAACACATGCAAGCCACAATGTGAGTACTTACTCTGAGTCGCATCCGCACACAAAGACCAACCCAGGTCTTTGAGGCAGAAAATAATCTCACTGGTTGAATTAAAACCAAAAAGGACCAAACAGCAGGGTAGGAAACCTCAACCTGAACCCAGTGCAGAGGAAGAGGAGTTGTACACATTTAGCGGTGAGAATGTCTGCAGCAAGACAATTGCCCCTCTGTCATTTTCAGGAGAATATCTGGAGTTCAGTCTGAAAGTGCATGTCCGAAAGCAGCTGGGGATTAAAATGATGTACAGATTGTTCATGGTTCCCTTGAGGATGAATCCTACAGTTGTGACTTTTCCCATCAGCCTTAGCTGGACTTTGTGTAAAGTGCTAATGAATACATTTTTAAATTGATTGGGGTGACTTGTTCTCTGTTATCTTTGAATTACTGAGTTTTAATGGGAATAAGTTGGACTCTTTTTACCCATTTGTAAACTAATAATACAGAAAGCAAGAAACATATGGGTGGAGGCTGGAGACTGTCATACTCTTTCACTGGTAGCTCGATGTGATTCTGTGCCTTATTTTCTTTTAGGAAATCTTTTGCATGTCACGGCCATTTATTCTATTTCTGGATGACAGAGGACTGAACATACACGGATACAAGGATTTGGATCTGGCCGTGACTGGAGGCCTGAGTACAGAAGTATAGAATAACTTTTTTTTTTCTTTTTTACTTTTCTTTTCATGTCATGCAAGAATGAGGAAAACACACCACAAGGGATTATTTTTAGCCAGAGTGAAGCAAATTAGCTCGCACTCTTCCCGACTGATGCTTCCACTGGTGCAGATCTCTCATCGCTGACCTGCTCCGTCGAGGCGGCCCAGCGGGACACTGCAGGGTTCTGGGTCTTGGAGGGGGGGGCAGCAGACATGACAGTGCGATGTAACCGCTCACGCTGCTAAATCTGTTGGGAAATTAATCCCTTGTTTGTTCCAATTAATCAAGACCCTCTCGGCGTGCCGCTAAATGGCTGGAGTTCACAACAATGTCAAGGAGTCAAGCTTATTTATTCCCACCAAACACTTTCAGACTTCAATCAACTGTCCCCCGTGGAGAAACACACACTCACACACACACACACACACACACAAACACGGATGATTTAGTCGTCCCAACGTGGCATCATAAATCATGCTTCTGAGCCAGTAGAAAAAAAAAACGCTCTGCTTGGCCATCTCTGAACTCTCCACAGGCTCTGTTAGCATCCCTGTCATGATACAGCTACAGAGTAATTAACAGAATGTTTCCACGAGGAGAAAAAACAAAAGAGACGCTGCTACACCTCTCACTAGAGGATGAAGCCTCAGAGCATCACGATGGTGACACTCATATCAGCAGAGTCTGGGGTGACACCAGAGGAAACTAATACTTTTTTATTCATCACGCTACATGTGTTAAGACAACTAAATGGATTCACTTCACTGTCTGTAGTGTTTTAAGTTACGGGGAATTGGCATTTTCAGGTTTTGGATACGCCGAAATAAATAAAAAAGCGCATGCGAGGAATGACTGAGCAAACATTGAGCTGTCGCTCCAAACAAAGATCTAACCGCTGGGTGGAAATCGTTCTCACCTAAATCCCACCGAGACTAAAAAGGATTCGAGGATTACAGCAAGCGCTCACTTAGCTTTAATCAAAGTGCAAAGCTGTTGCCGGCTAGGTTTGTCCTTGTTAGACATTTATGCAATGAAGGAGCCGGGTTAAAGCAATGCTGTAACACTTAGTTAATCGGGCTTGTGAGTAATTGCGAGCACACTCCTGCTTCAGCAGTGGAAACATCTTAAGATGTTTTTTCACTCGCTCTACTCACTGTTATTCTTTTTGTGCTCGTCTCTGAACATGTTCACCTTTACCAATTGTCCCCTTTGAGCATCTTTTTAATTTGCAATGAGGGCAGACAGGAACGCTCCTATCTGATCAGCTCCACCCTCACTTTTCCCAGCTCAGGCTTTGTGTGGATTGTTGTTGGATGTGTAAAGTGTTTTTGACGCTGCCTTGTTATCCCGGAGCGCCGCGGTGGTGTGTGTGATCTCCATATAGCAGGGGGTGCGTGCGGGCTGGCTCTCCACGGAATGATGAAACGCAGTGTATTTATGCATATGTCTGCTCTCGCCTGTGTCTTCACTCCGTATCAGGCTCCACTCGTCCTCACCCCCTCGTCATTACACTGCGCTTTAATCCCCCTTCACCCTCTCTGCTTCCCCCTCTCTCAGCTCGTAGTTTCCTCTGGGGATGTGACTTATGCTCCAGCGTGTCTTTGTACACAGAGCACAGGTAACACAGAAGATAGAAGGCAGTGCCTACCTTGGTTCTTCAGGGAGTGGAGGGGAGGCAGAGGGAGGCCCTGGAGCTGTCTCTCAGCTTCAAAAAACAACCCAGCAGAGGAAAAAGGTAAATATGGATTATCACATGACTTGAGTGTGTGTTGGCCCTGGGAATAACATTCATGAAACCAAGAGGTGTGGAAAGGTTTGGTTTTGGTAGAAATTACTTTTTAAGATGTGTTTCAATTCTAACTAGATATACACGTTATTGTTTTAATAAAGTTAATATAAAGCTGCTTTTACTTAAAGGGGAAATCCTGTCACCCCCCCCCCCCCCCCTGTGAATTGTGTGCTCACAATGTTGGATCAGTGATTAGCTAGGTGTAGCTTATTCTTCAGTCAGTTTAGCCGTAAACGAAGTCACCTGCGACAGTGTTTTCAATAAGTACCAACAAAGTAGCCCTGATACCAGCGTTCCCACTGGTTAACCTGAGCCAGTTGCTGTCGGAGTTAAGCGTAGGCATGTTCCTTACAACCACTTATCTCATCAATTAAAATGAAATTTAAATTAAAATCAGGGTTCAGGTATGAGAAAAAGGGGAGAGGAGGAACTCTGGGCAATTGTTATAATTTCCTCGTTACTGAATCAGAATCAGAAGTAGTTTCACTCAACCTGATTGCCTGCCCGAATCCCCCTCTGGTGACTTTATCCCCAATTGTGTTGGACAGGAACTGCAGACAGGTTCTTAAACTGTCCACCAGGGTAATCCAGAAAAACATCAAGAAGCTCATTTTAGATGAGAAAGAGAAATGCCCAAGGATTCAGAAGAAATCACCTGTACGACCGGATCACAGCTACTTTGGTATAGATGAGGAATTCGTCGTGAAGAACTTGGAATACAACTTTCCACAGTTCTTCTGTACCATTTCATCGGATGAATCAAGAAGTTACTGTGAGAGCTTATGTGAATTCAGCCAGTTAATTGCTCGAGAGACTGTGAGAACAACCGCATGGGCTTGATGCTTTCAGATACTTCTGAGGGAAGCTGTGACATTCCAGAAACCTTAAACGCAATGATTGCTCTAATTGGTTATATAACAAATTGCTTGCGCACTTCATCCACCATCCAGAGTCTACCAGAAGACCAGGACCTTCATGAGGACAGGGGTGACCAAGTCAGACGTATCTGACATCTGAGAAAGTAAGAGGAGAGAGGGAAATCCGATGATGGAAATTCTGGAGATGACTGTTCAGATGATGAACATTCTGATGATGGAAATTCTGAAGTTGAATGTTCAGATGATGGGAATGGTTATGATGAAAATTCTGATTCAGATGTTATTACACATAGCCTTCGTTTTGGCAGAACCCCTGTCCTTATTCCTTCTGAGCGAGCAAAACTATCAGATGATCACAATAGTCCCCCTCTGGTTGCCACTACATCCGTCAACCACTGTGATGAAGAAGACCAGGACCCTCAAGAGGACATGGATGAAGAATTCAGCGTCATCGCACATCATTTTTCAGAGGATTCAGAGGAGAGTTTGAATTCTGATGATGGAAATTCTGGAGATGAATCTTCAGATGATGGAAGTGGTGATGCTGGAAAATGTGATGCTAAGGAGGATTCAGATGAAAGTTTGTGCAAAACTTCTGTCGAGCCAAGACAGACTTCTGAAGTCCGGCATCCTTGTGAGCCAAGAAGGAAGTCTACACCGAACTTAGCTCACGTAGAGATGGCTCGGTTATTACAGGACTGGTAATGTATACCATAAAGAAGGCCAAAGTACCACCGAGTTTGGTAAACGCGCACAGCCTCATCAAAAATCTTTTAGACAAGGCCAAGCAGGAGTTTGAGTACAATAAAATGAGCCATACCACATTAGAAAATGTTGAGCAGATCCACAAGGCCTTGTTCAAAGTACTGCTTAAGACAGTTGGCAATGCGAGGGAGATTCTGCAAGTCATGGAGACACAGATGTGTGACATCGTCTTCATTGACGTCACCTCCACCTAAAAAGAAAGGATTCTTTTGGCAGGTTCTTCTCTTCCATGTGCAAACTCTTGAGGAGGTCATTTAGAACCTGATCTCCTCAGATCCCAACTAGAGAGTGCTACCTTGCATGTGTATTATGACAGATTGCATGTTTGGTTGGTGGAAAGGGGATCTGTCAATAAAGCCACTCGGACACAGTGTTTCTTCTGTGTCAGCTTCATAGAGAATTGTTTATAATTCACACACTCTCAAAACAGAAGGTTGCCATTCGCTAATAAATTGAACAAAGAAGACGATTGGTGGTTGGCAAACAACATCAAGGTGAATTAAATTATGATTCAGGACTTACTTTATCCCCTGGAAACGGAGTAAATACCCACCAAAGCCCCCGAAGCCATGTTTGCTGCACAAGGCCCCAAAGCGACGTTTGCCACATGAGGTCCCAAAGCCATCATTGTCACATGAGGTTCCAAAGCCATCAAAACATTCAAGACCATTAGAAAGCATCACCAGCTACAGATCTGCTTTGGTGGCCCATCCACCACTGCCCATGTCGAGGTTTGGAAATAAAATCTTTTAAAATGCTTTAGGCAAACAGATTAAGAACTTTTAGACTCCTACAGGGTTGGCGATTTACTTCTGCGATTCAAGAACTGGTCTCTTGAAAACAAAGTTCCACTACCTAGGTAAATCCCAAGGGTCCAGTCACTTGGGGGGCATCATATTACAATGGAGAGCCCGGGTAGAACAATTATCTTTTAGCAGTGACGGTATGTTTGTTCAGATGCCAAAATTGAAAAGAATATGACCTGAGTTAATCGGACACAAGGGTCTGTGTGTGTATGCGACCAGGGATGTGCATTATTTACTTTTGATGACACATATATTTCAAATACCAATTTACAAAATAGTATTATGTAATATTTATTTGATTGGTCTGATTTTGTTTCATACTTCAGTGTTTTGTATTTTGTTAAAATATCGTCGGTGAGATGTATACATGATGTGATGACGTCATAAAAATGAAAATGGGTGCATGCAGGCTGTGATTGGTGTCTACTCTGTAATTTGCCCAGGCTTGTAGAAATAGAAAAAAATGTATGATCCAGCAGGACACAAAGAAGTGCGAGAAACGAGTTGGTTGCCAGCTCTCCATCGTTTTTTTTTTAATCGGATTTCATATCAAATAATAATAATCAAAATTAGTCAAGTCTGATTCACCTCACTCCAGATGAGTTGGTGACTATCTCCTGCCAGGAGATGACAAGCAGCTTCCACTAAAATGCAAATAATTAACTTAATTTGAATAACAGCAGACAGAGTTCACATGAATTGTGCTTGAAAATTTAAAATCAGAGAAAGTCAATAAAATGCATCAAGTTTTCCTTAATCAACAGATTAATAAGAATCCACAGCCATAATGTGAGTCACAGACAGACAGTGAAGCAGGCAGCCGAGCACAGACTGATCAACCCTACACAGTTGTTAACCGTTTATCACTGTGTTATCACCGCTCGTGCGTCAGTGTCTCGTTTCCAGAAACATCTATGTCAAGTTAGGGCAGGACGTTAACCCCCTTTCGTAAGACATTTAAAAAGAACAGGCGGGAACCGCTAGCTAAAGCTAAACATTCAAACTGTGGGCAAATTCTCTGGGACAGATATGTTAACAAGTTGTTTTTGTGGTCCGGTTCTTTCTCCTCATTCAATAACCGTAATCCTTTTTGGTTTTAAATTCGGATAAAACGTTTGTAGACGACGAGGAGCAGAGACGTTGAGACATCTCACACACACAGTTTGATTTTGATTTGTGTAAATGTTGTGTAATTTATCCTCAGGCTGGATTTATATTCTACGACGAAATCAGCTAAACGTCTGAGTCTAGTGTTTGTGAAAGTTTGTTAAAGCTATGATGATGAAGATGAGGACTCCACCAACACCCATTGATGAAGGTATCGACAGCAGTGATGATTATTCACTCTCAGTCAGGAGTCTGTGTCAGTGTCTTCACTGTCATCACATCTGACACCAGTTTGTTCTTCAGATTGATAATCAAGACTTAAGTTTATCAGAACAAAAAGAAACTCACAAATAACGAAAGACTATTGAAAAAAAGACAATTCGTGGAAGATAAGTAGTAATAACAACATGATGGATCACAAAATAATTCATGGATGTAGACAACTCGTGTAAACACTAAGGAAATACATAATATGCAATTGGATATGTAAATTAAAACAATCACAGTTTATCTATACGAAATTCGCTTAAAATCACAAGTTACAGTTCAGTTATAAAAAAAAAGACAATTCGTAGACGTCATGAAGTAGTAATAACATGATTTATTACTAAAAACAATACATGGATGTAGACAACTCAAAATAATATGTTATTTGATATGTGAGTTAAAATAATCACAGTTTATTGATACGAAATTCGCTTAAAATCACAAATCATAGTTCAGTTATAAAAACGGACAATACGTAGACGTCATGAATTAGTAATAACATGATTTATTACTAAAAACAATACATGGATGTAGACAACTCAAATTAATAACATGTTATTTGATATGTGAGTTAAAACAACCACAGTTTATCGATACAAAATTCTTTTAAAGTCACAAGTCACAATTTTATTTTAAATAGAATATAAATAAATATATCACTAAGTCTAATAAATTATAATATATTCATAGATACACGGTATCACGAATGATATTATAAATAAGCATATTTTTATTCACAGTTTAGTAAAGGATCACTATGGAATCAACAAGTGGGAGGAGTCTGTGAGAGGCAGCCTATAAAAAGAGGAGCCCTCACGCGGGGTTCACAACGGATGTGGAAGCGACACCTAAGTGCAGTGCCAAGCCTTAAAAAACAGCTGGCTCCCATCCACTCCCATGTTAAACCTATGTGCGTTTTACACCAATCTTGAAGTGTTGCGCCAAGGCTGCCTAGCGCTGTGCAGGGATCGTTTCGGCGCCGAGTCAATTTTTTTCGCCTGACGCGAGTGTATCGCGGCAGGAAACACACTGAAAAATGATATTAAACAATATTGATGATATATTTTACATGATATAAATTATCAAATATGCATCCTGTACTTTGTGTTCCCCTTTTGTTGTACTGGAGTTTTAATTTTACAAATTTTACAAAGCACCGTATTAAATGTCTCCCTCTGCTCATCCACTACAGCCACACAAGCAGTATTGATATAGAGAGGGGGGGGGGGGCTACGTATTCTCCACATAGGCTTGAGTGGAGAATACGTAGTTTACCCTCGATACCCGACATTTAACGGCGCAAACTGGGGAGAAGTTCTTGAGGTGGATGACATTAAATTAATAATTGAAGAGAAGTACAGTGAGTTGTATGATCCTCGGCACATATGAGACAAAAAGACACATGTTGGGCCGCTGTTGCAGTTACTGTTGGAGCAACTTCTAAGTATATGCTTGCAAAAAAATATTAAATGCCGTTTTTACTGTAGGCTGATAACAGAAAAAGTATGCGATATTATTAGCACGGCGCTTCGACGTCTCCTCCTCGTTCGGTGTGAACCCGGCTTCAGTCTCCTCACTCACTCTTCCTCTGAACTCAGATTTAATAGAGCACATGTTGCTTTATACATTTTTCCACATGAGCTTTGTATGTCTTGTGCCAAACATTCTGATTGGACTCTTTCACTATACATGTCCATGAAGGTATTGTGTATGGAGAGATATAGTGGGGTATGACATGTTGGGTTTTTTTCAGCCTCCACAATTGTTTTTTGACATATTTTCTCTTTGTAAAAAACACATGGGTGTACCTTCCAGATTTCAGCAGGTTATCATTGGGCTGACCATTTATCTGTACCAAGTTCTTCATTGCCTGATATCTGCAAGAGCCTAGTTTATACAAACATGTGCAGAGGTACAGGTAGGCCAAAATGCAACCAAGAGCCCACATATCCATGGCCTCATTCAGAGGCCCTAACCCAGCATGACTTCAGGGACCCTGCAACCAATAATCTGGAAATTATGTCCAGTTTCCAATTCTGAGACCCGAGTAGCCATGCCAAAATCAATCAGCTTCACCTTTGAGGGCTTTCGCTAATGATCCACCAACATTACATTGATTGGCTTGATGTCTGCATGTACCATATTAAGCTCTTCAGGTAAGTCAGAGACACCAACAGTTGCTTTGTGAGCACTTGAATCTCAGACAGAGGCCGCCTCTTGCCCCCGGACATTCCAATCCAATCAAACAAAGTCTTGTCCAGCTTTTCAAATTCCAAAAGTATTTTGTCACCGTGTGTGGTTTGCCTGTTGAACCTGTTATTCTTGACTTGACCGATCTCCCGGAGTGCTTCAAGAACGTCCAGTTCCTTTTGCCCATCTACTTTCGATACAATCTCAGAGCCACAATCTCCTTAGTGTCCATTTTTAAGCACTGTTGCACTATTCTATAAGTCCCAGAGCCCAGTGTGTCCAGCATGAAGAATGCATTGGATAAAGCTGGCATACGAAAAAGTCAAATGGAGCAGAACTGGCCTCTGTCCCTTCCTCCTCCTCGTCCTCATCATCCTCTCCCTCCTCGATGGGGCCACTGCTCGGATGTGGCCGCTTTTGTGAGCAGGTGATATTTTAAATGTAGAGCATAGTGAAAGTTAAAAGTGCAAACAGCAACTTTGATCTGTGTTTGTGTGCGCTTACATTCAATTAACTTCCAGGGCCGTTGCTGCTCATCCGGTACAACAGAAGGTTTGTTCAGGCCGCCATCGTCCTCTTCCTCTGGGCGTGGAGTCACATGTACTGACGAGGTAGAAGGGACCTCTGGCTGCAACACAAACAACAGAACAAATAAGTAAAAACCAACGTGGCTCTAGTTTTAAGAATAAAATAGGAGGAAATAAGGGTGTTAAACAGTCCCATTCATTAAGAGAGGGTGTCATTTTTGTCTTTCTGCACATCCATCATGGGTCCTAGGTCATGGATCCATTTTCACCTCCAACATTCTCTGCATTCTCTGCCTTGACAGCTGGGATAAGATTACAAACTTGAGCAACACACATGTTGTCCGGTGGCCGAGCCCCTTCCAGTCTCCGGAGCAGGGAGTGCGTGTACGCTGGGGCTGTCTCACAGTCGTGGATAGTTTAGGAAAGGAAGCAACTGACAGAGCACTGACAAAAAGTGCTACGCTCAGAGAAAGCTCACGTTTCCTCGAAAAGGGGTCAGAGGGAAGAGTAGAACGATGCTGATGCCACTGAGGGAAAATCATGAACAGGACGATTCAATCAGAAAATGTACAGTCACTTTATCGTCTCTCCAAGAAGCCTCTATCATTCGATGAGGCCTGGATTTACACTGTGATTGACCGCAGCCACGGCATCTGTAATCTGGTCGGTAGTACCGGCGTTGCTCATGGCTCAGCAGTGGAGTTGCTGCTGGAGAGTACATGGAAAGCTGGTGTGGATCAGCACGCCTTTAGCTCTTCTCTTTCTCACTGGGACTCAGACAGCTTTGGGCAGCAAAACCTGGAGACAGACAGAGATCCGAGAGTTAGGTCACATGAAGACGAAGATTTGAAATTAAAATAATATATTTGAGGTTTAGGGTCTGAGTTTGGGTTCACAGGATGTTCACATTCATATCTGGTAAACAATGTAGGACCTTAAGCCTCTTTACCAGCCTGGATGCCAGACGAACTCAGCCCCATCCCAACATTTGTCTTTTTTGGTGTTGTCTTTATACAACATGTTCCGAGGATCATACAACTCACTGCACTTCTCCACTTAAATTATTAATTTAATGTCATCCATGTTGAAGAACTTCGCTGTTTGCTCCGTTAAATGTCGGGTGTGGAGGGTAAATTACGTAGTCTCCACTGAAGCCTATGTGGAGAATACGTAGCCCCCCTCTCTCTTTTTATCTTTAACACTGCTTGTGTGACTGTAGTGGATGGGCAGAGGGGGACATTTAATGTCATTGGTCAAATTAAAACTCCAGGAGGACAGAAGGGCAATTCAAAGTATGAGATGCATATTGGTCATTTATATCATATAAAATATGTCATCAATATCGTTGAAAATTTTTCAATGCGTTTCCTGGTGCGATACGCTGAAACGTCACTTTGGCGTCGCTTAACATTCGTCAAATACTACATTGTTCTGATTGGTTGTAGGTTTACAATAGAGCGAAGAGGCATTTCATTTCCTGGTTCGGTTGAAACACGCCCCATAATCACAGCCCAATTGAGCGGTTTCAGACTCACATTCTGACAGAATTGTGAGTATGACAACGTCAGGCTACTCTTTTACACCACAACCTTAAATTTTAGGACATGGCAGCAGGAGTTTGATCATAAACACAAATGAATACGATTTTAAGGCAAAGACATTGGACAGTTTTTGACATTAATCTCACAGCAAAAATATCCTGGAACAAGCAAGAAGGAAAAGTTGGTGCAGAGCAGGTCAGAGCATCGAATGAAATTATACCAAGTTTGTTACTGTCAATGGATCATAGACCTCAAAAGGATATGAGATGAAATATAAAGACTTAACGAGCACATGAATTTTGAAATGTTGCATCGTTTTGCCTGAAAAAAATAAATTATGACTGAGGAAATATTGACACATAGAGCTGTTCAGAATTGTATGGGAGAGCGGGGTAATGTGGGACATTTTATACATTTGCTCCCCTCTAGCCGACCTAAACTGATATATCAGTAAATGTGTTTTAAAAAAAGTGGTCTGGTGTCCCACTTTACCCCAGCTACGGGGTAAAGTGGTCCACTTACTTTTTCCACTTTAAAACTACCATAGTTAAAATCCCGACAGCTAGATTGACAACCACTAATATCGGTTCAATTAAGCACATTTATGATTATTATGATTCATGTGATCTCTTGCACAACCTAGCTTACCTGCACATTGTTTCTCTGTCCAATTGGCAGAGACAGGGATATTGTTTTTCTCTGCGTATTCAAATGCCAGTTCACGGCACTTAACTGGAGCCGGGCCATGGAACTGGTCAGCTAGTTGTTTCTAGTGTTTGGCAAGCTCCTCCTTCATCTCATCTGTGAATATTCTCTTTACCTCAGCTAATGCACCCCAGGCTACTCATTTTACTTTCCCTTTCTCTTTTTTCTTTATGAATCTTTTGAGGGTTGTCTTTTCATTATTTCTATCCAGCTTTTCTTAAGGACTTCTTTCCTTGCATGACCTCAGCGACTGCACTCTCCATCTCTTCGAGGGGTGTTTGGCCCCAGGTTGTCCTCCTGGTGTAGTTTCTTGGCATGATGGCTTTTCTACAATGTTTATGAAATAAAAAATAAACATATATAATGTAATATAACACTAAACTATGTTTAAGACTAAACTTAACTTGTGCTTCATGGTAGCATTCGTCCCACTTTACCCCGAAGCCACTTTTAGAAAAACACCATGTTTTAGCAATTCAGGCTAATCTTCAGCTAGCATCTATCACATGTTTTTATATGTTGGAAGTTCAACAACATGTATGATATAATTTGTTCTACCTGAATCAATTTGTTTTGCCCGGATATCCCACATTACCCGCTCTCCCCTACTCTAATCATGTGACTCAAGTTTGGTGGTGATTGTGCTCTTTGTTTTGAGATGTGCTTTATAAATAATAAAGCACATCTCAAAACAAAGAGCACAAAATGCTTCACAAATGAAGAAAAAGCTGTAAGGGTCTGACCTTGGTCTCCTGTGTCTGATTTAAATAACACTTTTAATAAAAAAAATTAGGACTGCAAAACAGTACTGAGCGGGCCGAGCACATGCATTTTGAAGTGTTGCATTGTTTTGCCTGAAAAAAATAAATAATGACTGAGGAAATATTGACACATAGAGCTGTTCAGGCTTGGACTTTGATCACGAGAAAGAAGTTTGTTGGTGATAGTACACCAGACACTGGGGCCGAGGTTAACAAAGAAAAACAAATTTGAGGCCTTGTGGGACATTCTGATCCACCTTAGGAATTTCCCCTGGCTGTTTCGAGAAGCCCCAGCAGGTTTCAAGAGACCCCAGCAGACCCACGGGGACCCCTGATGAGTCTGTAGATGCCAAGTGAGGTCCAAGCCCCGCCCACTGGGGTCAAATTCTGACCTTCCAGTGGCTGATAGCCAATTGACCCATGAACGCCCCTCAAGGAGGCTGGCCCTCCTCTCAGGTGAATAAATACAGGAGAGCCACTAAAAAAGTAATAAGTACAGCTTGTATTATTCTTAAATGATCATTTTATTTTCATTAATTATTTAACTATTCCTAATTGATAACCGTATCATTTCTAATTAATTATTTTACTATTCTTAATTAATAGCTTTACTATTTTTAATAATTTTTAATAAATATTTTTATTTTAATAATCATATTTCATGATTATTAATAATTAGCCAACGTCAAATTTACTACTATTGCACAGCAATGTCAATTTTGACCACTTTCTAACTTTCTGCAAATTTTGGTACGAATTTGAGCATGTTAAAGCCATCAAAAAGCCAATTAATTTGCCTGATTAAAAAATAATAATAATCATTACAATTTCAATATGGCCTCCCACTGTCAGTGCTCTAGCCCTAACTAGTAGAGACCATAGACTGCTTATACAGATGGATGACATGACAGCTCCTCAAAAGCAAAGCAAAGCCAACCTAAATTAATTCCTCCTCCTCCATGTTAGTAATCCAGGACCTGGATCAAACTAAAAATTCAAAGAACTTTTTCTCAAAGATGCTTTCTATCATTTTTGAAAGTTCTTATGACGCTGATATTGGACAAAGTTGAAATTTGTCCACAAAGGTTTGGTATTAGTTATTTGATTCTATAAAACAGGGGTGAATCATCATGACTGAAAGGTAGAAGAACGATTGGTCGAGCATATCCTGTTATCCCCACCTAGTGGCAGGCCATTGTAAGGTCATATCATATTAATAATTTGTTCAGCCGATTAGTTCTCTTGAAGCCGTCTAACGAGATTAAAAACAAAGTGCAGAGTTGCAGGTAGCCTTCAAACCCTTTGCACTCAGTAAATAAACTCAGCGGTGCCTTCGGTCTGGCTGCAGCTCTTGAACTTCCTCCCGGCCTCTTACTCATTAGCTGAGTAACCCTGGCTGACCAGGACAATGTTACAAGCCTGAGATTAGGACGGGAACTCTAGTAGAGAGCGAGACGGAGAGTGATCAGGCTGCACTGGACAAGAGGATCACTTTTAATGAGTCTCTCCTCTGTTCCCACGAACTAGGAAGCTCCACCTGAAGACTGCTGGGTTGCCCTGTCCGCTGGGATAGAGACTGATGTTCAGCCTGGTGGGATGAACAGGAGTGGCTGAGGTTCACAGCAACTCTCTCCCAGAGCCGGGCGCCGCAGAGACTCTCAGTAGATCTCTAAATATTGAAAAGTATGTGCTCATACCCTCAGCTGCACATGACTTACAACCTTTTTGCAGGTCATTGCACCAACATCCTCTTAGGTCAGTCTCTTGTGTAAATAGAGTTATACAATAAATCATCAGGAAACAGTTAAGGAATAAAATGACTAATTACTTACTAGTTTCCTCTTGCAAATAATGAAAATTGACTAATGAATTAGTTACTTACTTACTGACTTTGTGAATTAAAAATGCATAAAATAAAACCTTAAACACGGATTGCAGACAAAATAAATAATTCAAAAACACTTGGTTTCTAAGTTAGTACTCTCTGATTTGTCACATGAAATCATTCTACAGATGGGTTTTATCTATTGTTTAGCCATTCTTCATTGAAATAAATGACACAATCGGTGTCCACATGGCTTTAGGAAGCAGTCATTTTGTGATGACGTTTGCGTTTTTTTTAAATAAGGCACCAATGTTTCCTTTTCAACTAATTGTATATTGGTTTCAAGTTGTCAGTCTTCTTGATTACCAATATTCAGTAAAGGCATCAGCTCTGGAAAATAATAATCTATCAGTCTTTCCCTAGTATGAACACAACTTGCTTGTAGGGTATTGACTCACCATGAATGCCAGTGGCTACAGCGTGATTTCTATGGATTAAAAAGTGAATGTACAATGGCAAGATGAATAAATATTTTAAAATGCATTATTTAAGTCATGATGCATGTCAGCTAAATGTCATTATTTTCTCAATACAAACAGAGGGGATCGGGGACAGAATGTGTGATACACTGCCTCTTGACAACGATAGTTGAACAGATTGTAAATATCAATCTGGGACATGACAACTGATTGGACCGAGGTGTCCAGGTCTGTTGTGTCAATGTAAACATCTGTAGGTCTATAGCCAACTAGAGTGCAGTCAGTAAAGCTTCTACCTCTGCCAAGGCCCAACAGTCTCCTTAAATTAAATCAAGCTTACATATACTCATCAATAGTAGCTCCCAAACTGTACACAGGTTTTCAAGATCTGGCACAAGTCCAAGAAAAAGATCCTTGAAGTATTCCCAGGGAAGTCTCGGAAAATGTTCAATGTTAAAGTAAAAAGAAAATCCTTTATTTAATTATCGACAAGCCAATGGTTTCATAACTATAAATTCAACCCTCATAATTTTTTGCACTATTTTGTTTTGTTTTTCATCTCCACGAACCTCCAAAAACTTCTATATGATCTCTGAGGGACTTTTCAGGTTTTCAATGGCTACTCATGGTAAAGGGTTTGTGTTGTCAGTTTAAGAAGATAAATGTGCCCCGCCAACTACGGTGGCCTGGTTTCTTGCCATTTCCGCTCTCCCACTAAGAATCTTACCGACAGAATATAAGGCGTCAGCATGCTCCCAATCTAGGAGCCTTTGAGCCCGGTCTGTGATGCTTACACAGGGAAATAGTGAGAGTGGAGAGACACACACTGCATAATCTTTGGAGCAGAAATTTCATTCTCTTAAGCTTAAAATCCAGTGGCTTCATTAACCCACTGAGACCAAAGACTTATTTATTACAATAAAGAAAAGTAGAACCTAAGCAGTGTTTGAAAAACGGGCCCCTAAAACCTGAGGATTTGCTTAATAACTTGACTTAATGACCTATATTTTAGTTTAGTGAAAAAAACGTTCATTAGATGTTTTTTTATGTTTAAGAACACAACATGTAATCTGCAATGAACTGGCAACCTGTCCAGGGTGTACCCCACCTCTCACCAGATATATAAATATCAATCCTAAAACCACAAGAGGTAAAGATCGTGGATGACTAGATTTCATGTTTTTTTCTGCATCAGAGGCTGAGGAATACAATTTGTAATGACCACATAGTAACAGCATCACATCAGGTCCATCTTTACTTTGACTTGTGCTGATGCAGGCTTTCACTCTACAAAGATCCTCCCCCCCTCCGTAAACACGTCTCTCCCCCCGAGCCTCGGCTGGCAGCTCAGCAGTCGTCAAGGTCTCTGTCTGAATCTTCTACGTCGCTGTCATTGTTGTTTTCACCCAAACTGCTGCTACTTTGCTTCAGTGTCAGACGCCTACCTCAGGTCGTCAGCCAATGTCTTTACCACAACTTAAAAAATATTTTGCAGGCTAAGACCTAGTCTAATAAGAAAAATACATTTCCCATAATGCATTTTCCCTGTCACATTTTTTTACATGACATATTATGTTTGATATCATGTCACATGACATCACAAGGACCTACATTTGTCAAATTTAAACTGACCAGCTCATCTGTCCCCAACCGAGTCAGGTAGAGGGAGAGCGCAGGCCAACATTTCAAACACACACCACGTGTGGATGACCAACCATAACAGACTGGCCCAGCTTGCCTATCAAAGCAGACTTGGCTTCATAGGGAGGAGGCCTTAAAGAGACATGAGCTAAAACCAAAAGTTTCAGACAGAGCCTGAAAAGAGGTGCTGCAGCAATGGACAGTGCTGAGAAAGTGTTTGAAACATTGGAAACCTTTCAAAACAATAACCCAAATTCAAATGATGCACCTGAATATGAGTATAATATGTGTCATTTAAAAACTACGACATCATAAAACACTAATGCATCACATTACACTCTAAGTAGAAATAACACACATTGCCACTGGCCTTAAGAGACCTGGACTCCGTATAACTACAGTTGCTTCGTGTATCACCTCATGCCACAACGACATCACAAGACATCAAAGTAAGAAGAAGAAAAGGTGTTCAAGTGTAATCTTTAAGTTTGGGGCGACTCTGTAAAAACTTTTGAGGTGAAACAAAAAAGCACCATCATCCGTAGATTATCATAAATAACCCATTCTGAGTCCAGGAGGCTCTTGGGCAGCTGCTGCTACTGATGATGATGATGATGATGATGATGATGCAGGATCTGCCCTCTTGTTTCATGTTGGCTAATATCCAGCAATTTGCCACCTCACTCCGTCTCTCCCTTTTCTTTCTCTCAGGGAAGTCTTTGATGCTATGTCAAATGTCTCCCTCTTCAAAGTCTTCCAGGATATGGATCGCTGTCCCAAATTGGCCGCGTCCATACACTGCGGGCCTGTTATGAACCTGCCAAACAGGGATGGACATTGATGGAGCAGGATGCTGATGCAAGGTTGTGCGTTTTGCCAGCTCTCAAAAAATTGCGCGCCGGGCTCGATTTTCAATCTGATGGGACACTGGAAGAAAGAAATGTTTTTTTCAGACTGCGCTTTGTGAATGTAACACCTGCAAACAGCCTCCCTGGAAGTGCAAAACCAGTCTCTGATGGGTTTGGCTTTATCATACAGTGTGAGACAATTACATTTTTCAAAGGGATAGCTCTTCTCTTCCCCGCCATTGATTTTGACCATCATAAACTGAACTGTAGATAAAGATCAGGGTCTAATCAGCTGAATGATCAGGATGCCCTTCCCTATTAGAGCTGCCAACAGTCGAGGGTGTCCAGTGAAATGATGCTGATGATGGTGCACAACTGAATGGACGACATATAACCTTGCTGCGATGTGTCAAACACTTGTGAATACGTGTCCTTTCCTGTCTGGTTGGTGTTTTTCTTGGTTTTAAATTTTTCAGTTCAACACTATCCCAATGATGAGAGAATGCATAGCTGTGAGTTTTAACATTCAGGATCCTAAGAGGCTGCCATCTAATGACTTTGGTGATACCCTGACTTTTCATCTACCATGTGGATGATTTATTTAAATTTTATTCTGGACATGTAATCATGAATGTAATTGTAACTGTAATGCAGGTTACTACTGGCTACAGTAGCTGTCTTGTATATGTGGTGTAGATACAATATATGCACACCTGCCACAGTTCACAGGACAGTTAAGACTCCAGGTCTCTTCTTACTCCAGGTGACAAGCTGGCTCTGGCTATCTCATGGACAGGCCAAAAACCAGAGCGACACACTGATTCACGCCATCAGTTTGAGTTTGTCTACAAGCATTGCAAAGGCAAAGCCATTAAGTTGACGGAGTAGGCTATCTGCCAGGCAGCTAACGCTAACTAGCTGAATGTCTGCAGAAATAGGAGCAGATATGGGAGCTGAAACTGATAATTAACATCAATATGAATGGTTTATTTAGTAGAAGTATATGGTTCTACAGAAAGGTTAAACCTGTACCTACATACATTTTAAGATTTAAACATTGAACCATCACATCTCATGTGAATGCTATCTGTTTGCGATGGATTGCTAAAGAATCTGATATTAATGGTGGCCAGATGGGGAATCACTTGCTTTTCAGTAAGGCCATCAGCAGGTCAAAGTTGTGACTACAAGTGAAATCATACTGAGTACTCATTATCATAACACTTTGTAAAGGCATTCATGGTCCGCAGACGATGATTCCTGGTAGAAACAATGTGTCTGTATATTAATAGTGCCACAGTGTTATTTTTTTCTACGGGATGTATATAAATAAAGGTGGTACACAACTTAAGGTGAATCATCATTGTGTGCAAACTTGAATTTACATACAACCTACAAACAGCAGTGTGAGAGTACTCTAATGACACATATTGAGCCAGAATGCTTCCTGTGCAGCTATCAACAGATTTCTGAGAGATTCCACTCTGTCTCAGAAAAGCCCCCAGATGTATGTCTATCAGTAACAACTCTTTCATCCCTGCCACTCTGTGGCATGCATTATTTCTGTGGCTATTACACAGAATTCATTATTTAAGTGAGTAGCTATCAGCAAAGAGGCAAGCAATTTACTTGTCAAAACACATTGCAATGAGCGGTTTGAAATGCGACTGGGGGGAGCTCTGGCCTGGTGCCGGGAGAGAGCGGACAGGAACCATCTGCTAAATTATGGATTGTAAGCTGACTTTAAATTTGACACAGTAAACCTACCATGCTTTCTTTTAAGCTTATAATGACCCTTTCAACCGTGTTCATCTTTTCAGGGAGGTAAATTAAATAACCAATGTTTTCACTTGGTGAAAAGATGCTTTCTGTGATGGTTACTTACCTGCCACGAGCAGCAATCCAGAGGCACTTTGATTCATAGTGAAGATTACTGCCAATGCCCTGGATTTCTCTCTCTCCCTTTTTGCATTTGTCAACTTTTTAATGCTAATCCACCTCTTCCGGTTACATCAGCTTTTCCATCCTCAAGACTTCTCTTATTTCTGCTGAAGCGGCTTTGATCCCCCACAGACCCAGGTGATCTCCACCGCACCTCTTTGGTTTAGTGCTTAGGATGGATTAGCAACGATGGATGAGGAAAGGAAGGAAGCAGCGCTATCTTTGCTCTACTTCACCCATAAACCCATAGGGAAAGAGGCGACATCCCGCTTTGCAGACTGACAGCTCACAGGACCCCAGCACTGCAGATTTATCTTGTCTTCTACCTGGTTCGGTGCTAGGCTCCCCCCCCCCCCCCTTCATCCCCATCTAGTTTCTCTGTCACACACCTCTTTAGTTTCTGCTTCCTCGTCTGCAACCTCACCCCTCCCGAGACCCTCACTTTGGAGGATTAAAGACGCTTTTATATGATTCATGAGATAGATCTTACTCACTCTCTGCTGGTTAGGGAACAACATTACACTCCCGAGAGATTCAATGAGAAAGTGACTCGGAAAAGGAAAAAAATAAAGAATATCCATTGGAGTTTTTTGTTTTGTTTTTGTGTTGTTTAATGGCTGGCCTGCCTGGCGCTGTGGAAATGAGGACTGTCGTTTAGTCCCTGGTGGGGCTATCTGTTTCCTCTCTACCCACGCGCGTAGCCCAGGCTCTGTTGGCTGCAACCCACTTGGGAGACCGGGCTAGATGATCCGCTGCTGCGTAGCTCCCAGCGAATCTAACACAAACCAAAGAACCTTTCAAAGTTAAACAAATCACCCATGGGCGTTTGTGTCCTTCCACATTTGGCTCCAACTCTCAGAGCACAGTAATGTTTGTAGACTGCATAAACAGCTGGGCGGCACAGAAAGTGAGAGTTATTTCTCAATAGTGAAGACCACTAGTGGGATAAAAAGTGCTGTTCTTATTCATGGATGATGTCAGGAACCTTGGACATTACAGATTTTACATTGCATTCAAATGCAGCTGTTTTATTTTATTTAAAAAAATGTCAATAGGTTAAGACATAAACCAACAGGTTTCAAAAGAGGCCTCGGGCTAATCACATTTTTTTGAGGGGAAAATAAAGGCCCTAAACAATAATAATAAGATGATTTATTTATATTATAATAAACCAGTGCCTCAATCATTGGTCATCCTATAACCTCACTCCTTCTCTCTCCCTTTGGCTATTGACATTTTAGATCTGGCTTTTCATCCAGCAGGAGACTCATGCAGCCTGAACTCTGTCCCGTGTCCTCTGTGTGAGTGTTGTCCTCCAGGAAACGCAGCCTCACCTTGTCCGTTCTCATGTCCCTTTTCCTGTCTTCCGTGTAATTGCTGTCGTTGTCTTGTTCCCACGGGAGAAACGGTGTTCTACAGGAGATACGGGCTCACCAGGTCTATACTGTTTCTTTGTGAGTCCTTCGAGAAACTCAGGTTCACTGTTTGTTTCCTCATCTGTGGAAACAGAGTTCTTGTCTCATTCCCTCTGCTGAAAGGCTGTCCCCCAGAAGACACAGCCTCAACCAGTCTTTTCTCAGTCAGTGTGACTTCTGTCCTTGTCACGACTGTTTTGCCTCTTGTGTGTACTCTAGGTTAATGGATCCCCGTCCCACCTGTTTCAGGAGCACATCCTCTCAGATCCATATTCTTTACATATGTTTCCAAACTATTCACCTGATATCATCATTCTGTTTCTCCATATTGTTATAAATTAAACTACCTTGATTTTTGTTATTAACTGACACCATGTGTTCCTCTGCTTATCTGACTGCAATGTCCCCAAATGTCAGCAATTCATTTGTAAAGCTCTACCTCATCAAAGCTGACAGACGTTATGGTATAAACAATAGACTGTTTATTGAGATGGATGGCATGACAGCTCCTCGCAGGTCGTCCTAAACCAACATCATGTACCCTGTCTTCTCCATGTCCGCAGATGGGACATGGAATACAATAAAAACAGTACGAAAATACAAAGTACATTTTTGTGATGTGGGTTTATCCTTTAAAAAGGAATCTGGTGTTAGATAAAGGCTACAAATTTACAAATATTGTTAATTTTAAGTAGATCTAAGTTAAAAGACTAGAATAAAAAGGGGCCCCTTACTATATCTGCCAAATCAAATGTTTAAATAGCTCCAAGGAAAACTGGGAGTTGGTAAATTCATTAGAGTATTTCTCTGAAAAGACATATCTAGTGAGAGGCTGCTGATGAGATATCATACAATCTTCATGGTCATCAGCAGAGGCCATCTGCCTCTTCATTATGCACCTCCAAATGTGTCACTAGTGGGCTTTCGCAGTTTGCCAGCACTAGGTAGGTGGAAGTGAGTCAACTGCACCAAACTAACAACGTGTGCTGGCAACAAACAACAAAGCACTCTGAGGACTATTAACATTCAAGGAGGATTTCACAAATGGCTGATAATCATATTTTCTGGATGGAAAACACAGAGAGGCGTTTTTTTCCCATAAATTGTAGATAGAAATGAGGGCGATAAAGCAAAGCCCTGTCAATGTACTCTCATCTGCTCCCTGCAATCCAGAGCCTTACATCACACACAGAGCCATCTACTATATCCAGTGTCCAGAAATTACAGGATCAATAACACTTTCACTTGAGACTTGAATAATTGCAACAAAGCTTGGAGCTCATGTGGTATTATATCAAACTGCAGGTTTGGGTGAATCAGTGAAATTGCTCGGCCCATGCACAATTTACTGTAGATTAAATGGTCATTAGGATGAATGAGGATACTTGTGTCCCCGAGCACTGGAGTTTAAGGGCCCAAGAGCTCTCGCATCAGAGTGATTTCAGATAGAAATGGCTTGTGAAATGACAAATGGTCCGGCTTAATCACTATAACTCTTCTACCAGCATTTACCAAGACAGATGAATGAAGGGAAGGAATGCAGAATTAAACTTTATCAAAAAGGAACATTTAGAAACAAAAATATTAGCTATATTGGGCTTATGCTGCGCTTATTAAGATTCTTGAAAGTTGAGTTCATGAAACAGAAAACTATTGAGTATTGATACATGTAGGCACAATCATACTTTAGTACAATCTTAAATATCTACAAGCTGTAGAGATGGAATATGAAAGGCTAGAAATCTGTCAGATTCATACGCACAGACTGAACATTTACAATGAAATCTATATCATCAGCAGAACCCTTTCCTTTAAATCGGAGTTTATCGTTTAGTCCGCAAATCTTAGCTTAAATTTTATATTCCATGTAGGGCCCCCAATGTCCTTTCAGTCAATGGGGGCGGTTGAGAGGGGCATTGACAGGACCAAGTTGAACATGTCTTCTTTAACCTCCACGGAGAAACTATATAAGAAGTCAGTAACTAGTGGGCCGCAAGCCAAAATTGCTCCAATCATTTTTTATTTCACAATATATCTAGATAAAATTTTGGAGAATACATCCTTTTTTAACTTATCAAGACTGAATGAACAGAATCTGTACTTCATCCTGTAGACTGTCTAGTCTACAGGATCTTTATTATATCTTTAGATCTTTATTATATTTTAAATGCAAATTCTGCAACATGAGGTTCCGAATTACAAAATATAAACTATTCAAAATAAGGGGGAAAAGGAGAGAAGAATTCACAAGCAAATACAAAATCTCTGTAATTAATACAGAATATTCAGTTGATATTAAATGCAGGGAAATGGTTATTTAATAATATTTTAAATCCTCTATTTTCTCTCAGAATCAGTTTCTGTCAACATTTAAATTGATTGTGTTGTTATGGTGAACTCTTTCAGATATTTATTTTTATAGCTGCTACTGTATCAACAACATATTTACCATATATGTTGACAGTGTGTTGAAGATTAGTTTTTCTTGTACAACTTCCTAGGTTTAGTTTAATATGACATAAGATTGTTTCAGATCCATTGCTACAAAATCGCCTACAAATTATTAGAGCTGAAGGAAAAAGTGTAACCACATATTCGAGCAGATCTCCGTAGAACACAAAAAATACACCCAAGACAGTTTTTGCTAAAATACATGAAGCTATAAAACCTCTTAGTGAGTAGAACAGTTTAGCCAGGAAACAGAGCAAAGCAGCTCCTCTCTCTCCTCCTCCTCCCTCTCTCTTTCTCTCCCTCTCTCAGCGTAAGAATGATTGATCTCTCCATCGATGATAAGACGCTCTTCTCCATCATGCGCCTGCTGCCACCTCCGTCCCACTTTCCCTGAGCTATCATAGCAGGCCTGTCTGAGAGGCCCGTGATAACGACAGGCCTGGGACACAAAGGTAAATCAATCTCAGCAAGGGAAGCAGAGGGAGGACTAACTGTTTGTGTGTTTGTGTGTGTGTGTGTGTGTGTACATCTTAGTATTTATTTATTAGCAGATAGGGAGATGATACCACACACGTCTACACAAACATTTACATGTGATAGCGTATTTACATAGATACTGAAACACAATGTAAAACGTCAAGTCATTAGAGGGGTTCCATTACCAATTGTGATATCTGGACTTTGTGAATAGGCTGATACCAGTGCCTTAAAAAAAAAAAAAACCTATATAATGTATTTAACAGCTGTATACTACTCACCCTGTTTGGAGTGGGGATGATATCATTGATGTATGGTTATATTAGTCAGGTTAAATAAACCCTCAGATAATTAATGCATGAATTACAAAAAAACTTAGTTTGATAGTGACAAATAAAAAAAGAACAGAAATACATCTAAGAATACACAATAATTAATTCCTTTAAATTGCAACAACAGTTAATACAAAATAAAAGACACTTAAAGTTTTGAACAAACATTTTAGTCATGGGACTCTGCAGTGGGAAATTTGGCAACAAAAAATTGATTACATTTTTTACAACTCTGGCTAAAGCCACACTACTGTTTTGGAGGGGTAAAGAAATTATTTCTGGGAAAGTTAATCCACAGTCCTTGTTCTGTGCAAAAACACATTCCAAAGTTCATCGAAAGTTAATATGAAGGCTGAGCAGACTCAGTTTAATTGAGCAATTCATTCAAAGTTACTGTTTGATAAAAAATTCTATGTTTCTGTCTCTGCAGATGGTTGTTTCCAAAAATTGAGCTGCAGTAGAAAGACAGCAACACAACAGAGGGAATCTTTGACTTAAGAGACTTTGGAGGATACTTGCTTGATATATATGTAACTTACACTTTTAGAGGCAAAGTTCACCCAAAAATGAAGATTCACTCATTGTCTACTCACCACTATGCTGATGGAGGGGTTGGTGATCCAAGTGTCCGTCAGCCCAGACATTCAAATTCCACAATAAACAGTGGTAACAATTTCTTATTTTTTGTAAACTATCTCTTTTAAAAGCTTTGTTAGACTTCCAGATACACATTGGAATGAAGTTGGCTCCTTCCTAATAGCACATAGTGTAGCACATAGTGTGACCCCATATGTATGATGAAATTATAAAGAAGTACATAACAAATAATATAGTTTTTTACTGTATACGCTTTTGTATTAAAGGAAATTAAAACATAGTGGTAAAAGTAGTAAAGAGGGAACAAAAACAAGCACATGCAGTGTGTACTTGTGAATGTTTTTTTATGCTGGACCTTTTCAAGCATAAACACTGGCCTTGTCTGGACCAGTGGACCTGATGGGGACCAAATGAGGCAAAACTTAATTCCAAATGTCCAGGTTGAGGTTAGTAGTAGGCGTGCGTGCGTGTGTGTCCCAGGTGCTGTCAGGGTGAAGACTGCCCCTGACAGAGACGGGTCACCATGAAGCCTGTAATTCACGTGCAGTGATGTGATCTCTGAGAGACAGGGAGAAGATGAGTAATTAGACCCTGTCCTTGTGCTTGATTACAGTCTTGTCTCTACATAAACCACATCCACCCTGTGAGGCTCCATTTCCATGTCCCCTGTGCTGCCTGGTTATGTTAAAGCTTGCAGCGTTCGCAGAAGTAGTTTTTTTTTTCCATCCCTGCACTCGTTTGACAGCTTAAATACTCTAAAGATCGCATATGCGCACCTACTCAATCATCACACGTTACTCCTCATCATCTGATCATCACCGCTCTCGTCCAATTACTGGCGGAGCCGATCACAACAATTAAAACGGAAATAGCCCAGATCCTCTTTAGTACTTTGAGGGGTAAAGTTCTGAGCTCAAGACACGTTTTACCTCAGTGTTATTTACACTTGGCTCTAAACACTGCTGAAGGACGTGTTGCTGCCAAACACTGTAAACTGTGATTTAGCAGAGGGTGTAGTCATCTTCAATCAGGTCACCTGCTGCTTTATAAGGAGAACTGAGTTTACAACCTTTATGGGCTGACAGTCTTTATTACATAAATTCTTATCACAGCTAAACACTGCATTATGACTGGCTGTCTCTGCCCCCTCACATCATCTGTTACATTCTGGTAACTTCGCAAGCCATCGCCAATATCATCAATTTGCTCAATACTTACTTACTAAAAATACTTTATTATACTTTGTTCGGTTGATTTTCTGTGGATGTCTGAATAGGATTCTGATCAGTCATAGAGGGTGTGTAATGACAGGTAGAGTGACCCATCATACAGTTGCCCATTTGCACTGTATATGTCTACATATTTTATATTTCTTATATTTTCTTGTAATTATATTGCTGCTATAACACGGCAACATGTCCCCAGATTGAGATTAATGTAGGATTATTTTACCACCTGTTAGTGCTATTACTCATTTATTAATATAAAATAAGTCATTTTTGAAAACGGAAGCGCTTGTATATCCATCATTATTTACTTGTCGCTAATTTCCTACATTATGCAGTATTTACAGTTGCCCTCAAGCCACTGGCTGGTTTCCTTTGGTAGAAATTAACTGTGGAGTAAATTTGAAAACAAAACACTGAGGCTGCCGATTCGGAAGAACTAGAGACAAGATGGATTTATACAGTATCTAAAACATAACACATCATTAGCAAGGTGTTTAAACAAACATCACAACATTAGGTTTAAAATGTCTGTTCATGTATTTAGGTAATAATTTCAATAGATTGACCAAAGACTGTTTATAAAGATGGACGACAGTCAGAGTTTGCGTAAAAGGGATCTGCGGATCGAGCCATGGTAGCTAGTTCCGCCCTCTCATCCATATGTCCACTAACATGGAGGGAGAGGGAACAGCCAGCCACTAGGTGGTGATCAAGATGCTTTGGCTTCATTTTTGGGTGGCCGTGCTTTTTATAGTCTGAAGTTTGGACACACACATTTATTCCTAATGTAATGGGACGTGCTCCATCAGGTGACATGCTGCTGTGAGTAGATGGCAGTGGTCACATCTTACTAAGCCACAGTAACCAGTCAAAGGTGAGCCAACAGTCACAGCTAGTATGTGTCACTAATCTCCACCATTGGTCGACTACCAATCAAAACCTTTCTTATAACCTCACTGGAGACAAGAGCATTCACTGTAACAGATACCACTGGTGTTTTGGAGTAAAACATGTATTTGTTGTTTACCACAGTTTTTTAATGAAACAGAATTCTAGAGGTTAAAAGGCAGAAGAGCTTAAGTAGTAGGTTTAACAGTTCAGATTGACAGGGTGATGAGAAAAAAGAAAGAGAGAGAGAGAGTTAAAGATGGTTGCCGCTCTGTGAATGTTGCTAAGCAGTAAATAAAGCAATCCAGAGCAGGTTTCATTGATCCAAGCTCAAACAGCCATTTTACAAGTGCCAGAGAACCAGAACTGTTTTCTATTTTCATGAATAAAGAACGGCTTAAGGGCGCACAGTATTTATGACACACGTCTCAGTCGTCTTGGTTTACCCATATCAGTAGACTACCATAATATATATTCATTAATATCTCCCAGAGGACCTTTACCAAATACAGTTTGACATTAAGATAATGTCCAGGCTGATCGATATGCATTTCACAGATTAAACCACACATTGATTCGGTGAGTAAACAAAACACTTGCTGCCTGCTGGGTGACAAAGTTCAAATTCAATTAATACGAGGAAAAATTATTAGTATTCATTATTATCCATCAAACGGGCCTGTGTTCATTTATTTTAGTATTTACTACTTACCCAGTCTCTGCAAAATATGAGTCCTGTGCAAAGTCAATTTGATGTCACACACTTGAATAAAAGATAGAGAAAAAAAATCAATATTTGATTATAAAATGTATATTTCTTATCTATGTTGCGACTATCGCAACAGAATCTTGTTATCTTCAAACGCCTGACCTTGACAAGGTTATGTGGGATTTACTGATGGTTGCGTCGAGCGGCACTGTTTGAGAGGCACCGGTCTGTAGGCTCGGATATGCTGGGGGGGAAAAGAACGAGTTCAGACATACAGCTTATGTCTTATGTCTTTACGCCTGTCAATTCCCCCCGGATGTGTCCTGGAAAACTCAGGGAAAATCAAACTCCAGAACACTCTTCAGGCAGGTACTTGCTTTGGTTTAGACAAAGTCATGGAAACGTAGCTGCACTCAAGTCCTCTTCTGAAAAAACATAAGCCTGGAGACAAGTATCCCTCCCTCCGTCAGAAACTAGAGCGCTAACAGACACCTACAACTGCAGCCCACCTTGAGCTGCGCAAGTGGACACAGCTGGTACCGAAACAGCAATGTCCCCATTCATATTCCACTGATGCTTTGAAATATGACAGGCCTTTGTTTGTGTGATAATAACTTCAGTGCAGCATACATTTAGTGAGGACTGATCTGAGTTAGTGGTGAAGAGAACATTTGGTTTGGATAAAAACTCCTGGTCCAAATCTTATGCAGCATTCTGAGGCTTGTCCACTGGATGTTACCTCAAGCTCCTAAACTGTTTCTGAAGCCCCTCCCTGCAGTGTGTTGTATATCTGGGATTGTAACCACATCAACTAGAAAAAACTAAATGAGACTACCTGGGCATTCACAACATTAAGCAACTTTGCCAATGCAGTACCATAATGCTAGCAGCCAGTAAGAGTTTGAAAACAAGCAAACGTTCACCCATATTATGCACAAGCCGTGATAATTATGATTCAGATGCTCCTCCTGGCTCTGATCCGTGCTTTAGAAACTGGAGTGTCAGATTCTTCACAAATGAATTACGAGCAGTAGGTGGAGCCAGAGGCGCCAGTTTTTTTTCCTAATATTATCTACCTCATCTATGACATGTATGATAGATTTAGCAAATATGAAAAAAGGTTATTTTCATAAACATTCCTAATAATTTGAATCCATATAGGCATGGCTTGAGGTCACTTTGAATCAGAGTGAGATATAACTTTGATCAAGCCTGCTGAACACAGAATGTTAACATTGACCCTCACGTATAATCACCATTTAAATTGATTCATTCATAGTCACCTGATGGATCTAGGACTATTCTTCCCTCTCTTTCAGCTATGTTTTGGTCTCCACCACCTCCTGAGGGAAATATTTGGCTCTTTAGCTGCTAAATTCTCCACTGTGATCACCAGCTGGAGTTGGTGAAAACCCAACATCATTTGATATGTTATAATATAAAATTGATAATAGGCACTTGAAAGGTTACATATAGGCTCAAACTAGCTTGCTAGCATGACTGTTAACTTGTTGTTTGTGTCATCATGGCTGTTGTTTAGTCGCGAGGGGACCTGCTCATGAACAATTTTTCTGTGAAAAACTAAAAACAACGGAAATTATAAGTGATTAAATGTGCAGAGAAACTGTCAGATTCTAAGTGACAGAAGGTTGATCCAGACGCACAATTCAATCACTGCACTTTTGCCCTCTAATGACAAATAATTAAGCTGTGTGTGCCGTCTCCAGTTAAAGGTGGACTTTCTCTGCTGGACTGGTGCTCTGCTTTGTTTCTCAGTCGAGCCCCTCCCTCCGCCCTTCTGCCCAACACAACAATGCACCTCCTGTGATATCTAGTCTGAGCTGCAGTATCAGCTTTCCTCACCTCCCAAAATTAAGAATGCAATTACTGTGGCACAAAAGAAGAGGCGACGGCTCGTTCTCCTCTGCTCAGCGTCATGATAATGAAGCGACAGGAGGTCAAAGGCAGTATGTTTAAAAGTAATCACGGAGTCACACTTTATGAATTTTAAATGACTAGATAAAAGGTAAGGTTTGGGGAGCGGTTATGCTGAGGGGACAAGAAAAAAAAAACCTGCTCCTCTCATATGGCACAGAAGAAATCTAGCAGAGGGATTTCAAACATTTTGTCATTTTCAGGGGGACGTCTGTTTGCCAAAGATACCGGGAAGTTCACGACCAGGTCGGAGCATCGGTATGAGGCCGGTATTCAAGTTGAAAGAGCCTTGTGATGCCATTTCCCTCCATGACCAGTATTGCAGGGGAGAGAAAAAAAATACTGATGAGCAGTCTGCTTTCCTGATTTGCAACACACGCCAACTCAAGCTGCCCCCAATTTTCACTGCTCTCTTTGTTCCTAAATTGTCCTCAAATTGGAGCCCGAGAAAATAATACCGGCAACTGCAGTTGGTGTAATGTGCCTGGATTGATAAAGTCAACTCAAATTATTTGCTTAAGCCCAAACTGGCAAAGAAACAAGTACATATTTGGAACTTTGGCCTCAATAATGCAATTCATTAATTAATAATCTAACTATAAATTGAGGAATCTGTCCATCAGTCAATCTGTATTTAGAGTTTTTTCAACAACCTCGCATCTGATTGACTTCAAACTTGGCAGGTGTGTTACTGAGGACCAGAAGAAGAACACTGTGGAGGAGATAGAGTTTCCTTCACAAATGCTAAACAACTTAAACATATTTTTCAAGCTCAGATCTCATAAACATCATCTACGATCAGCTACGTTACTTATTTGTGCACTTTATAGGATTCCACAAAGCAGTCATTACAAACATCATGCACCCTGAAGGAACCACACACCAGTAACCACATCACAGATAACATTTAGCACATATGCACAGGTTGACTCAGAACCGAAACAAAGATCAATTTGGATTAGTTATAATTATATAATGCTTCCTTGAAGGCGTGAATGGGTGCAGGGCTTTTTCCTTTTTACTGAACATGGTGTTTATATAATCTCCTTTTTTCTTACATGTATGTATTCTGTTCTGGGAGTTGCTGAACAAAGATACGAAAAAAACTCTTCAAGCTAACACCGGAGTAGAACAATAACTGTAGAGCACTGTTATCCTATTATTACCGGTGCACAACAGTAACTCCTGGATGTGTGCCTACAAAAAGCCCTTTCTCCTATAACCTTTGCCAGTTTAATGCCTACCCTGGGTTGCTTTGCATTGCCACCAGCCATTTTAGTATGCAAGCAGGAAAAGAGAGTAAAGTCCGACTAATTTGTTATTCGGTTTAGATTTACATTGCTCGGCCCTGGGAACAGCCGCTTGCCTGCTCCGGCCCATTTGTTCAGCACTTAATAAATTGCATAGCAGGTTCAAAGAGGTGATATGATTGATCACTGGATGTGGCGCTCCTGAGCAGTAATATTTGTCTTAGGAAGCAGGGAGAATTACCAATAACTATGTATTTGGTAATTTGACTTTCACATATGGGATAACTAGGGGGATGAAAGCGGTTTTATTAAATGCAATGAGGCTTTGCTGTGTTTTTGTAAAACAGTTTTGGAAGACTAAAGGAAAAGCAGAGCGCACAGGCAGTAATGTTAAGTCATCAAATAGAGTAAAATAAATGGGTTCCGTTGGCAATAACATTTACTTTACTGTCTGTGATCATATTCAGTGTCCTGTGTTTATCAGCGTGATTTAATTTAGGCCTTGTTCACTGACTGTTTAATGCACATCTCCAGATCCGTTCGGTAGAAATACCAGGGATAAATGAATTTCACCTTAGTCATTCAAATGAAGGGCTCAGTAATCAGGGTAACTGCGGATAATAACCCCGGCCTGCACTGTAGGGCCTAGGGTTCTCCGCCTGCCCCTCCCTCTGCATCCCCTGATCTCACTGCTGTTGTCGTGAACAGAGAGGGGGCTCTGAGGCATCCCCCACTGTTTGGCATGATTAAGGCAGCCTCTGACTCTTCACATGCCTCCCTGGGTGGCACATTAAGAAGCTGTTCCATGAATTTTAACAGCATCCGTCTGCAAGTTACTCAGAGATGGTTTGTTTTTTTGTTGAAAATGTTTGTATTCTGGAGGAATTTTCAAAAAGCGTCGCAAAATGGCTCAATGGTGCCCCCCCGAGACCCCCCTGAACATGTTCACATTGACCGATCTTCACAACTCTGACTGAGGGAGTGAGCAGCAGAAAGGTGGAGTCCATTGAAAAAGAAAACAAGACTCTGAAGAAGCAAGTTCACAAACTAAAAGGTGAACAGAAAAATCTCCAGAATGAGGTCAGACGTGACGAGGAGCTGGTGAAAAAAGTACGTATTCTCCACATAGGCTTGAGTGGAGAATACGTAATTTACCCTCGACACCAGACATTTAACGGAGCAAACAGCGGAGAAGTTCTTGAAGATGGATGACATTAAATTAGTAATTATAGTGGAGAAGTACAATGAGTTTTATGATCCTCGGAAAATTGTTATATAAAGACAACACTAAAAAGGACACATGTTGGGACGCTGTTGCAGTTAATTTCTGAGCAACAAGTAAGTATATGCTTGAAAAAAATGATTAAATGCCGTTTTTACTGCAGGCTGATAACAGCATAAGAATGTGATAGTATTAGCGCTCACGCCACGCTTCGGCGGCGCTTCCGCGTCCGGTGTGAACTCGGCGTAAGATGATGTGTGTGTGTGTGGGTGTTTTTCTGAATATAAAATAAATGCTTCATGCTGCTAATCAATTATTACGGTGTTGTTGTTTTTTTTAATATATTTAAATATGTCACAAGTTGACTATAAAAGTTCATTAGTGGTTGAATCCCTGTGGTGATGAGTTGAGTCTTCATGCTCTTAAAGAGCAATAGGTCCACAACAGTGCTCCCTTCACATACATTGTTATCATTAACAATTAATATGAATAAATACAGCGACCTGTTACACATAATGTTTCCTCCAGGAAACCAGAACTCAGATGTCTCTCAAATACACTGTTTTAACACCATTGTGCGATCTTTGGAGCATTTCCCAATGAGTATTTTGTACAAACATGTTGATAGTGGAAGTAATGTATCACACCATATAATAGTGATTTCAGATATTTCAGAATCTGTTACTGTTTTCCCTGTTTCACTGTTCAAGGGTGCTGTCACAGCAGAAAAACACGGATAAAACTTAATTAGGTTTAAGTCAAACAAAACTATTTTTGAATCCCAGCTCAACAGAAGATTCAACAGTTCTTTTCTGGATGGATTTTCACTTCGTCTACATTGTGGTAGTCTTTAATTTCCTGGAGGACATAAAGTGGTCCTCTAAACTCTGATAAGAAAAAACTTCACAACAAGGTGAAACATGATTTATTCTTAACCCTCAACAAGATTTAGGAAAAACGACCAAAGAAAACTTTTAACAGGGTTCGTAGAAAAGCTTTAGCTGAACTCCTCCAAGCCATAAGTCAGATTGAGGCTCTCAAAGAGGAAAACTCCTCTCCGAAGGAGCAGGTCGAGCAGCTCCAGGAGCAGGTGAAAGTAGGAGAAGTTCTATTACAAAAAGAGAAGAAGAAACGACGTCGTTGCTTGAGGGACTACATATACTGCAGGGAAGACCTCACTGTGTGTCAAGCCAAGTGTGAGACCATGGAGGCCAGTCTGCCCCAGGAGCCGCCTCAGCCTGAAACAAGCCGAAGCAGGCAGGTGGAGGTCGACCAGGAAAACCAGGTTCTGAAAGAGGAGGTCAACTTGCTCAAGACCGAACGGAGGATTCTTGAAGATGAGCCGAAGACGGTCAGTGAAAAGGAGGTCAACAAGAGTCAGGTGAAGATGCAGGCGCTGAGGCTGCGGAAGGAGACGACTGACTGAGGGAGTGAGGAGCAGGAAGGTGGAGGCCGTTGAAAAAGAAAACCAGACTCTGAAGAAGCAAGTTGACAAGCTAAAAGATGAACAGAAAACTCTCCAGGAGGAGGTCAAACGTAAGGAGGAGCTGGTGAAAAAGGAAATCAGGAAACGACAAGCTTCTACCAGGTCGTACCTAGACTGCCTGCACAAGCTCAGTGACCAGGAGAAGGAGCTGGAGAACGTAGAGAGGATTTATGGACAGAAATGTCGAGCAGCTTGATGCGCTGAAGGTGGAGGACTCAGATGAACTCCTGAACCAGGAGATGGATCAACCTCCAGAGATGACTAGAATGATAGGACCTTTGCCCTGAAACCACTCCCCCTTTTTCCTTCACACCTTCTTACCCGACCCACTACCTACTCCTCCCCTCCTGCCCCTGCCCACCTTCCACTCCCACCCCTTTCTCTCCAAGCCCTCACCCCTTTCCTATTCCCCAAAACAAACCCCTCAATGCCAACCTCCAACCAATAATGTATATAATAATAGATGTTTAACATCTACCTGTGTTTTTCTGTATATAAAATAAATGATCATAATTCTAATCAATTATTACATTGTCGTTTGTTTTTTTCTTTATATATTTAAATATATCACAAGATGACAATAAAAGTTCACCTATCGTTAATTAGTGTGTGAATCACTGTGGTGACGAGTTAAGTCATCATAAAAAGCACTGGGTCCACAACAGTGCTCCCTTCACATACATTGTTATCATTAACTATTAATTAATATGAATAAATACAGCGACCTGTTACACATAATGTTTCCTCCAGGTAACCAGAACTCTGATGTCTCTCAAATACACTGTTTTAACATCATTGTGTGATTTTTGGAGCATTTCCCAATGAGTGTTTTGTACAAACATGTTGATAGTGGAAGTAATGTATCACACCATATAATAGTGATTTCAGATATTTCAGGATATGTCACTGATTCCCTGTTTCACTGTTCAAGGGTGCAGTCACAGCAGAAAAACACGGATAAAACTTAATTAAGTTTAAGTCAACCTAAAATATTTTTGAATCTCAGCTCAACAGAAGATTAGACAGTTCTTTTCTGGATGGATTTTCACTTTGTCTACATTGTGGTAGTCTTTAATTAATGATGCAATTTTAAGGTGTGAAACACATCACAGAGTTGCAGTCACGGGATGAGAGTTGCTTCACAAGGATGATGAGGATTCAGAGTTAAAGGACAATATTAAATACATATATAAACTAATATGAACATACAAACAGATACACAAAATATGCAAATATTTAATTAAATCCAAACGAGCAAAGCAAGAAGAAGAAAATTTACACTGTGGCGTCTCAGGGTGTAGGTAGAAGTAGTGGTTTATGCCACTTTTTTCTTTTTTAGGATAAAGAAATGGAAACCACTTGCTCCTTCATTACGCTGAAGAAGTCGCTGATTAAATTAGATGGTTCTTCCAGTCGGCTCAATGAGGGACAGTCTTGACATCCTCAGCGTCAACATGTTAGTAATGTCCTTAGTGAAAGTAGCAGTTCCATGGCGGAAACTTGTAATACTAGGTTTAGTCTTTAACATGATTAAACTAGGTAAATGTACCGAAAAAATATTTCAAATAAACGGATATATTAAGTGAAATAAATTGCGGGGTAAACTGTTTAATAACAACTAATTGGAAAATGCTCTTTAAGGATATCCATTTGTCAAATATTCTCATAAAAATACAACTTCTCTTATATTCAGTAAAAGCATACATTTAAAAAACTTTAAATTATTCAAGTATTTGCTCTCAGGTCGATGGACAATGAACATGCAGTATATGATAGATGCATTAGTCTACTCATATTTCAGCCAGAAGAACGTTTTTCTAAAAGTATTAATGTATTCCTTGAAACATCTGTATTAGTGGCTGACTGAGCGGCACACAGGCCTCTCCTCTGTTCACATACTGGTTAAAAATAGGCCCTCCACAATCAGCTGCCATTTTAGACATCAACCCAGCGGGTGATATTTGTCCTGCGTCTTAATGTTCAGATCCCTGTCTCTTAATTGATGTTATTCTGCAGACAGGAATATTGATGGCGCAGCTCAGCTGGATTGGCAGCTGGATGAATCGTTATTAGCCAGGCAGTGACACAACCCGGTGGGCTGGGAGGGAGTTCAATAGGCTGCCTCTGATACAGCGCTATGCTGCTGGGCCCCCGATGGAGGTGATCACGGCTCAGACAAGACATAATTAACCATCTGAGGCTGGCAGCCCACAGGCCAGCAGCCAGGTGAGGAGGTGAGAGGGATAAAACCACAGGACAACACAGGGAGGAGAGTAACCCTCTGGTGTACTAACACCGTGCAGGCAGCAGATGGACGTCAGGCCACAATACAGTCAGACCGTGCAGGTATCAGACAGGATAATGTTGGATGGAACTGTAATGAGGCCTGTGGGGAAATTGAGCTGTTACAGCAACAACTAAACAGACACTAAGCTAAACTGAAATCATCAGGGTATTGTGTTTGAGTTAGAAGCACCGGAATAGAGATATTTATTGGTATATGATATTGGTATAAAAGGTATTTATTTGTAAATATATAAAAGCTATAAACATGTTAGTGTAAGAGACAATGAAAGGAACGATTGGAAAGACAAACCTCATTTATCAACTAATGTATAATTGTATGCAATTATTAATCACTTTTTCATAAAAATATGATATACACTCTTACTATAATCTTAGTCACTTTGGAGTTATTATCTATATTATTTTTAGCAGTGCAAATAAGTAGATATGGAATTTGAGCTCCGAAAATTTCCCATGGCCCCATGTTCCCCATTTATTTTGTAATTATTCAGTCGATAAAAAAATATTACAATATTAGGATAATATAATTGAATGATTTTAATTTTGCTGAACCGTATATTTCTTCTTTGTTGTAAAGACACAAAGAAAGATTTTAAAAACCTCTAGAATCCATATTCAAGACAAATATGAACCTGCTGTTCTCCACTGGGATTGGCCTATAGGTCTACCGGAGAGGCACATGACGAGCAGTGAAACATCACAATGGACAATGATAAGAGTGTCAGCCATTGTGCTCCAGGCTGATGAACCCTTCACTGAGCCTGCATGCTATAAATGGAGAAATGAAACAATCCAGTCTTTTCCTCATTTGCCCCGTACCTCTCCCATTCGAACATTCAGGTCAAGGCGCTGACGAGGTGAAGATGAAAGACCTGGAAGTACCTGAGCTCAGGTCCCATACTGTACCACTGTAAATTAACATAAACACTCCGGATATAGCTCCGGGACTCAATTTGTCCTATTTTTTACCGTAGATTGTGAAGACCTGGCTAATCCCGACTTTACATAACGGCTGCTATTTAATCGCATTTGTCAGGGAAGTGAGACGATGATCATCAGACCGACTTGTCACAGGAGCTGTCACATTTTTCCAGCGCTTCTGCCAATTTGAGCCCTTTCAAAAACAAGTCCGGGGACAGCTTTGGCTGAGAGTAATCCATATAGCCGCGGATCCCATGTTCTCTCACACACAAAGCCGGGGTCTGATAAACCCACACACCCCCTCTGCCTGTGCCCCGAGGCCGGCAGGGGAAGGAGGTAAATTGAACAACAGCTCGGGCGAAGCAATGCGATGGAGCAGACTATTGTTGTGGACATAGGATTAAACACCGTGTTCATTTTGTGCTCAACACGGATATTGACTTTGTGTTGTCCTATAGTCGGTTCATCCCCTCTCCACACTGTTGACATGGGGACTCACCGCTTTAAGCATTACGGTGACACTAATGCGGTGGCGAGCCGGCCCCGGATCTCCTGTCACCTTTCAAAGTCTGACGCTCCCATTCATATTCATTAGACACATTATTGCTGTTAAAAGGCTCCTTGATGACAACAAGAACATCCTTCGCTTTGTCTCTTGTATTGTTGGACTGGTAACATTTAATCAATGAAAGGCAACGTTTATTATCCCCACACTCATCCATCTAAAGTGAAAAACACCAGCTTGTCCTACAGTTCTCTTCAAATGAGGCACTGCCACGATAATGGTTTGGAATCTTGTATTTACTGCTGCTGAAACCATTTGTCAAAAAGTCAATGAATGAATTCCAGTTTCTTTTCTTCTTTTCTTTTGTACATTACTGTAAATTATTCTGGAGTTTGAGCTGTATTTTATTTTTAAATGACACGTAGAAGACCCCAAACATAGGTCAACTTGGAAAGACAAGAGATTCCAGATCTTTTGGTAATAAAGGCCAGTGGCAACAAAAACATGATTTTACACCGCAAAACATATGGACCCAATTTTTTCAGACATTTTCTGAAGTTAATGTCTGAAACTGGCTATAAAGACAAACACAACAACAAAGTACCCAGAGGAAACCCGCACAGGCATTGGGACAACAGATAATCTCCACACAGACCCTGTCCAACATAAATTTGTACTAACCGCTGCACCATCATACCATCCACTCAAACTGATAATGAAGTCAATCATTTTTTCAACTTTAATGTGACAATTTATATCAATAAAAAGAATATAACCAGAAGCTCTTCGTGTGGCTAGCCAACTAAACAAGCTGCTGTTACTGTCTTCCTGAGACATCCGAGCGTCAATGACTTACACCAGTCTAAGTGAATCTAATTTAGTTGCACGTGCTTGGGTGAAGCAACACACACTCCTGCCAATGGTTTCACACTATCCCATCGATCAACATGTGGTGGTAATGCACCACGAACTGGCATCTTTAGATCACATGTGGCTTCAATGGAGCAAGTCCAACAACAGATAGGACATAAATTAAGTCAACTAAAAAATGCTTTGACTGAAATCACATTTGTTTGATGGTGTAGGGATGCATGCATTGAGCTAATGAGTCGATGATGAGGGGCTTATGATGGCTGCTGGGGAACACAACATCCAAGACTGTGCCTCTTTGCCATTTTTCTCCATCACCTAAAGAGCGATGGTGGGGACAGAGACGCTGATATGCAGACAGCTGATTAAAAGCATGTCTGAATGACTTCTTAGCCGACTGTGGGAGGAGGAATCCGGCTTCTACACGCAGGCTCTTGTTTACAACCATTAAGAGGGAAATAAAGCACAATGCTGAAGCTAATGATCATTTTCACCATCAATTAATTAGCTTGACTTACGTGATTAACTCCCTTTTTATTAATAGAGGATGATTCATTTTCTGACAGTTTCAGAAAATGAATCTCAGTGCGTGTTTCTCCTCACCCGGACAGACTTTTGTATTCATCCAGCTCGTATCCGATTTTTTTCAAAGCTTCCCCCTTGTCCAGACCTGCAGAAACCCGGGCGCCATGTTTGCACGCACCCGCCGCAGAGAGCAGCCACGTTTCAGGCTGGAGTGAGCAACACCTGCTACTTGGCCCTCTCCAGCTCTGGCCAGTGGGACTTTGATTAATCATACCGCGACAGGCTCTCCACCAAGATACCAAATTTAATTATGAAAGCGATAAATAATATTTTCTAGGACTGTATAGATCATCTGCTGCTCAGGAGCCACAACTGGTGAATTATCTTCCCGTGGGGACCATCCCATCTTTGGGAGCGGGGTGATAGATTACCGACACGCGGCTTCTAAGGCTGAAATATGTATTTACAGCCATAGTGAAATGCTCTCATCATTAATGCTCTGCATCCTCATATAGAATTATGATCATTCTGACTTCATGCCCCCTTTTTTTAATTGAATAAACAAGAAGTGGGTGCTTGATGGTATTTTGCTTAACTTGTGATAAGCAGTAAACATATTTGTTTATTTATAATAAAAGTGTGTCAGTGTGAGAAGATGCATTTACTGGCTCTTGTAGCGATAAACAAATTACCAACTGATTTATGTCAATGTTTTTAACATCTCTGGTTTTAGAAATTACGATACCCTGCATTTACTATGTTTCTCCTACCACACACACATGAACCTACATGCACACACTTTAACTGTAGCTTCTTAGCATGCACCATATGTTATTAATTGTTTTATCAATCTTGGAGCATCTTACCCGCCCTTTTTCATGTGTTCACATAATTAAAAGGGTGCAGGAGATGCAGGTGTGGTGTTTTGTGGCGTGCGTATGCACAGATCATTCCTGGCAGTGTGAAGGTTATAAACAGCAATACAGGCGGAGAGAATTTACTCCGGATACTTTAGAGAGTCAAGATACATCAGTGAGCATCACAAGGGAAGGCAGAAGAAAGGGGGGGGGGGGGAGGAGGAAGAAGAAGCAAAATCAAATAAACTCAGAGGCAGGCTGGCAGACATTATGTCCATTTGTCACCTTGCGCCGCACGCAGGATAAAAAGCCTGTATGAATGGAGTCTATTATGGGAGGGGAGAGCCGCTAAGCTGCTTGCCACTGTTGATTTCTTTCAGCGGTCAATAAATTGAGCAGGGCCTAAGCAGGCCGTGTATGTTCCGTTAAATGCAGAGCGCCGCTCGCCATGTCGCACTTTTCACCGACGCTCGAGCAGTTTCTCATGATAGCTATTCTCTGTATTGATTTGCTGTATTCATGTGCTCACCGGGCAGAAAATGCAGAGGAGATGGATGCTGTCTTTTTGGGAAACATAATGGTCCTAATAACACCTATGGCGCTACAGTCCTGCACATTAAACCAACATTAGCGCTGAGGGCTGGAGCGCACATCGAATTCCTGTTCCACAGACATTTATAGATCCACCCTGAGCACTCCAGGTCTCCTATTGACATAATACCCGGCCTTACATCCGCCTCATTGAAATGATTCAACTTAAGACCATCACATCGCATTATGTAAATTCTGCTTCATTAGCCCGGCGTTTCACTCGGATGAGAGGTAAACACCATTCCAAAACTATAATGAGAAATTCATGAGATGTGCATCTTTCATGTGTTGTTTTTCTGTGTTGTTGCGAGTCAAACCCCCGTGATGGGATTTGTGCGCTTTTGTTTATCGTCCACACAGTTCACTGAGAAACAATCAACGCAAAAATGTGTCTTCCACAGCCACTTTGTTTCCGTTTAAAGCAGCAACATCTAACTGACATTTAACCGACGACAATGTGCTTCCTCCAAGAAAGACATGTGCTGCATCTGTTGCAGAGGCTTTAGATTCTGACATATTGTGTTAATGATTACAGTCTTATCATTTCACGTTTATAGATAATGAAGGGAGGAATACAATTATCACCCCTGACAGCCATAAATACAGAAGACAACTCATAAGTAGTTGAAAAATCCTTTGCCAGCTGTCTATTAAGTTTTATTTGCGTAGGCTTAAAAGATTCTGGAATATCAGATTCTATGCACTTCACATCAACAAATTAAAAACCCCATTAATTATAAAAGATATCAACAAACTAGTATGGCTTTTCATTCTTTACATGTTAAAAGTGGAGCCATGTCTGTTACTATCTTGGAGTACCAGCAATTTTGGTTTAAAGCAGTTGAGACTTTTTAAGAAAGTGCTCACCTGTGGAGAAACCCGTGAACCTCAGTGGTCTTAATCGTGCTCAGGGTCTGTTCACTGGAGGACATTGGTTGCAATTGCAAGAGGCATTCAAGAGTCACCTCAACCTGAATTGATGACCATACCCATATTTGTGTGTGTGAAAAAGATACGTAATATCTCCAATCAAACACGTGGGCAGTGTTCAGGGACGTCCTAACATGGTATACAATTCGATGGATCTGTTGAAGCCATCGAAAAATATAAAAATAAATCAATATGGGTGTGGCAAATATAAATAATATAAAAAGGATTGGGATGATCATCTGAGTCTTAATTAAATACTGTCACAACACTTAAGTAACCAATTCATATCCAGTATATTGTGATATTTTTGCATCATGGTCTTGCTGGAAAATGGCATCAGGAAAGGATGTGCACAGGTTTACTAAACTGCAACGGTAGTAATTATTGGCAAACTTTAGTAGCATTAGCAGTTTAGCATAGCAATGTAGTTGGAGCTAATCGTTTATAGCTGGTGCCCTGTTGCCAGCTAAAACAACAAACGTGCTTGTGGTTTTAGTTGATGAACTTGATAACAGGCCTAAATTCAACTGGTTTTCTGTTGGTGGTGTGTGTGCTGTCTGAACGACCTTGTCAGTACTTGTCAAAGAAAGATTGTGAGAATACCACCACCTCTCTAACACAACTTTACAACCACAAGTGAACGGAGTTAGAAGGCTGAGTTCAATTCACTGATGAACTTTCATCATTTAATATCAATTAATGAAGCTTTGAGACTTTATATTTTTGAACCAGTACTTTCAGAATTCGGAACAAGAAAGTACTGGTTCAAAATTAGTGTGTGAGATTAATTCCTCCACAGATGTGCTATTTTCAATGTATCATATTCAAAGAGCTATTCATTAAACACATGAGTAGCAGAAATTGGCATCAAATCTTTTATTGGCACATGCTCAGTATTAAAAGACTTTGATCAGCACAATCCTATTATCAATTACCTCAGCATTACCAATACCAGGATTAGGCTTTTTAGTTAAAAATAGAACAACAGGGTGCACGGGGACTCAACTCTCCCAGAGTCTATCTGAAGGATGTAAGGGTCCTTCAGGCTCTGACCATCTTCAGACCAATCAGCCAAACTGCCATGATTCTAAAGTTGACAGAGACGGATCACACCTCAGATGAGCAGAGGCCTTGATTATGTTCCACATGATTTGTGCCTCTGTTTTCCGTCAGCTCATTACAGTGCTGATGAAGTACGGTTGGTTCTGAACCACACAGACCGGCATTGCCACATTCACACGAAACGCAGAAACAACAAAACCTAAGTTTGACTTTCATTGTCTTTCATCTGATCGAAATGAGTCGATACAAAGGGTTCCACTGTAATGCAGTAAAAACAACTTTCTATTTCAATAGTGGGAGATATCTGACCTTTAGCAACGCGCCTTCCCTGAAAGTTACAAAACTTTATGTAAATACATGAGCACTAATGTGCTGCTTGTGTATTTTCCGATCTATTTCTGTGTATTAAATAAATCTACTCTGGCCTGGTTTAGTCACACATAGGTAGTTTATTAAGAGTAGGGTGTAAAAAAAAAACGTCCTCCCATTACCGCTGCTCTCTTACATCACAGCGATGGAACTGTCTCATAAGTGGCACAACAACGTTTCTCCTACAGTATCCATCAAGTGTCCTGTGTCCCAATTACCAATCGGTGATCTTTCCTCCGTCTTTCCTCCTCCCACTAGACCGCGCTCCTCTTCCTCATTATTCACCCTCAATTATGCGAAGAGTGAATCGTCCTGCACTGCTTAATTACTTCATGGAGGAAGATGATAAGTTAATTTTGTGATTAACCCTGCGAACCCGAGCCGACGAGAATATCATGGGCGCGATTGTCGTCTCGGGTTTGTCTGCACTCTCTGACATTGGGACACTTATTTGCGACGGGTGGTTGAATGTCAAAGGATATCCAGCTGCCACATTGAAAACGCGGTCATTTTTAAAAGCAAAAAAAAAAGAGGAATTATTTATGCAATGGTCATTTAAGAGATAAGTAGGTGGACTTGACAACAAGCAGCGTTAAATCCGAGTCTCTCTCTCTCTGTGCCTCAGGGCCTTGGCATCATTGTCATGTTAGAAAAAAGATGGCAGGATACATGTTGCAGGTACGGTTTGATTAGTGCTCAGGCTCGCTGCTGGCTTCTCCTCTCTCCTCTCTCTCCACTGTACCACCTCCTCTGATTGCTAGCATCACGACAAATTTGCAGTTGATAATCAGTCTCAGATTCCTTCTGGATTTCTCATTACGCTGCTGGAGATGTCACTTGGGCTTTGAGTTTGTATTAATAGGGTTTAATTTGCACACTGTGGGTGTGTGTGTGTGGGTGTGTTTGTATCCATTTTATGACAATGCCTCGTACACATCACACATGCCAGGTACAATCTTGTAAGAATTCCCAGGAGGCCACTTGGTTAACATTTACCCTTCATTCTTCATTATTTCAGATTGCTGGAGAATGATTATATTCAACCCTTAGAGCACAAACAGTTCCAGCAATAAGAGAATAGCTCATTAAAGACCCCACCCAAGCCCTGTAACAGACCTCCTGTGTCTCACTGAGTTGTGTCAATTCTGACTACGGAGGCACATGAAGGCCAAAACGATTTAGTTGGGACTTAGCCCGGTTTTGTAACGCCAGTGATGTAATTTAAGCATTTAAATGCAGATTTGTCAATTTTTCAAACATCCAGCTCTTTATGTGAAGTCCTATGAATTTCCCTGAATTTCCTCCACAGCCTCATGGACATAATTTCAGCGTGTGGAGAAAATAAATGCTCTCCTTTCTTACAAGCTGCAGAAAGTGATGCATCACAGATGTTTAGGTCTAAATTACACATCTTGATTTTCAGCAACATGATTTTCTGACCCTACTAACCACACCTCTTTACTTTAGATATAGCGGAATAAATTTGTGAACATTATTAAATATATATTGAAAATCAAGTTTTTTTGAAACTGAGTTTCTCAGAGCGGGATCTCATCAATTCAGAAATTCAAAAATATATAATTTCAGATGGTTTTAAAAATTAAATATTTAAATGTTGAATTTACATTTTAAAAAGTTGAGCAGTCAGTTGTGATATAGTGCACTATTAGAAATCCAGTTCCTTAGAGGGTTCAAGTCATTGTGACCTGTTTTTCGTGCCTCCCAACTAAACTTAAATGAGGAGTTGCTCCATACTTGGATATGGAGAAGCCAACCAGCCTAACCTACATATTAATGCCCAAACAAATGTGAAAGTGCACCCATTAACTTTTTGTTCTTGATTAAGCTGCGAGGCTTCACGCTGGAGAAGTGACTTGTAATCAACTTCCCATCATTAATGGCCCTGTTATCTGCACCTGGCTCCTCAATAAACAAACATCTCATTGCCCCCCTCTCCCTCCCCCCCCACTACCAATCACTTGAAAGTTATCCCACTGAGTGGCTCTTCCAGCATCATCAGTATTGCAACTGGCTGATTCTGGGGCACAGAAGAAAAAAAACAGAAAGCTTGATCACTTTCCCTCGGGCGAAAGTCGCTATTCTTTGAATGGTAATCACAGCTCGGCTCAGCTGGACCCGGTGTCGCTGAGGCCTGCGAGCCAGTGGATCCTGCTGACTGATTCATGTCATGTCTGAGCAGCACACTCAAAGAGGCCTATCATCATTCACTTGTGTTGGTCTCTGTTCGCGGGCCACTCTCTATTGACGATGACTATATCGCACAATCTTTAATTAGCGGCTTTTGTGCGGGAGACAAATGGAAAAACAAAAGTGCAGAGCGGTGCGAGCAAAAACACAGAGAAAGCGCTTGATGAATAAACATTTTAATTATGGCGTTAAATGTAAAATGGAAGGTAACATTTACAAACAAATTAGAGTAAAGGTCACCTTCGTTTGAAAGTGTTGAGCTCATTATTTTTCTCCGCACTGTCGTGTTACATGAATCTCAGCTTTGGAACACATTTTGTCCAATGCCATTCCTTCATTTATTAATACATGTTTATTAAATAAAAAGAATGCTCTTTTAGTAAGAGTAAACCGAAAGCATGTCTGTAGCATTTGTAAAAAAAAAAAAAAAAAACTCGGTATAAAATAAAATATATATATAGTGGATTAGAAGGAAGGTAGGAAGGTAGATGGATGGAGGAAGATATATATAAGGCTGGAAGATACGTTTTTTTATATCAAGACTATTATATCACAATAAATGCCACATTATCATTTTTATGAACCCTTCCGGACAGAGAATGACAGCATTTTACATATTTGATGTAAGACATTACAACTAATTATGTGTTATACCTCCTCACCAGGCTTGAACAATGGATGAGCAATATATCATAGAACTTAACAAGCATGAGCGAGCAACTTCTTTTCATCCACTTACAAGCAAGTTGAGTGTGATGATGAAAATTCAGCTGACTTTCTTTATAATGTTATTTAAAAACGGACAAATATTCCATTTCATTACACGTATTAAAATGTTGTCTGGACATTACAATTTGTATAAATGTGTTGGTTCTCCAAGCACCTGTACCATAAGACCACGAATAGACGCGCATCACGTGTGGCTGGCATGCCCTGGTTTTCACAAACGGCGGATCACGTGACCTCAGTAGCTCAGGTGAGCTCCAGGTGTATAAATCGAAGCCACACTTTAGCACAGCCAGCAGCAGCACAGTGTGGGATCCTACCTGCTGATGTGACACCGCCCTCCTACGTGTCCCGCTGTGGACAACATCCAGGATAAGACCATGTTAAACAACAATGTGGACAGATGTCTTCTTCTGTGTTGAGGGGATGTTTGTGCTTATTTACACACAACAACAACAACAACAGGTTGGCGCAACATCTGCACCAGATGCGCATTAGATGTTTATTTCCAGACTTCTTTCTTCACCAGGTCCTCAGTGAAGTGTCAGGTTCGTGTTTATTTTCTTGTTTGCATTCTCTGATCAACAGGTGAGGCAGTGAGCAGCGCCCCCTGCTGCCTGGAGTCATTACCTGAGTACTGACTTATGCCTCAGTGTAAATTATCTGGGGGGGCTGCAGGCGACTCATCATCTTCTCATGTAACGACAGAAGATATCAAACGATGATATATCACATTTTCAATATCATCACGCAGTTAATTATTAATTATTGTACTGTGTCGTTTCATTAATCGTCATTGTCATAAGTCTGTGGAAATAGATCTGGTTTCCAAAGTAATAACTCGTTTTTGATTAGTTTACGATGCAAATGGATCTAACGAACAGCAGCATCACAAAGTTGAATAACTCAACCTGAGTCATTATTTACTTTAATGATTTGGGCTCTCTGTCTTAAGGTTTGTATATAGTTTCATTTCCAGTATATACCAAGAGACTGGGCTGCTGGTGCATCATTCTGTATTTATAATGTGACTCCAGTTAAGCAGTTGATTCTGTATTGCGTTTAGGGTTCAGTGTAAGATTTCCATTTTACCTAATATCTGTAGGAAGAAAACCTAAAACTGTTGAGAGAAGGATGATTTGTATTATTATTCTCATATTAATTAAACCATGTTAATTAAAGCATGCTAAGAAAAGGGGCTGATAACACTTTGTTTCTAGTGTGGTTGATTGAATGGATAAGGAGCCCCACTGATATTGATGGCTGAAACTGCCGGAATATGAAATAAATAAAGAGACATATAAATGCAGGAATAGATAAATAACCTATTTGATTTACAGCACTGAGATCAGATTTGTGTGCTCCGCCCCTGGAAAAAATATTCCCAAACAGGAGTCTATCACGGCATTAACAATTTCCATTTTGTGGTTGTGTGGTTGTGTGTGTGTTTCCCTATTTTTAGGTTGTGCTTTTTTTCTCTCATAGTCTCACAGCAAGGGCAGCAATGAATCGATGACACATCAAGATGTGCCCTCACTCTGTCTTGCCCCTCCATGTTATTTGTCCCTATTGGACTTTATCCATTCTTCCTGTTTAACCCCTTGAAGTCCACCTCGACCCCACAGCACAACCATTTCCCACCGGACTCTGTATTCTGACCTGGGACTGAGATAGATCACATATCTGCAGGAAGCTAAAATCTCTCAGAGTTGATTTCCGTTACTTGGCTCTGTGAGCGTTTTTATCTTTTCCTTTGCTTAAATTCCTTCTGAGGGACATTTCTGGCAAACTCACGCAGACAAACATGAAAACATCCGACATGCATGCAGCCCCCATTGTGTCTTAAGCGTGCCGACTGCATCTGACTGAGGTTGCTGTTTTTCCATCCTGTCTATTACATGAACTGATTTGGCCGGAGACCCTCGCCTTGCTGGGAGCCAAATGTGATGTGATGCCGACTGACACATCATGACGTCCCCTCGCCCTTTTTGCTGACTGCGGGCGCTCTGGTGGAGTCTGGTGCTCCACCTCACAGCCTGCAGTTACCCAAATATCACCTCACCGGCTTCTGACAGCGGGGGGGAAGCAGCATGAGATGTGAAACACAGAAACACGATCGTCTCCAGGCCTAGCCTCGCACCGGAGGAGCCCCACCTCGGCATGTTGGAGGGAGATAAAGCTTGAAAGGTGCAGATATCGAGAATAAGGTGTTGCATGGTGTCATACAAGTGCACACACAGACACACGCACACACACTCATATTTTTGTGTTGTTTCTCGCAGGGACAAATAGATTTCCGTGTCAAGTTGCATAGATGGTTCACACATCAAAAATAACTAGGAGCGTGACAGATGCGAGTGAAGTTTCAACATTTCAACTCCCCGTGAACCATTCAAGAGGTCTTTCTATGAAATATCATTAACAAAGAAAAGATACATTGATAGTCTATTTTCACAAAGACGTTCTAGATACCATACTCATGAATTGAACTGGTTCTGGAAGTAAAAATCCCATTCATTTTCTGAGTAGAGATTTTGATTATCAGCCATAATATTTTAACCATCCTAGGTAGACTGAGCACAAGCTAGGAGATTATGAAACAATGTTATATTCTCCTGTAAGAACCACAAGTACTACACTACCCACAAACCTTGGTATGACTTACATTTGTTATTTCGAAATTCAAACATTCATTCGAACGTCAATAGCTTCTTTCAAACTAATGTGTGTTATGTCAAATTTGTTCATACTGAAAATCCTCAGGTGTTCTGCAAAACTATATATACAAGGTTCAATGTTAAGTAGCGCTGGAAGTTGGTAGAAAGGAATAATAGGCACTGTTTATCGGATGGATAGTTCTTTCACTCTTAAGATAAGTGGTACACAGTCTTCTACCTTTGACCCTTTATCTGTTTTACAATTAATTTGCTCTGAAATGTTCCATGGTCACGAATCATCCCGTAACTGGTCGGCCTGGTTCCAAGATTAAAACTTACGGTAGCTGAGCTGTTTTAAAAGTGGGTTATCACTCTTACGCTCTATACCACGGTGTTCTGCATGAACGCAAATAAAGTCACATCTTCATACTGCTGAATTTTCAGTTCATCAAAATGACCTTGGCATCAAACGGTGCTTTACAGATAAGCTGCACCGCAGAGACTCAAGCGGTGTGAGGTAACGCAAATATTTCTGCCTCCTCGTCTCACACTGTGCTGCGCCGCGGCAAACATGGCGGCCCTAACAAAAAACAGGCAGACACGTATATAAATAAATAAGTCAGTTGAAGATGTGCTCTTGAAGCTGTATTACTGGGCTGACGGCTTAAGCTTAGGGAGAGGGAATGAGAGACAAATTTAGCAGCAGATCTTAGAATAACTAGGTGGGGATAAAGCTTATAAAAAGTGCAAATGGCTGCACTTTTTGGACAGTGTGTGCTTAAGGCCCCGATAGGAAGTGCTGACTTCAATGTGTTTGCAGTTTTGAGGGGGCGGAGAAAAAAAAAGTTTTAATGAACTCATTTAGACATTTCAAAATCTGGGAACTTGAAGAGGGATCACAGGACCTTCCACAACCTTTGACCAAGCAACGCTTTGATCCAGTTTGGAGACAAGTGAGAGAAATTATTTTTTTTTTCAATATGCGGGATCAATGAGAATATCCAGCACTGCCGGGTTTTCATTAGTAATGTTGATTTAATTCTTTGTCGCCCATGCTAAGCTAACTAACTGTTTGTCGTAGCTCTTTTTATATTGTGCAGATATGAGAGGGGTGTCAAACATCTCATCTGTGCTTCAGGCAGTGGCGGATCTAGGGTTTTTCTTAATCAGGGGCCATAAAGGGGCCCCAATGTATTTTTGTATATGTCCCACAGCGTGGACAATTCCTGATTCAGTTAATTCATTCCTTGTTAACTGTTAACTCTATAGCTTTTAATAAGCCACACATAATTTAATATACTTTGAATTTTTTTTCTTACAAGCTTTCTGTGTACTACTACATTTTTTATCTTCAAGGCTACAGGGCCAGGAAACACCTGTACGTTTTTTTCCTTGTAGGATCTGAGTTCTTCTTCCACCGTAGCTTAAAATGCAGTCAGGGCATTTATCTTTGCAACAGTTGGTAAAACAAGTTGTAAAAATGATTTTGAAAAACAGCTTTGCTCAGGACACAGGTGTTTGATACCACAACTTTGTTTGCCAGGTACATTCATGACATCAATGAGCAGAAATTTAGGCTGTTTGTGAATAACGACAAAGCCATCAAGCCAAAATACTGTAACTCAGACTTTAATGTGATCCTAGCCCATATAAGGAGGCCGGAACACTTCTATGTTGTATGGCAGCTGTCTTCATCCTGTGATTACAGCACCTTACACACAACACAAGAAGCACATCCTTTTCACTTCCACAAACTGCAGCCAATTAACACTCTGTAAACTTGAATACATTTCTTATTGCACCAGAGTATTTCCCCCACCCTCTCAGCATCCACCTGACGAAAGAGAAAGAAAAATGGGAGGTGTGATTGCACCCTCAGCCTCTGTGACCGGGACATCTGTTCTGTGGCAGATACTCTTCCCTGTGGGCCTGCACTCTTCCACTGCTGGGCGTCACCCTCTTCAAACGGCGCACACAGAAACGTTTCCTCGTTCCACTCCTCCGTCTCCTCCAGTGGAGTCAATACACTGCTGCTCCAGGAGCTATTACCGATATGCTCCGGCCAAGTGTAAAACCTCTATCTGCCACTTATCAGCACAGCAACTCTCTTCTCTATAGAAACTTCCCATTATGCCTCTGCACTTCTCCCACACCGCCAGCACACATGAAATTGAAGTCTATTTTTGGTCCATTTGAGGAGGTTTGGTCAGATTGTGGAGTATCACCTGGACAACACGTCAGGGTACAAACAACATGCTTTTAACACAACATATAAATACAAAAAAACGTCAAGACCCCAGCGATTCATTAATAACTTGTGTTAAGTAGAATGTCACCCGGATGACGCATACCTCCACCAAGGCCTTACAGCCCTGTGAAGAAACCACAATTAAATATTAATTTTGATTTGCAAAAAATTGCACACACTCAAAGATATTAGTCCCCTAAACTTGCCTGAATCTTTTTTCATCAGGATCCACAGATTATAAATGTTATTATTGTTTTATAAAATGCTTTATCTCACAATGTTAAAGAATGTTTTAAAAAATCCTGAAAAATGTGTCCCCTGATCCAAGTCTGCACCGAGTTTTAACTAGTTCTGTCCTGACCTGTACCACATCCTTCAAACAGTGATCATGGTATCACGCCAACTAACTAACAAACATAACAAAGTTGTTACCGTCCACACAATGCAGTTCTCTTCCTCATGGGAGAACTTGTCTTTCACTCGTCTGTGTACCTGCCACACGGAATCTGTTGCACCTGGAAGCGTCGTGTGTGTGTGTGCACGTTCACATGCACCCATGCTAGCGCCACTGAATAAATGAATCCTTTGGGAAATTAAAAAGTGAAATAAAATTCCTGGATCTGTTTATAATGGCTTCTTTGCTGACTCATCACGCAACTATTCTCCCAGATGTGTCGGTATCCCTCGAGTTGTTTCTGCGTAACCTTGCTTACTACAGACAAACAAATGAAAACGTAACTTTCTATTCTTCCAGATGTAATAATAACACTGCCACAGCCCCAACTCTATCTTCATAGTGAGTATATTGGAATGTGGGGGTAGTAAGATAAATCATAATTTTTTTAATTAAACCAAATGAACAGTTTTATGTGAATAAAACATCAGACTCAACTGGAACAGGTTTTCTTTGAAATAGAAAATTTTAATGGAGATTCATTGGCTTTTTAAGAAAGCAGAATTACATTACCTTACATCTCTATTAAGATCTTCATAAGCTCACATAATAAAAGGGCCTATTAAAGATTTAATAAATGAAACTCGGAGTGAAGTCAAATGGATTTGGCGAAGGCTGCGGGTTAGAGGCTCTCGCTCTAACACACACCCCCACAGCCAGAAAAAGAAAGGGACCCGGGGTCCCATTATGCGGAAAAGAACAAGCAGAGCCATCAGAAATGGATTATTCTCCTAAAACTAATTTGGTTTCAGTTTGGAGAGAATGGAGCCATGTTCTACTTGGCAAAACAAAGCAAAGAATGCTCCAATGGAAACAACCTGTGTGATGTGATAAGTGAAGTGTTTTGGTATGAAACATGCACCAGTGAAACAACCCCATCAGAATTCATCTAACAATTAAAAAACCAGCACAATTAATCACATCAAAAATCAAATGCTTTTATAAAAAATAATAATATCCATAGACCGTCCTGGTCTTTGGGTCTCGACTGCACAGATAATCGTTCCTAATAAGGTCAAGAGTAAACTTATGTAACAAAAAATGGCTTAGAAACTAGCAATTAAGGGAAAATAAGTTCAGAGAGTATTTCTTAGCTTGAGAAAACAGGATTTCACAGTTTCCCGCTAAAAGTCAAGTTTAATTGAATTGTATACAGCAAGTTTTCACATAAGAAATTAGATTTAACCCTAACCCTAACCCTTCCAAGTAGTAGGAGTATTTTGTCTTTGGTTGGACCAAGTAAAACAATCTAAGTCATGTCCTGCCATCTGTGTGTCATCAGCCAGCAGTGGGAAAAGAGTATGAGGTTGCAATGATCACCAATTTTATATAAAGCATCAAAATACATATAAAGACGAAATTAAAAGCTGCAACAGGGACACAAATAAATGAGTTACAGCAGATTAAGGATGTTATAAGGAGCATATAAAAACAAATACCCATCCATGAGGGACACCACACTTAAAGGTGCAGTCAGTGGGATTTGGAAAACAGAGAAGAGTATGAGATGTGAGAAATGTAATGATTACACCTTCCAGAGACCTCCTCTGCTTTCCAAAACTGTCTCTCATAGTCCCTCTCTGCAGGCTGTCATACACATCCACGAAGGTAACCATAGCAACCATGGGGAGGAGGGGGGGGGACGCACCGGCATTTCACTACGGGGGTGGGGTTTGTGCACTATACTGGTGTCTACATTGAGACCAAAAGTCACGCTCTTGACCTTATTCAGAATAAAACATTATTTTGATCATCACTAACACTCCTCTTGGAAATGCTGTTTCCATAGCAGTGTCTTATTGACACTATTTGTTTTATCAGGCTAAATTCGAGAATATTGGTGTCAAGGTAAACATAGTCCTTTACACCCAATCAGATGCTCATAATGGTTGTAGAGGTTTAAAAATGGGAGTGTTTGATTCTTCCAAATTGCAAAACAAGCTGTAGGTGGAGCCAGAATTTTCAAATACTATCGGCCTCGTGAACTGCTGTCAGATCTTAGTGACAGTTTTAGCAAATATGACAAGAGGTTATTTTCATAAATGTTGTCTACTGCTCCTTCAAGGATTAACAAAGAAGAAAAAAACATTATCTGGGACATATCGTGCAGATAAGACTTCACCAGATCAAGGTCAAACCATCTCTCAAGAGAAAAATTATGTCAACAAAAAGATATGTCGACAATCATTGCATCAGCTTCTCCTCCTCTCCACTATATTCCACCATATGAGCCAATTATTGTATGATTAACCTTTAAAGCCATTAAATACAAAACACTTACAAGCACATCTGGAAGCCTTCCTCTGAACACAAAGAGAACGCAGCAGCTCTGCTTTGGTTATTCCATGAACACGTGTTGGACCCTGGGGTGGCTATACTGCTGAATGTAATAATCTATTCAAACACAACTTAACAATATTGATCCCCATGTTAAAAGCTATTAATATGAGGGCCAGTGGGCTGGCAGGGCGACAGGCTCACTCCCCTCTGTGTCATTTATTTCCCTGTCCACCATGTTAGCCAGCTTCCTGCTGCGCGCTGGGAAGATTAACTAAATACACATGTGCAGAGAAGGGTCACTTATATGTAGACTCTATTAATGTCATAATAGTGTGTAGTTTTGCATGTGCTTTCCTTTGAGGGCAGGTTAGTATAAAAACATTTTTTATGTGATCAAGTAAGTTTATGGTTTCGCTAGAATGTTTTATTCATAGTCTGCTAAATTTGACCCAAATGGCAATCATACTTATATACACTAATATTTTCCTGATGGCATTTGTCAGTTTTGATTAAAGGTGTACGATCGATCAATTTTGATCCATTAATCCGTTTCAGTGTCTCAGTTGTGATTTCTTTTTGATGCACTATGATAGTATCGTCAGAGGGCTCCTGCTCTCTGGCCTGCTTCAGGTTCAGCACCATGGACAGCAGTCACATCACACAACATGCCTCGGTGCATCACAGCGTTATATTTAACACTTTATCTCTGAAGATTCTCAGTCAACCAAGTCATGGTGTCTTCAGGAGTTGTGCGAGTGTATATAGTCAACTGGACTTGCTTGTGTTTCTTCAATGAGGAATTTGCGCTTCTGCCGTTCCCTTCCCTCTGATGGTTGTGAAGAATTTGCCGTTTTCACAAATCTGGATTCTTCCTCCTGGACTTCACTGGGAAGATGTGATAATAGTTACTGTCTCAGCCCTGGTTTTGAGTGCATCCATTGTGAAGTGCGTCTGCATCACTCTATCGTTGAGTAGCTGGTTCTGAGCCTGTTATTACATAAAATGACATAAACTGTGCTGTTTGGCATTGAGACATCATTTATTGAAAAATTATTTAGAAAATCCTGAATCACGATTTCATCAGCGTTTTCAGAAGATATTCTAAATACATAGTTTATAAGAGCAATTAAAAAAAATTGAAATCCATGGTCACACATACACTTCAGTGCACAAACCTTGCTCGATATGCATTCTATAATCAATCACATTGATAACTGCCTAGCGGGCACACACACATCCTTGCATTTACGAAAACACACCTGCACCCACACTTATACATGCACTGCAGTCCGCTGCATGTGCCAGGTAATTAAAGCCCAAATCATGATATGTCAGAGCCCTTCCTCGTGCCCCTGCGGCTCATGGAAGGTGCCCTGGTTTATCAGAGCCATATTGATCTGAGCCGGAGGAGAAGCATGGTCTGGGGGAATTTGTGTTCATTTTGGAAGAGGACACAGCTGTCAGCGGGCCAAAGATTAGTCCGTCTAAAGGGCTTTTCTTACAGCATCTCTAAATAGAGCTTGGCTGGATGCAGACGATGAGAATCAAACCTCAGTCATGTGTGAAATCAATCACGCACTGTGTACGTGTCATTTTTCCAAGAGCACGGAGAGGTCTGGGATAGAGCTTCACCTGAACTACAAGTGCTGGGTTCATCGGTCTGTCATCAGGAGACCTCACTGAAAACCAACTCAATCCCCAGTCTGCCACCATCGGTGAGACTCTCAGTGTTCGGTGGTGAAAACTTTGGCTGTTGCTCCCTGGTGGAGACTTGTTACTCTTAGCAGGTGTCTGCAGGATTTTAACTCAGCCAAGTTAACAAGCAGCCTGATTTACAAGTGTTGTTTCGTGACAATGTGCTAATTCCTTTAATTGCTCCACTTGGTTGCGTCTGTCACGTAATCCCTCTGAGCTCGACAAATATGATTCAAGTTGTGATCAGTTCAGGAAATTAGAGTCTGATAGTCGACAGGATGTTTGTGTCACAATAACATCAGGCTGGAAAGCACATGTCAAAGCTGGAGGCTTAAGAGAGGGAACCGAGTCAAACATTAATCAGATTCAAGACTTGACTTTAGTCTTTAAAGCAATTTGAATACATTTTTTTATTTAAGCCATACCGTTATAAACTGCTGTGTTTTAATATATAGTATTGTATATGGTCATATTTTGTGTCTACAATCTTAATCTAAAAAGTAAATAGATACAAAACTGTTAAATCAAGTAGTGCAGTAATAAAGAATATATAAGTACAAGCATTTTACTTGAGAGAATGTTTTACAAAATACTAGTATTGTCAAACCGTAAAACACACGTTTTGTGGGAGGCCGTAAGAAGTAAGCGTAGAGTGAATGAAAATAACATCACTCAGCAACATAATATCAAAATTAAGTTATCAAAAGCAGATAATATACAGCAGCCTAAATATATGCAATGTACTGAGAGATATACTCTATGGATGAATCGTTTTTTACGGGTTTTCCCACATTACCTGAGAAGAAGAAGCAGAATAAAAAAGCTTTACGATATATGCTATTAAAATAATACAGCAAATATGTAACAACTTTAGTCTGTCTTTTGTTTAAAAAGTTTAACTTGATTCCATGGGCACCATATTTTGTAATGTTGCACTAGTGTTGTCTCAGTGCTGGCAAGTCTTTCCCTAGTTGTAAGTGAGCTCTGTGCCACTCCCTCCATCTCCTCACCAGTCCTAAACCCAGGCCGCTGTGAACCCTGTCCCCTCTGATGGATCCCCTCGTGTTCATTTATTGAACCCAGGTAGGTGAATCCAATTAGTGTTTCGGTGTCTCCCACATCGGGCTGTGCTGTTTCTTACCTTCAAAAAGCCGGGGATCCTATTAGCTCACGGTAACGCCTCTGTATTTTATACCATGGCTTTTATGGGCTCTCCAATGTCACTGCATCAAAGGAGCCTTGTCTGTACATGAATCTAGCCACGCCAGAATCCTTCAGCCCCATTATCCCAGTGAAGTGCCCTTCCTCGGCCGTTTGTATTCACCCGCACCCCGCGCCATTACCTTCCTCTGGGTAATTGCTCTTTAGGCTTCTTGTATTTCTGACCTGCTCTCGTCAGGACAGGAAATAGCAAAACAAAGTTTTTTGTATTCCTTTAAAATGTGTCATACTATACTGTATACTCTATAATATAAAGTCCAATGTGGTAAGTGTCTAGGAATAACATCTCTACCATGGATACAGAAGACGCACTCATAAAGTGGTGAGACCCGGGTGAATACAGCAGCAGCTCAGTGACAAATCTGAAAATGTACATTACATTATATAATCTTACCTTGAGAAGAACTTCCATCGTTTGACTGCTTTCCCATTAAACTCAAATTAGACGTTTATTTACTCTGCAGGGCTCTGGATCTGCTCAGTCATGCATAGCCGATCTCTCAAGTCCCCCCTCCGCAGCGTCAGATGGATATGAAAAATAAAGGAAAAAAACTCAAGGATAATGGAAAATTGATTTTTATCTCCCCCATATCTGTTTAAATATGATTAACAGTGAGCTTGACACAGCGCGTCAAATTAATAATGACGTGTGGTGGGAAAAGGCAATCAATAACTGACAAGATAAATATAGATAACCGGTTCATAATGCTCCCGACGCGGGTCATGCCGATAACAAATGGAGCATTAGCATGTGAATGATAATCAGGAGTCATTAGGCAGGTGTGAATGACAATGCTGTAACGCGGTGGCGAGCGCCTTCTGACATCACCTCCAGCAGTCTGAGGGCGGCCGCGGGAATTAACCGGGGCCCCCCCCCATCTCTCTGTTCATCTGCTCTGCAGCCTGATAGGAGCCTAGAGGTCATTTGGCAGAGCACCGTGTTCCTCCTCCGTGTTCACTCCCCCCACCGCCGAACGCAGCTCCACTGTTTCCCCCTGAATCAAAAGTGAAGTGGCAGCTAATGAAAACGAATAGCACATTTGTATATCGTTAGCGCCGTGCGAAAGGGCTCCCGGGGGGGAAGTGTTGGGCGTGTGAACACAGTTCAACAGTGATTACGCGGAGGTTAACGGCCGGCCTGACATAAGTGTTAGACTCCTCGTATTATGTCGATTCACTGAGCTGTTGAACCATTACCTCTCTCTCTCTCTCTCTCTCTCTCTCTTTTTCTCTTCCCCTCACACACAGATAAAGGTATTTGCCCATGGCGAGACAGATGTACTTTGCATTTATGAGAGCATACATTATGGGAGAGATCAAACATTTGCTTAACACCTCGGAATCTCATTTCATTTCATTTCATTTCATTTCAGTCAGGTTGCAGCTTCAGCCCAGTTCTCTACCTGATACTGTTTCCTGCATGATACTACCTACCTACTAGTGTCTGTCTGTCTGTCTGTCTGTCTGTCTGTCTGTCTGTCTGTCTGTCTGTCTGTCTGTCTGTCTGTCTGTTGTCTGTCTGTCTGACAGTATGAGGAACACATTTCTTACAAAATGTTCACATTATTGGCTTCACGCTTGTAAATTGCACAGGAAAATCACAAAATCGGTTCAATATGAAGCTTAGAACAAACAAGCAACCAGCGCTCAGTCTGGGGGGGGGGGGGGTTGGCATGCTACAGCAGCATAGTCAAACTGTGGGTCAAAACTATGACCAGGTCCTTTTGATAATTTGGTTTATTTCAAAGACACAGACGTACTGGAATGCCACAGGTGCTGATCTCAAATATGCCAGCAACATTTACAGAATCCAATCCTGTTTGGCCATTGGTTTTCAAAGTGAACACACAACATTCGTTTTGTTGGTGCAATGCTTCATACAGAGCTTTTATTTTGAAAACTTGTTTCTGAAGATTGTGTTGTTGTTTGTGTGCTTTTGTTGTTAACATTCAATGTGTAAAAAAATAACAGGAATTAAGTTAATCATTCAAACTTATATAATCCATGCACATGAACAGTGAGTAATAACAAATTCTGTTAAATTAAAAAAACAAAACATTGACAATAAAATCTTCATTGCAGATAAACCAGGTAGGATGGACACATTGTTACCTCACTCTGCAACATAGACATCCAGCACACAAACAATACAAAGTGACAGTATATTGTAAAACTGTTTAAAGAGAACTCACCAATGAGAAGGAACAATTCTGAATTAGCTCCAGAAGAACACCACAGCAAACAGTCCCATCTAAACAGGAGGGTTTAAAATTGGGCGCTGCACTATTCCATTAAAAAATACAGCTGGGGTTGCACTGAAGTGTAAGCAGCAGAGGTGTGGGCAGGGCCGCGGCCTTAACTTATCATCCTGCTCACAACTATAGGTTTTAGATGACAGGCCTTGTAAATGGGTTATCTAAAATCCAATACATATCGGAGGAGAGCTCGCTGGGGAAAAGGCGCGCTTGACTGTATCATCCTGATCCATAACTTTCCCTCCCGACCGGGGGCCCCATTCATTGTCAGTTCCATTCGAACGATGGGTCTGTCAGTCGGGGGGGAGTTTCGCAGCTGTTTATTTTCAAATCAATACTCAATTACTATAAGGAAGATCCACTCCCTTGCCCATTTTCGAGATGAAATTATGGACTGCAGCAATAACACTTAGTCAAGGCGAGGGCTGGTGTCATTAACTCACAACTGGGAGGGATAAGTACACCGGGATTTTTTTATAACAACTGGATTTCTATCCCCCCCCCCCTCTTTTTACCCTTTTACTTTCCAATTAATCACGATGAGAAAGACCGTTCACAACATGACGGATGACCAGAGAAAACAATTTTCACCCTAAGAGCCTTTTAATTTTAAACTCTGAGTGCTCATTGACTGCAACTCCCAACAACCCATCAATGCTAGTTTTTAATGCACTTCCTCCTTTGTTATTGAGAAGAATGGGGAGGCAGCGAGGCCGGGGCTCCTCTTCATAACTCAAGCCATCGATTTGCTAAATGCCAGACATTTGCCATAGGAGAGAGGTCTGTCAATGGCGCTGGCAGGGTGCGTGTAAATTACTCCATTAGGGAGCGTTTTTTGGTTATTTTTAGTGGAGAGAGACAGAGGTTAGGCTGCATAAATGGGCCTGGATTGCGCACTTGGAGTCAAGCACCATGCGTGTCTAGTCACATGGAAAAGTCCTCTAAGTTGGGGAAAAATAAGGAAAAAAAACCTCCTCAGATACTGCAGCATGAAAAGCAGAGAAGCCGTCATTCACTGTAACAGTTTATGACAGACGGGCTCTGCTTTTGCGAAAGTAGGCTAGACAGGTCCGAGGGCAACATCCAACCCCGGCAGAAACTGTGACAAGCGGTTTCCGTTGTGGTTATTGTTAGCGTCCACGCCGGGTCAGTCAAAACAGTTGTGTGACATTGCAACATGTTGGAGAAGATGGCGTCTTATGTAGACTGCAAGTAAAAGAATGAGACATAAAGTGTGGGAAGAACAGACGCAGACATGAGCAGGTCAGAGCTGCCGTCTGTTTGCACAGAAACTTTAAAGCTTTGCAGAATCTCATCTCCTGCTGAACATCAATGAATCAAATCAGGACACAGGAGCCGGATGCATTCATCATATTAAATCAAAGCCCCTACATGTTGGTTTGTAACTCATGAAATATTTATTATCATAATAGTATTTAGTTTTAGTTTTGGCAAACGCTGTGTTGTACGGTAGAGTTAGTGCCATATCTTTATGGCACTTATATTCTTTTGTTTTAATTCACAAAAAAAAGTCACGGTATAGCAAAAATAAAGTCAGCATTTAACTTGAAGAAGAGTCGATAGTATAGAAATTATAATATTACAAGAATGCAGTGCTCGCCAAGGTTCCACTCACACAGTTTCTTTGATACCTATATTAACATGGTGCTGATGAGCCAAAATTATTTTTGTTATTTGTGTGTTTAAAAAATAATAAGGGATAGTAACACATGCAGTATGTTATAATCATATTTAATGCTATGGTTTCTGTTAGTCTACATAGTATAACCTAAATCTACATGAGGTGAGAATGAGGTTGGATCAACATGTCTTATAGTGCAGAAGTGGATCCTCTGTGTATTTCTGCAGACACACATTCTTCTTCTTCTTCTTCTTCTTCTTCTTCTTCTTCTTCTTCTTCTTCTTCTTCTTCTTCTTCTTCTTCTTCTTCTTCTTTCATTGTGATTGTGAACAAAGACTAATCAGGCAGCGACGGGGACACAGCCCATGTGACCTGCTCTGTCACAGGAGCAACAATGAAGCCTCTTCTGGGGCACAGACAAGTGAAGAATAGCTCATATAAGCTCATTAGATAATAGTATACATATAGAGATATTAAATTATGAAGTGAGTGATTGTGCATTCTTGTTTTGAAAAAAAACTTTGAGTGTGCATGGAATAACAAAGAAGAAATACTGTAGCGCTACGTGAAGTAATAATGTTCTTTATGAAGTCCTGTTCACACCAGGGTGAGTGAGCAGCTACGGCCACAATCAGCACTTTATTGTCTGAGCTTTCATCTTTAATTACGACATTGTGGGTCGCGGGTCTCTTTTGTATCGGGAGGAATAGTTCGGCATCATGGCTGCCTTTAAAACGTCTTGAGTTGTTCTGTTCTGAAGTGATCGCTGATGAGGCTGCGTTGGTTTCGAGACAGAGTGGTTTTCCTACACTGGTGCAGAGCAGGACCTGCAATGGCTTCAGGGCAGATTCCTCCGTCTTCCTCGCTAGTTTTCCATCTATGCTTTGCTTTCAGTCACATTGAAATTTAATGGTATGAGATAAAACAGTAGCAGGCAATACTGTAGTTATGTTATGTGTGTGTGTGTGTGTGTGTGTAGAGAGAGTTGTGTAACTGTATCCCAATCTGTGTGCATATCAGATTTGTAAATGTGTAAAAATAAATCTGCAAATGAGTACAGGAATCTGTAAATGTGTATTTAGAGTCTTGTGTTTGCATAATCAGATTTGTAAAGATGTAAAAATTCTATGAGGAGATTTGCAGGAGAACCGAGATTTGTACTTGAGTAAATACGGGCTGATCTCAAAGCGCACATGGATCTGTGAATGTGTGGAGAGATATAAGCAGAGGTGATGTACCACAGTCCATATACTTCATTACTCTACTAAGGTAAAGTGTTCAGGTATCTGTATTTATTTTTCTGACAACGTTATACTTATACTTGCTGCATTTTAAGACAAATGTCTTTACTTTCTAGTCCTTATGTTTGAAAGCATTTATTTATCTGCTTTATTCTGAATCATCGTGCGCAGCCCTCCCAGTAAATGGACGTGACAACAACACAGAAAAGATTCTTGTCATGTATAAATGTATAAAGTCAGTAGAAATTACATGCACTTTTATACTCCAGTACATTTCAGAGCCTGTACTTGTATATTTTACACGAGTAAAGAAGTTGGATCAGTACTTATACTTTTACTTGAGTTGTATTTTAAACGAATATCTGTATTTCCACTTCGGTAAATAATGTGTCTTTTGTCACATCTGGATATTAGTGGTGGAAAATGCTAAGTTTGCTCCAAGACCTGGAAACACAGAAAAGTAATTGGTTACATCTCAGGCAGACCTTGCACTTGGTTTTATTATTATTTTATCATTTATCATAATTTTCAACACACTCCTGCAGATCTACAAATGCATGTGGGAATCTGTCCCTGATGAAGTCCATTGTGCTGTAACACACACATTTCTTCACACCATAAGTGTGTTTTTTGCAATGCATATTTACAGAAGTCTTTTAAACCTTTTATCAATGTGATAACGCACATACAGATTTTAAATACACATTTGCAGATTCCTTAACGCATTCACAAATGTGAGGTCACACTTGCAGATTTCTTTCATTCATTAAAAAAGCTAATTGTGCACACACTTAGGTACTCAACTCTCAACACACACACAAAGACACAGACACAGACACACACACACACACAAACACACACACACACACACACACACACACACACACACACACAAATAAAATAGCTACAATAACTGCCCCATAAAGCTTCACAATCAGAACAGTGGTTCAATATCAAGTCCTCAGGAGACAGCATCACTCCATTCTGTATATTTTTACATTTCACAGCTTGACTTTTAGAATGATTAGCCACAATTTTAATTAAATGAGATTGATTAAATCACACAGGGCCTCCATTTTGAGTTCCCATGGGTTCAGTTGAGAGTATTTGATGCCGTGATGTGATCCTTTCAAACCATCGCTTGTTTTGTCTTGTTTTTTTTTCTGTGTTGTCGTTCTATTTTTATTCGGCAGGTCTTGTTTCTGTGCCACCATGTGCGTTGCCTGTGGATATAAGCGAAGTAATATTCACAGATGCCACACAACCTCTTTTACTCATTCAATCTGTCACAGTGGTGTGTTTAACAGAAGAAAACCCAAATGGAGAGTGACAAAGTGGCCCAGAGGGATAGCGATATTTTTTGCCTTGACTCTTCTTCGACACCTTGATAAGGCAATTATAGAGTAATTACCTTAACAAGTGGCATTAGAGGAAATTATCAAAGAAAGAGATTCTGCTAAAATAACTGAAAATCAGTGGTGAGTGAGTTTCAGAATCTCTAATCAGCATCTCATTAAATACTGCAACTGCCTGATTTAGGCAGCCTTCAAAAGACAAATGCAATTAGTGCAACAAAACAACGACAAAATGTGACAACATCACACCAAACAAGGCAGCTACATCCGTCACACTCTCCAGAGATTACTCATGTTTATTCAAAGAATAAAGGCTAATTGTTTTTCGAGGGTGTGTGTGCACGAATCCCGAGACCCCCGAGATGCTCTCCGTTGCCCGAGGGCAAAAAAAGGCTCAAAGTCAATGGGGGAGCCACACTGGGGGCGAGTCGGGGGGAATCTCTCCTCTTTCAGCAAGCGGAAGAGATAAGCCCAAACGTTTTCTTCCTCTCTTCTCCCGAGTTGGCCGGTGCCGCAAGGTCAGGTGAATGTGATCAGCCACTGTGTCTAAGCGCATTATCAGGTGAAATCTGCGGAGTGACACAAGTGAACCGGAGCCACTCAGCTGTCTGGAAAAATCATTACACAGAGCCGGACATTTTTGGATAACTTTGGAGGCGATCGGCCGCTTGGGATGCGGCGTGGATCGCTCCGTGACCAAAACGCCCTTGAATGAAACACTTCCTTGTCACACTGGTCAGGAGCCTAATCGAGAGTGGACTACTCTTAGGAGAACCGGCCGAGAGGAGACTGTGACTTTCAGGAAAACACACTGTGTTGTTTACCCAACAGCTGCTACACACAGTCGAACATTACATGGTGTCACAAGGCCTTTGAAAGCTAATTTTTACCACTAGTGGATGGTTTCAACGACTAGATTGGCCAAATTCTTTACTTGAAGCAGGGGTTCTCAAACTTTTGCAAGCTGGGCCCCCCACAGCTGGTTAGGGGTAGTTGGGGGTTCACCCCCCCCCCCAGCGCCTCAGCACACAAAACCCACTGAGGACGTTGCTCAGTCGTGCCAGTGACGGTGAAACCAAACTGCAAATAGCTCTTGTCACATTTGCAAAGCTTTGGCTTCTTCGCAACTGGCGCATCGTTGCCTGACTTTTACGAATCAGAAACTTGTTCATAGTTGTGATTGTTTGGTGATACAGTGTGTGTGATGTTAATGAAGTTGTAATTGCAACTTAGTCGTCTTGAGAGTGTGTTTGTATGTGTGGCTGCGAGCGACTTGCACACGAATAATGAATAAGGCTGAACTAGGCAATGGTTACTAACAAAATGAACAGTACACAATGTAGACAGGGACAGCACAGAATAGTATTCAAGTGCTGGTGTTTTATTTGTTGCAACACGGTGGATGATCGAAGATGTAAAGGTAGGTGTTAAGGAGAAAAGGGCTAGCTGCAGTTGGAAGAAGTTAGCTAGCTAGAAGGCTAGCTCTTGGGGCTATGAGCTTTCTAAAAACGCTCATAGCGACTGTGGTCATGGTTTTTTTTTTGGTCTGTGACATTGCGCCCCCCCGGAGAGTGTCCGCGACCCCCACTTTGAGAACTACTGACTTAAAGCAACAATGGATCAAATGACAATGTTTGATGTAAAAGGCAGCACTCACAGTTAAGACCCAAATCATAGAACTTTTGAATTGATTGTAATATGCATTTTAAACAGTCTTTCTTGACATATGTTCACATATTTAAAATGATCAAGACTGATACTAATGTTGTGTTGTAAAGCATTAATCTGCAATGTTCCTTATCTTTTAATTTAGGGGTTTCATGTCCTTTTTTTTATATATATATAAATGTACACCCTACTCACAATATAACAGCTTTGCCTCCTATTTGTTAAAACGTTCTTCCTGTATAGTTGTGTCCTAATGAGGATCCATCACCTGATGAACTGTTTTGCTTGTTTGTGTGATTATCCAAGAGATAATTCATGTGATTTACAGTATATGATGTAAAACCTCCATAAATCAAAAATTCTAAATCCTACATAACAAGGATTTAAACCTGAATTCAGAGTTTGGCGGCATTTAGGGGTAGGTATAATATCAACTTAAAGAGCTGTCTTACTATAATCAGTAGTTTCTAATTTAAACATGCTCACTTCCCAACCTGCCTGACCAGGCTCACCCCGCTGCTTGTGCTCTCACAACACATGACCTCAGTCTTTAACCGGAGACACCTAAACCTCAGAAGCAGAGACGATAGCCAGAAGTAAGCGAGCGAGTGGAAAAGTCGACTTCCAGAACCAACCCTGGCTTTAATGCAGACGGTATAACAACAGGCCGAAAACCCCAAACAATGAGCTGAAAGATGATAAAATGCTCTGTGAAGCTGAAGGAAGATTCAGATTTGGGTTTTAATTCCTTGTGTTTCTGTTCGTATGAACAAAGACTATTACTGATAGTGTTTAAACAACTAAACTTGATCTCCCTCATTATTTAAACAATAATTTGGCTTAATTTTCATTATAAATATGTGCTAATGCCAATAGTTGTTTATTTCAAGTGTTATTATTCTTTTTAATGCACTCCCTGAAGGCTGAGTCATGATGATGTTCGAGCAAAAGACTTTAAAAGTCACCAGAGTCGACTCCTTTCGTTTATTTCCTTCATATTTTAACATCACACAAACTTTCACTTGGAATTCATAATTAGTCTCATAACACGGCTCATTAATTATAAGCTATAATTAGCGAGAGATCAGCCTAATGATAAGACACAATTATTTCTCCAGATGCATTGTTCCTAATCAGGCCTTAATATTCAAACACAGGCCCAGAGAGTGTAAGACGCACACTGTCTGTCAACGCCAAACTAACTTCCTGAGTTTAACTGCATCTCCCCCGTCTGCCCGTGTGCACGCCGCGCGTCCGGTGTGAGGCGCGGGGGGGGGGGGGGGCGTGCGCGTTAAGTGTGATGAGGTATAGTTATTACCATACATAAACTGGACGATTGAAGTAAAATAGCATTTAATGACTTATTTGAAGTATTTGAATTGCAAAGCGAATGAAACGGCCCCTTTGAAGGCGGAAATGCCATATTCCAATCAAACATTTCACTGTTGCGAAGGTTAATGAATGCCATTAGCCCGGCGCCAATAAATTCAGACTTTTACTTTCACGAGATGCATAAATTAGATAAAGACCCAAAATCCACTGATTCTTTCGGCGGGGGGGGGGGGGGGGGACGTATGACACAATTACATGCCTGTGGAAGAAATGGCGGCTGAATAGAGTGAATTTGATAAGCCTGAACAACTGGAAGGTTGGATTTCCGTCAACTTTCCTCAAGCAGACAAACTTGTACATCAATAAGTGTTTTTCTTTTTTGGGCACTAAAAATATTTATCGCGTAAAATGTGGTTGATTAACATACATTTACTAAACGTATCCTAATTATCGCTCATCTACATTCACATTAGTGAGATTCATTATCGACCTGATTAATGCCACACCAAAACGTTGCTCATCCCAATTGGCTTGTTGCATGACAGACTATGGGACAATATTTATTTTTGGGAGATATTATAATAATTATTAACCAATTTAACCTTCCTTTGAGATGCTAATTAGTTGTTCATTTGGTTGTATTCTCTTGGCTAATGGCTCATCACTTCTAAAAGTGTCCTGCTTGGCACTAATAAGGTCTGACGTAGGCATTTTCTCTACTTCATTACTCCTTTCAAATGATCATTGGCCTCCTTAATTAGATGATCGTTGAATTATGGCCCCACTGTAGACCGCAACCTTGAAAAGAAGTTGAGATCTGACGAATGATGCCCCAGACTCCGGAGCTAATGGCCGAGGCGTAATGACTCGTTGTTTTGGTAGGTGTCACTGCGCGGTGGTCACACTGAGGAAGTTGCTACACGCACGCTGCGCAAAATCACATTCCGGCCACATGTAAGACTCATGACAATGTCGGACCTGAGAGTTCTGACTCTTGACGTCAGAAACAGGAGTCACAGGATCGGTTTTCCTTGCTGTTTTTACTCCAAGTCATGAAGGAGAGGCTGGGCAGATGAAGGAGGGGACCGGGTTAATGTAGACTTCATGCACAGTGGGGTGGGATATTATAAAATCTCTACTCTCTCTTCTGCAGCTTCTCCAGGTTGAACAGGAGGATTCAGATCTCACTTCCACACAATCTGAAAAAGATTGGAATCAGTGATAAAAAGCTAATTTATCTCCAAACCGCTTTAAACTGTTGTTGCCAAATACTTAGTTTTGGTAAAAGCTGACACTCTCACCATTTTTAGTTTATTTACGCACCTAGATAATTAGAAAAAAAGTATATTCTACTCATAGGAAATCTTTATAGATCAGATTTTTATATTCTCATAGCCACATCGAAGAACACATGGTGGTTCTCTTGTCAGTGTCTCGGCCTCTGTGTGAGACTTTTCCGTCAGTAAATGTGTGTTTTTTTCCATTTACTGTATTTCAAGGCTGCATCAAGGGCAGCACACTCTCACTTTGGGGGAACTGCCATGTTGTCCATCTTTATATACAGTCTATGGGTTTCACAGGTGACTCCCCGAGCCCCTCAGACTGGCAACCAAGGCAGAGAACAAAGAAGCTCGGACAACTGCCGAAAACAGAGGAACAGCTATGCCCTCATGCTCTACATCGAAAATAATCGCTGGCTGCTGTACTCATGTTTAAAACCTAGTCGCCGTAACATCAGCATGCTCCCAATAACAATGACGACAGGGTTGACGTGCTGATGTTAGTAGCTTTAAGAAAACACAGACCCCGGCCAACAGCGAGGGTTTCAGCAGAGCTTTGTGTTCCTTAGTTAACCCGACTCCCTGCAGCTCCATCACCGAGGCACTAACCATCACTCTTGATGTACACCACCACATCACTCCGGCAAGAAAAATCCCCCGAGATGGGTCTTTTTTTTTCCAGCGCTAACATGTGAAATATTGCTTTGCTGGGCGTTCAGTCAGGCGAGTAAAAATCATTGCCTGTGTCAAGGTGAAGCTGACAGATGGCCGTCCACACTGTGAGAAAAACAAAGGGTTGGATGGAGAGTGAACAACCAGGTCGGCCCGTGTTTTATCCCCCTTCACTTTGTAAAACGACCTCCAAGGTTTACCCTGGCTGGCTCTCCTCGGTTTTATCTGAGAGGGGAAACACAAAGCAAGCAGCCTGGGTAGACCCTCTTTCAGGCCTTTTTTTTTTATTTTTGTATTATTTCTTTCTTGTCGATGAAAAACGAGTTTGAAGTTTTCAAACATCCTTTGATTTGAAATGCTCATGAATACCTGGCCGGATATCTCTGACATATTCTCACACTTAATCAACATGCTTAGAAATTAACAACTTCAGACTGAAGTAAGATTTGCATGTGTTTGCTTGTGCAGAATAATCAAATCATGCGGTATTAGGCTGCGCGTCAGGCACAAGAGACAGTGGTTTTGTTCAGCCGGAGGTAATTGAGCCCCTCTGCCGTCTTTTTCAGAGCAGTGGCTGATATAACCACTGGTTGTCGGCAATCTGACGAGTATCAGATGAATAATTCTAATGTTAATTATATAGAAGGTGAAATAGAAGGAGAATCCTTTCATGATGGGCAATGAAAGAAGTTGAAGATGTTGTTAAATGCGTTGCCCTGAGATATTTTTAAAAGAGCGAGGGCAGATGAGAGCGGGAACGGTTGTGTTATATTTGTACATATATTTGCAGACACGTGTTGTTAAACTGAACTTATTTCACATTTGGTTAAGTTTGAACTTTGGATAGTTTCCAAGAAAACTTTCTCTGTGGAATTTGCTTCTTCTCCTGGGTGCTGGGGGGGGAGGGGGGGATTCACTTTCCTCCCACAGACATGCAGGTTAAGTAAACTGGCAACACAACATTTCCCGTGTGACTGGCGGTCTGACCGCCTGATGTTAGTTAACTCTTGTGTGACATTTTAAGGCTCTTGCATATTTGTATTATGAGTTGATGGATTCCAGTTTTTTTTTCTCACTGAGCCCGCATGAAACATTAAAAGACCCAGAAAGTAAAACCAGTTAAGGCAACTTGTCACATTGTATGAACAGGAAAGATGGAGGCCAGACTGGCTCGATCTGTAGGAACAACACTTCTGCGTCTGTGTGTTGTTTCATTACGACTGACATACCGGAGAGAAATGTGAGCGTGTATTCTTTTTGTTGGTGTTTCCCTCTTTAGCATTGTGGTCACGAGGGGCTGATGGCTACGTCTTTCAATTGCATTGGACTTTATCTTTCAGTGCAAGTTGAATGTTAGCAACCTTTCTAAAATCAAGCTAAAAAAGGGAGCGTACCACAAACACCAGGCTAGAACACCGACACCTCCGATTCCTGGACACCAATGTGCTACCTAAAATCCCACTGGGGCAGTAATATGCTGTTTGCTTGGTTCAGTGTAAACAAGCAAAGGTGAAACAAGAGGAAAAAGAAAGGTCTTAATGGTAGAAGTATCCTGGAAGCCTTTGAATTGTATTTTTAGTTTTTTATACCATAGAACAAAATGTACCCAAGAGCTGCTACTTAACAGACAATTCTATAAAGGTAAAATGATATTAAACATTACAGAAAACATGGGTCAAATTATGATGAAGAGAAAGCTTTTTAAAGATCATACAGAGATGAGAGATTGTCACTTATTTCTCACTGCTTCCCGAGGAGCAGGAATTTAATCTTTGCTAATGGCGGCAACGAGGCTGAGACTCCAATATTGTTTTTTCATGGACACGATTTACACTTAATTTCCAGAATATAAGTTATTGATTTGCTCATCTACCGGCTGTGATCTCCCCAGAACGTCGACGTATGAGCTGATGGTCTCATTTTCGAACACTGTGACATGCTGAATTCTACAAATGGAAGATTGATTTGGGGGATACGATGACGCGAAGACAAAAAGAAACACGATACTGCTCAGTGTTGAATGTCTGCAGAATTTTATGTGATTATAAATTAAGCTTGATTTGCCATTTCTGGGGCCTTACGTTCATCTGTGATCAGTAGGCATTCAAGGTTTACTCTTAGATAACTCTGAAAAGCACTGAAACAACCTAGTCTGTAACTGGTGCAAGGTGACATTTCCATTCAACCGTCACAAATCTATAGTCTCAATTCCAGTAGTGGGGAATGTAGCAGCGTGCATGTGTGATGTATTGATCCATAGAACCGTGTGGAATGGATGGTTGGAGGTAAATATAGTTACATGTTTTGGACTCAGGGCACTTCCACTCAAGACCAAGTTTGGTCTTAACGCTGACTTTGGGGTAAAACAAAAAAAAGGTCACAGAGAAAATGTGTCCTCAATAGTAAAATGTGTGCTGTGATGAGGGGTAATGAAGCCTGTAGGAGTCAGGACGTTTTAAGTATTGCTCACACAGCACATTAACACCATTGTCAGCCCTCATCACTAAAAGCTCTCAAACATTCGTCGTGCGTCTTTTTAATCCTGAAATGTTGTGATTCGTTATATTTTTCAGTTTTGCTGAGAATCCTCCAGATATTCTCTGAATATATTCTCACATAAACTCACTTGGACATTCTCTGCAGTTTTTTCTGAACTGGGGGCGTGGGGGGCTACATAATCTCGAGAGAATGTCTGTTGCTACTGCCTCAAACATTTGCATTCTCTCTTACAGCTATTTTAATTTAATAAATAGTTTATCTGAAGTTCATCAGGCCTTTGTTTGCACTTCTTAATTTAGATGTCATTGTCCAGGATCTTAAGGCCTATATCGTATATTCTGAGCAGCCACGATGTCGATGATGGTGAAGTTTAAAGAAGGATTCCGCGGATCCAGAACTAGCTGGTATAGCAAAGTTTTATTACAAAGAAGTTCACAGATCAGGACGGGCACCATGGTATACCCGGAGACATTCACACGCCAATATTGAAGCCTGAATTTGCAGGAGTCAAGCCCACATTATATAGAGAGGTTGCGACCCAAGGCAGAACAACGTCCCAAATCCTGTGGTTTAGCAGGAAATGACTGCATGTATCTAAGCATATAATGTAAATGAAATAATGTATTCATAAAAACACGCCTCGTGCTTAATAGACAAAAACCCATGTTCTATACTCATCAATTAACAGGTCAGAGATCATTCCCTAGGGGAGAGAAATAAATGGAAGAATTACTGAGAATCTGAAGATGGGGGCCACATGCTTAAACATGTGATTCATGTTTATACCTATGTTAAAGGGACCTATTTAGCTAAATATACCACACCTATGAGACAAACTTTGATTTGTGATTGTGAACTGTACAAATAGAATTTGATTAATTGATTGATTGACCTGTCGTATCTGTAGTCTGTAAATGTGGTTAAAATTCTGAGCAGAGCAGCAAAGTAGAAATGTTGTACCATGTTTTTTGTGTGAACCGAGTCGATTTCATATCTTGAAGTCAGATTACTTTCCTTCACCTTGGTCCAGCCGGATAGGTCCTCTATCACCGATGCCAAACTCTGGCGGCTGACAGAAAGATGACCAGCTCGAGCTTGGCAGTGATCGAGATGCTCCGTCGCTTTGATGCGTCGCCTTGCATCATGGTGTCAGCAAAATGGACTGGGAGCGGCTGTTAAAAACGGCGGTGTCAAGCTGTAAGTCTGCATATAGACAGGGTCACTTCACCTGGTTACTGGGGCCGAGGAGCCGCTCAGTCAACCCTGAAAGCATGTGTGCGGGATGATTCGATCTGCGGAGGCTGCACAGCGGTGGAAAACCCATCACATGGAGGAAGGATTCACGCGAGAGGCAGGACAGTTGAAACTCGGGAGATCGAGGCGCTCAAAACTCATTCAGGATTAAAAATAACACCGCGAGCTGCCGCAGCACTGGGGTATCATGTCATGCTGAGCGCTTATATTTACTGTTAGCCTCCTGTGTGTCTTTTATTCTCGCCGCTGCGCTTCAGTGTCCATCACTCTCAGCGGTTCCTCCGGGTGGGCATAACTCATGCCGAGCTTTGTCATAGAAGACGCCCCCCTGTCCTGAGATCCAACCCGTGTGTCCCCCTCAGCATTGATCAGCACTGCGGTACACTGACATGGAAGGAGTCCCCTGGATCTGTCTGCCTGATAATACCTAGTGCCAAGAGAAGGCTGGACGTTAAACCAAACAGGCACAACGTGTTCCCCGACATCAGCGGCTAATGTCAGGAGAAGGCATTTCGACAATGAGGAAACAAGGAGGTGACCCGGCGAGGCTGCGATTCATATTGCTTTGACCCTCCCACTAGGCCCGGCCATTGTTTTTCAATTAATCGCAGCCACTTTGTGGGAAACGACACTGACAGATGGCAAGGTCTTTGTCGGGGGTTCGCAGGGGTGCGAGGCGCACAGTGCTTAGTGGTGGGGAAAAGTGAATTTTGGGGCCAAATGACACACGCCCCCAAGCAGAGCCACCGAGGCAGATATTTAAGTGCTGATCTATTCAAAGTGCAAGGAACCAGGAAATAAGGTGGAGGTGTCCCTATAGGTCTGCAGGATATTATAGTGCTATGTCAGGGGGAGAGCTGTGCATGATGAAGAGACATCGTTTAAGTATCATCAGGGTTAGTCAATTAGTCTTTAATATTTCATTACAGCATAAAGGGCTCTGTCAGAGATCCAACATTTCTTATGTTGACATTAAAATAATGACCGGAGTTTTTCTGATGTTAGAACTTCTCCCATCAAAAAGACTGAATAGCTATTTGGATTTAGAAATATAAATTCAAAACAATTAAGGTAAAGATTTATTTGTAGCAACAAAAGTGAGCAAGTCTTGGTAACTTAGACACGTCTCTGATTCATTTGAGTGATGATGATCTGTTAACTTGAGTTTTTAATCTGTTGAACCATTTCCACACATAAACAAAGCTAGAGCTAAAACAAGAAACCCAAACTGCTTTAAGAGTAAAAAAAAAACAAATACAACAGGAAATCCAGTACAACAACTTATGACAAAACAAGATTGTTTTGGCTCAGTTAAACCTAAAGGCTTTGCTGCTGGTTTTCTCTGGTTCTATAGTTTAACTTAGATTGTGATGACTTCGGAATATGTCAAGCAAAGAACAATGTTACAAGGGAAAGCAAAGAAAAAGCAATACAGCCACTATAATATTGTGTCGATTGTTTTATATCATATATGTGTCTTGTACTTCTCTCTAACAGATGTGTTTTTTTCAAAGAGGATTTTAGTACCTTTCAGCTCTGTTCTGGTTTCATGACCCTCAAACTTGTTCTGGTTCAGTCTCTCCGCCTTCAGTGTTCTCAGATTCAGAAAGTGTTTGCAGTGACAAGGTTTACAAATCTACGTACACCACCAAATTGTAGTTTACAAAAAAAAGTACTAGCTGCTGAAAAAAAACAGCATAGCTTTGATAGCTATAGGTTCATACATTTGGCCAAAAATCTAAACAGATTTAAAATGTATTTAATATGTATTTTGACTATTGAGGTTGTTCCATGTCCCATCCACTAACATTGATGAGCTATACTGCAGCCAGCCACCAGGGGGCGATCGTGATGCTTTGGCTTCACTTTGAGAGCCAACATTATATACAGTCTATGTGCTGACACAACAAATAGCCACTTAAGTTGCAAAGGAAGAAACAGCTCAAAATGAAAGTAAAACTTAAATGAGATAAAGTTGATAATGTGTGAATGTTGCGTTAACAGCTTGTTTCTGTTTCACCCAAGTGGCCAGGAAATCATTGCAGGTGTTTAGGTCCTGGAAGACATTCAGGGACAGGGAGACACAGTGACTGAAGCAGCTGACCCTGCCTGCCTCAGAGACTCTGTCTAGGGTCGGTCGGGGCCGATCCCTCTCCTTTACGGCCCACTGAAGCCCTGGCAGGTGTGCTGTTAAGTAGCTCTCAACGATTGTTAGTCGGGCCCTAACTTCTCCCTGGTGCTGAGCTATTGATTTTGCATTAGATAAACATGAATCTTGTAAATAAGAGGTGAGCCCGGATCCATTGACCCTCACCATTGTGCTCTGAGAGAGAGATTGTGTGTGTGTGGGGGGGGGAGCGGGAGATAGGGGGAGAGGGCTTTAAACATCGGCCGACACAATGAGCGGAGCTTCATTTGAGGCGTAATTATCTTTCCCACTCGGGTGCAGTGAGGGGACAAATGGGAGCGCCAGAGGTGACATAGAGTCTCTACTGGTGGACTACAAAGGTCAAACCTCCCAACTAAAAGACTAGTGAGGGAAAAAATAAAGAATGATGATGCCTAACAAACACTATTTGGGCTCAACATGAGAAGATGGCAGCTGTTGTGCTGTAGTTTAGAGCTGTTTATTTACCTGATAGGCCTTTACAGTTCAAGGAGCAGGAATAAGCATTGCATATGAAGATTTTCTATGCATGACAGAACACCTGTGTTCACTCTTTTGTTATTGCAGAGAATAAGGGATAGAGAATGGGCCTTGTGGGGTTTGTGGTATAAATTATAAATCAATGTTTTTCAGGGACCAGACTCAACAGAATATCAATACAAGCCGTTAGAAAAAAGTTACGGCCCTGATCTGATCCAGTAATTTAAATCTACTGTATGTGATGTGGACATAAAACAACAGCCTGGTGCTATGACTCTTGGCCTACTACCACAGATTTTCATCAGAGCTTTAATGACACCATAATGTTCTGAACACTGCCCGGGTAGAAATTCAATCCAGAGAAAGAGGAAGAAAAAAGAAAAGTGGCTGACGCGGTCTGATCCATCTGCTGTAGCGGCTTTCTTCTGTAGTGAGGAATTTATGAAAAAGTCCCTAACAAGTCTGATTTATGTTTATAGGCTTCTAAGCAGACAGGTAGTCAGTGGAGCTCGGGGAGCGCTAAACAGAAGTACATAAAAACAGTGGAGAAGGGATTGGATCAGCTCAGCTGAAACGCATTAGTCCTGGGGGGAAAGAGCCTCTTCTGCAGCAGAAAAGAACAGCGGCAGGCGCAGACAGTATATCTGGGAAATGGAATCCTTTGACCGTTTATTAATCAATAAACACATTGGGTTGCATCAAGGCGTGACGCATTTCAGTCCGCACTTTAATGTCACTGATTAATTCTACCAGGGGTCCTTTGGAGCCGCAGCGGGCTGACAGCTAACAAAGTGTGTGCACGTCGGCGCGGCTGAATCTGATGTAGTAAATACCTCACCGCTGTAAAGAGCGAGCATCAGTGAGAGAGAGCGTCACATCATCAGCGTATGTAGACCATATTTCTCATTATAAAAATACGGCTGTAATTTGAATTCAAGCTGCACACAGAGAGAGAGAGAGCGCAAGACAAACGTACTGGTTCAGTGTTTCTTTCCTGGCTTGTTTTCTTACAGACGTGCATGCAGCACAGAATAAATTCCCATACATGTTGTCTGTGCGTGCTGACATCCAAAGCCTCCTATCTCCAGAATCTCTCGGTCGAGGCGTGTAAGTTGGAGGCTGAATGAGATTGAAAGTGAAAGCCTTCCAGTTCTATTTAACCCTGTCCCTCTGATTCAATATGAAGCCTGCCTGTGTGCAGATGATAACTGAGAGCAAAAGGTTGACATCAATAGGACTGACTGACTGTCTCTGCCTGTGTGTGCGTGCGTGTGTGTGTGTGTGTGTGTCTGTGTGTGTGTTACCAGTCTGTCCACATGCATACAGGCATGTTGGAGAGTGTTGTGCATGCCTAGGATTACACCCGAGAGCCCGAGTAGACAACTGCACGGCTTTGTGTGTGTATGCAGGACATATACTGTCTGTATATAAGTGTGTGTGTGTGTGTGTGTGTGTGTGTGTGTGTGTTTGTGTGTCACAGTGAGACAGACTGCTGGCAGAGAGCCCGTCTGTCAGTGAGTGATTAGTGGAACCTGCTACACTAATAATCCTGCTGTAATAGTTTTCTCAGGAGATGCTCTATTTGATTATTGGAATTCATTGGGGTCTTTAATTACATGCGCCAGGCTTTTCCAGGCTAATTTGTACCTCCATCCCGTTTAGCATTTCAAAGTGGCAAATCATTCTCAGCACCTTATTAAACATCTCCAAATATTCGCAAATATTCTCTGAGGCTCAAACACGTCAATACAAGACAAGACGCTACAGCAGAGTAGAATACAAATGTAACAAACAGGTATCACTATTATAAACCATGAAGACCATATTTTTGTAAGATTTCTGAAATTATATGTTGGGAAATGAATATTAAATATTTCCTTATTAAACATGGCCTCATTTGAGTAAGTTTCTGAAATTTGAACACTGGATAAAGCCAGTTTTTTTTGTTAGAAATTTAAAGGGTTTTTTAAAAGGGGATTTTGGAGATTTATCTTTATCAATCCACAAATCAAAGAATACTTTCAATGGTCTTAAAAAAATCTATTCTCACATTTTGTTATTCGGTATTAAATGTAAATCAGGCTGTAAATTGTGGATGAAGAAACTTTTCTATAAAAAAAACTTTAATGTGGTTATCAGACTAGAGTTAATATAAAATTGTCTTTTATTTATATATAACCATAATAAACAATATTGTTAACCCTACATAAACGGGTAAACGCACAAATGGTGCAAACATACTGCAAATATTTTTTTTGCCAAATATATATCAGCGTGTCATAGGCCACATAATCATGTCATGTCTTGCTCCTTTGCTTTATTTGTTCAAATTGAAATATAGTTTGGTCATGGCCCACACTAACACCAGGAAGCAGGCGATGTCACAGGGTCGAGTCCATGCTAATTAATGTGTTATTATTAATTTCTTCAGCAGAATTGCTCTTGTTTCCAGATAAAACTGAACTGAACTTCCAGTCCCATGAAAATCTTATAACATTCATCTCCAAGGGACTTATTGAATTTTCGTGTTCTCCCTATGAGCGCCATTTATATAACTTAGCAGGAAATCAAAAGCCCTGTGACACCCCGAGGAATCAAACAGTGCTCCACTGGCTTATCGTCCTCATCTGCTCTTGAAATTTTTATAAAAGTCTGCAGTTGTTTCTTCATTTTCTCTTCCTTCTGGTTTCCAATCACAAAAAGCCTCCGAGGCATACTTTTGTTATGTTTTTCCTTTCGTCCTGCTTCTCAGACTTTTTCTCTAATTGTTGAACCACTGCTATTACAGTTACAATTACTCCTTTTCCTCCCTCCTGGCCGCAGATGCAGGAGTGATTCCTCCGCCTGCCTCTGCTGATAAGGTGTGGGAGCCTATCTGATGCTGCTTGCTGAGGAAGCACGATTAGATCTGAGCTATAAAGTCACTTCAGTCTTTTCAGAAATAGCCACGAGGCAAAAAGTTCTCAACACAGAAAAAATCTGTAATCTGCAGGACAAAACGGTCAAACAATCATCTGTACATTATCGAGTGCTCCATGATCTCGGAAATACGCTGATAGTTTTCAAGCAATGTAACTTTTGTCACATGAAAAGGATCAATTATTCAGTTCATTACCAGTTCATTATTGAAAAAAATGTAAGAATGGAAACAACCCTGCATGATTTACACAGATCAGTCTAAGTGAACTGGTGTGGCAAGAGGTAAAAGTATATTACTAATCTTTTTTGTTGTAGCAGACAAATGCAAATAATTATTTTTTTCTATAATGTGTTTCTTTTCATATTATTACGTTTTTGAAACACTACAGGTACAGATCTGAGCGGATTAAATATACTGTGTCTATTTAGAGCATATTATTGCGTGTTATTGTACAGTGCTTTAGGTTCGAGTCGCATTCACCCATTTACACACACAGACATTCCTACAGTGCCTCTGTATGGTGTTCTTCTTCTATCACACAATTGTCAGGGACAATTTGGGGTTCAGTCTAGTCCACGGACACTACAGTGGACTGGAGGAGGTGGGGATCGAACCATCGACCTTCTGGTTATTGGACGACCCTCTCTCCTAAGCCACAGCTGACCAGGGCTTGGGCTGCAACCATATAACTCCATATCTTTATTAAAGTATTCAGCTTTAATGCAGTGTAGTGTAATGAATAGTTCAAGCATGACAATCAAAACTTTTCAAAACTCTTGACTCTTGAGCCCAACCCCAGCTAACAGTTGGCGAGAGGCGGGGAACACCCTGGAAAGGTTGCCCGTGTATCGCACGACCAAAATACAGAGTCAACCTCGCCCTATCACATTCACACCTACGGTCAACTCAGAGCCTCCAATTATTCCAACCACTAATCACTAGAAAAAGGAAAAACTCAAGCAGCCCAGGCCTTCACTCTCACTGTGACCATGAGTTCCAGCTCGTGTTTGTGCGAGTGGACACAATGGTGGTCTATCTTGTGGCCGTGGGGGTGTAGCAGCCAGACTTCGACTTCTGGTTCAAGGTTAATGCCTGTTGGCTCACCTCTGGACACACACGGCTGTGATTGATGCGTGCTCCGTCGCTACGCCCGAGGGATTAACACTACCCGAATAACAGCGGCGTTTACATCCAGTGACCTCTCGCATCACCTTCCCACTCCGGCATGGATTACTGTCACAAACACAGCCATTCCTGTTTCTTCTCTAACTTTTGTTTTACCGACCAGAATACTAATTTTAAAGGAGATTGACGGAGAACTTTGCCTACAGAAATAGAGTGAACTTGGGAGGAGTAATTTAAAAACAGCATCTTCCAGAACAGCCAACTTTAGATTCACATTGGTACGACATGAGCAGACAGCTGGTGTTCACGTTTCTTGATGAAATCACACCAGCGCTGGCTGATCTGTAAAAATGAATCCCATCTTCCAGAACGAGTCGTGTGATTCCGCATTTCTGTCACATTACACTCCGTTTAAAAAAAGTCAACTGGGCCCTTGGGTGATGGACACGCTGCGTGTGTACTGCACCACATGTGGGTCGATCACAGGCCATCTGGTGAGGCCCGGCAACAGCTCTGCCCGAGGCAAACTGTGCAAGCAAGCCATTTATAAGTGTCGCAGGTGGTCCCCCGCGTCTTCAAACACTGTAATGAGTAATGAGAGTTGGTCCGCTGAGGACCTATCTTCCAGCGGGGGCTGCCAATGCAAGGACACAGAACTCACCGGCAGGTAGAAGTTTGATGATAAAATGTATGTGAGTATGACCAGCAGGCTGTGCATTAATGGAGGCGCCGACCTTCATTATGTGTTTTTTTTTAATGCGTGTCCCTATAGTCGTTTCCTCATGTTACCAGCGATGAAAATCTAATATAAGTAATAATCGGAGGCATTTTCACATAAATCAGTTTCTCCCCCCAACTTTGCAACTTTCTTTGTTGAATAATGACCTTTCTGATGACCTAGACTTTTTTCTGACATATAGCTTGTGACAAATGTGTTTTCCCTCCAACATGCCCTCACAACACGCGTACATATGCAGCCATTTCACACTTGCAACACTAGTCTCTAAAATGTCCAAATTAGCTTATTTAAACAAATAACAAACTGGTGGTAGGGGTAGGTCCTTTATCTGTAATGCTAGAGGGACATACAGAATTTTTGGGAGAATTGTCCACACAAATAAAGCTATGTAAGTTTCAGCATATATTGGGTGGGATCTCAGCTATTTTGCTATTCTCAGGTTTGGGTGTCTCCATTCCTGCTGGGAGCTGAGATAAATAACTTTTCAACATAGATATGTTTTTGTAATTATTTCACTAAAACCAAAACATTTGCAGAATGTTGCCATATACTCCACAATATATGGTATTCACGTCCCCTCATATAACACAACTCCAGAGAATTAAGAAATAACATCAATTCCAATGTAGAAATATGATTTATATATTTGATGAAATATGAATTCAGTTTGTTGTGCCGTTGGATGGGGTCAAAGTTCTTAGTTGGTGTTCGGCTCTAAAGCTCTGTCTCTGTGCGCTGTCACACTCGGCTGTTTGGTGTAAAGACAGGTGATTCCCATCTGAGGCGGCATCAGAACATGAATTAATAATAAAAGTCATCATCATACATTAATGACACTCAGCTCATAGTTGCAGCCAATACACCTGGAATAAGATGCGCTGCTAAGAAGAAAAGTGTTGGACCTATTTAAAGAAATAACTTTGGTTGGACACATATAAATCCATTCAAGAACTACTTTCTTTTTCAATGGTGTGAGCCGTGTCAACATCATGGATAAGAGAAGGGAAAGAGACGTGATTTATGTAAAACCCACATCAACAGAATACCCAAAGATAAGAGGGGACGGCTGTTTGACTGACAGCTGACCTCTGGCAAGTTGTTGCAGACGCTTCGCTCTAAAAGATGGAGACAGAAAAGTAGAAAATCTCACAACAGATTTAGCTGATTACAACTATTTCACGGCTACATTCCCACTCTGAGATCCGTTGATAAAATTCTCAGCACGCACTGCGCCCACACACTGGAGAAAGTTCTGCGGCTTAGATCAGAGAGGAGTATATAACGGGATCACGGTGTCCTTCCCTCCTCTGCCACCATCTCCCACTCTTCTATATCTGAGGACCTAAAGACTGCTGTCCCCGGCTAATAATTGCTGACACACCAAAGCCAACATAGCCCAGTGAGCCTTTAATAGTTTTCATTTTTCTTCCTTACAGGATGGCCTCTAAGGTGCCATCATGAATGATCAGTGCACAGCCACAGCTCCCTGCACGCTCGCACAGAGACTCACACACTCACACACACTCACACAACCTCTCTCTCTCTCTCTCTCCCTCTCTCTCTGATTCTATAGTCATCCCGGGCCATCCCTCAGCTCTCTTGCCATTACTCCCTCTGTGTCTTCCTCACCTCTCATCTCCACCCCATACAGACAATTTATATAAAAGATTTTCCTGCCCACACCTTTCATCACAGGTCCCTATTTTCATCACAGCTCCTATTTTCATCACAGGCCCCATTTCACAACATTAATGCTCTCTCTCCTACCAAAAACCACCACAGCATTAATTCAAGAACTATTTCCGGGGGTGCGATTTATCAGGGCCCGACTGAGGATTTTGCACAAACATAAAGACAAAGATGGTGCGGCTGCTAGATTACACCGACTTAATCTGCTCAAGCTCCTCGGCTAAGGTTGGAAAGTGACCATTATTTCGTCTGAGGGCTTCAAGTTGTCACAAGTAATGACTAGAATGAGTCACAGGAAAACTTAAAGAGCCAGCAAGGCTGAAATAATCCCGATGAGTGGTAAATGCCTGTGAGGAATTGTGTGCACTCTTGTGTTCAGGCTTTCTGGTCATTAGTGCGGCGGTATGCATGGGTGGTGGAGAAGCAGAGCATGGAGTCTCAGCAGAAGCCGATATGTCCCACATCACTATCCGGTGCCCGGTGTGGAGGCGACCTGCATCACATCCCAGCAGCTCCACCATCTAATGTTGGTTATTTTTGTTTTTAATACTCAGCACTCACAGGAACACTCTAAGGTGGGTGTGCCTGGTGCCTAGAGGAGGTACGATCGTCATAGCAACAGCAACCCACCCATTCACACAACTTAGTCGGCCTTCGTGCCAACGTGCTATGCTAGCTGTCCCTGCAATGCTAAATTGAAGTACGTAGGAACTAAACTCCACAGCCAGTACACACACACACACAACAGACACTGAATACGTATATTTCTAACTCTTCATTTATTTGTTCTGAAGGCCCTGACTCATCCGGTTACCCAGCATCCCTCAAAGCCGCCAAGCTCATGTAATCTATGTCACCCATTAGCCTCACTGCACTTTGTTTATCCGCTCTGTTGATGTCGTCCCTGATCTCCACCACTCGGAAAAGTTCCGGGTCGCAGTTCTAAAGTAAAACAATTACTTGTGACACTGTTACTACATACCAGACACCTCCGACTGTCAACTGTGAGAACTCCTCGATTCTGAATGATGACAATTTGCATCTTGTTTGTCATGATTGCTCTGCGTCAATATTCTACCCTCCAACTCTCCCAGAGCAGCGTGGGCTGACATATTCTCCCATCAGCCCCGGTTCTGCTTCTCCTCTCGGCACTTCCCGATCTCGCACTGTGCTCCCCCTCCCCACCTTCGTATTCCCTCCCGGTTCTTTCTGCTTATGTACTGGGGCTCCGGCTGTCAAATAACAAGGGAGACCGGGAGACAAAAGCCAATCTTTCTTTTTTTTCTCTAACGCTGGATGTTGGCTTGTTTGGTTGTTTGTCGCCAGTAGGCTTCATGTCTGGCCGGACATAACTGGATGTGGTGTTAAAAAAAGAATCGACAAACTGTGACAGATATCACTGAGATGAGGTTGGTTTTATGACATAGTCTGTTACTCTCTGGTGTCGGTGCTTAAAAATAACCACAATGGCAGCTCATGTGAGCATCTCGTGTGTGTGTCCGTGAATATCCGCATCCGAAATTGTGGCCAATTCGAGAACATGCTCGGTCAGGCGTGGCTGAACTAATGGGACAGGCAGCAATGCACCTACAATAATTGCTCGGATGAAGTTTTACGTCACTCCACATTCTCCCATCACGGGGAATGCTGGGGCGTTTCATGTTGGAGCGCATGCACCTCCATGATTTATCACTCTGCTTATAATTTCCTAATTTCCAATCCACTGGGGGACTTAACTGGAAGTAGCCATTTTTCCTGAGCACCGACCAGCTTCCTTTTATTTCCGGGCAGGGCTAAATGGAAAGAATCTTCCAGCCCATTAAGCAGACTTTTCGTGTCGTAAAAGTTTGGTGGCAGAGCCTCTCTCCCTCTCCCTCTCCCTCTCCCTCTCCCTCTCCCTCTCCCTCTCCCTCTCCCTCTCCCTCTCGTTCTCAGCTGCAGCATTGAGCAGTCGGTTTGATCTGCAGGCTGCAGGTTAATAGAAATCAGCCTGCTCATCAGCAGTAGTGGATTGAACTTAACCACCCACCTCCCGCCCTGTCAATTCAGATTTGGAAAAAAACCACCAACATTGGCTGCAGTCTCATTTTCCTCTGTCAGGTAATCAGTATATCACTATAATCCTTTTTTCCAGGAGTACAATTACAACAACTTTCCCTGGCACCTGATCCAGAATGTGGGCTTGGGCTAGGAACAAATATTCATGCTGATTTGCAGATATTACCTCTCTCTCGCTCTGACAAAAAAAGTCAAAAGTCCAGTTGAAATTTTAGAATAAGATCCAAAATAACTAAAAGGGAAATTAACATGAAGTCAAACTACACACAAGAAAACCTGAGGCCTGCTCAGAAAAGAACATTACCGATGTTTGTGTTGTTCTTTCTGACTTGCTGTTTTCCCCGCGACTCATAAACTGGCTAATTTTACCGTCAGTACAGGTACTTATGTGCAAAACTATAAAGTCAAATACCAGTAAGTGTGATTTATGCTGCAGAACAGCAGGAGTTTCATTAAGCTTGTTTAGTTTGTTGTATTTTTAATACATTGTGCGTCTTTGCCTCGTCGTTTGGATTGTCGGCCTAATAATTGTATCTGCTCTGGCTGTTAAGGGAGTTTGGGGAGTAGAAATTGGTTTAGTAAGAATGACTGAAAAAATATTCTAACTCTCCAATTTCAGTTTGTTTCTCCTGGAGTGAGGAGACAATTAGGTTTGCACAACACAAAGACTGGATTGGTGAATTAGCCTGCCAAAGAAAACCTGCCTGCAACTCGAAATTGCATAAGAACATTTCAGTTTGTGTGTAAAGACGAGACATTCCACATTCATTAGTGAGGTTTTAGACAGTTTCCTTGTTCTGTTAGTCTTGAAAACTAATCCCATCCATACAAATATAAAAGTTGTATTTGTAAAACTATTCCTTTACTCTGACAGCATGTAACAGTTCTGTTTTTCCCCTAACTTTGGATAGCATCTATTATGAGACATGACACAAACTTTTGTTACCGATCCAAACAGACACCGCTGCCTAAATGTGCACAGAGCCAGAAACTAAAGGTGACACCTTTTTTTGTGTTGCTACAGTACACATCTCCCGCTTCTTTCAAGAATTTTCAATCACCCTCTGTACCCCCGCCGTTTGACTGACTTCAGGCGACTTCCCCGAGCACCATTCAAGTCTTCTGAAAAAAACATACAGAAGCGAACGTCGCTCATTTGCATGTCCCAGAATCTGATTTAGCAACACATAGCCGCGTTGTTGAGGAGTTTAAAAATGCCTCACTCCGTGCAGCCTTTGTCCCGATAAAGAAATGTTGTATCTGTGTCAAATGAGAGGAGGAAACAGAAATTGGGAAACAGCGTTGGCTGCGGTGAAAGTTTATCTGAGACCTGATAACTGACTTATCAATCACAGAGGAAACATTCTGGCTCCAGTCATACCAGTACGTTTTCATTTGAAAACGATCGCCGTCCACATGAGTGTTTTGGCTCTGTATCAGTTTTAATCCCTGTCAATACTAACATGCCTGAAAATTCATATCATGTAACCAGGCACATACCCTGGGCACACACGTCCGAATGTAAACAGGAATTGGATGAATAATAGCTACACATGTAAACAGTTGTATCTTTGTAAAAAGGATTTAGCTGCACAACATCTGTTAGTAAAGACAAAAGAGTCTGTAAGACTTGTAAATCATTATACATGTTGTGTCTACACTGGTAACCACGGCTAATTCCGGTTGTTTACTTCCGGAAAGGGGTCATGTGATAGGTGCCTGAAGGCTATAGATGATCCAATCAGCAAGAGGTTTTGAGTTTTCTACCTCATCGTTTTCAAACATCTCCTATCCTAAAACGCTGTCTTGTAAATTTACAAAATAAAACAGGTCCAGCCAACTTTCCAGACTTCTCCTTTGTGTAGATGCCAGGTGTATCCGTGGCAGAGTTAATGAGTTTTAAAATGAAAACACGGATATAGCCTCAAATTTGTTTTAATGCGCGATAGTGTGATGCTGGGTTGTTTCTGGTTGCAGAGAAAGACGTGAGTTCAAACCAGAAGACGATATGATATCTAACGCTTTCGCTCACCTTAGCAGCATTCACAAATTTATTAAAATAAATGGAGATATGATTTCCCTCTGGGGGAGGGGGGGGCAGGACCACTGTATGTTTGTGTGTTGTAATCAGGTGTTGATTACAGAGCCGGCGTCTGATTGAGAGACTTCATTCATCAAACTAAATACATCTCCATAAGCAGTCAGGTGAGAGCACTGTCAATCATCACCTTATCATTAATTAATGATTTGTTGAGTCAGACATGCAACTCCACGGTCTCCCACTTTAGAAACTGGGTGAAAAAAAAAAAAAAGACTGACTGTCTGAAAAACCGCGTGATAAGTGAAGAGCCTAAAAATATCTCCAGAGTTTGGATTCTGTTATTTGCGGAGGCTGAGGAGGAATAATGTGGACCTTTCTTTTTTTTCACCCTCATTCTCTTGTTTAAGGTGTCCGAGCTGGTGAATCAGACTTGAGGACATCTTTGCTAATGGTGTAATTTTACTTTGAAGGGGAATGTGAGCCCGGAGCTACCGAGCACACAATGGACGTTGTGTGGGAATTTGAGTACATCTCCTCGCCTCTTACCTCAGATCTTTTCTTATTTATCGTCTCTTCTTCTCTATCAATGTTTCAGAGCAGCTCTGGATGGTTTGAACGGGAAGTTTTCACGGAGGTGATGCAACATACTGTAAGCGTGTACTCCTATACAATGAGGGTAATCAACAATTGCAAAACCTCGATGTTTCATTTCTAACCAACCAGTGGTCTGATGTTGCCTGACCTCCGGCAGCGACAGGCCTGATGCAGGTGTAGTGTCGGTGTGAACTGTCACAGTAGATCTTTGATAAAGCAGACATTTGGCCGACTATGGGCAGAGCAGGTCTCTGGTTCGTCTCTGGTTTGATTCCAAGGAGAGACAACAAAAAGACGAACCTGGATTGATCTGTCCAAAAATCCAAGAGTCTCCCTACCCTGTCTAGTGCCCCTGAGCAAGGCACCTTACTCCCCCAACATCTGCTCCCCGAGCGCCGTACATGGTCGCTCACTGCTCTGTGTGTCCTGCACCAGATGGGACTAAAGCAGACATTAAATTTCCCTACCTGCATGAGTGTGTCTTTGCATGTCTGTGCATGTGTTTGGGACTAATAAATGCATCTTAATAACTGCACACCAAAAGTGAAACCAAAACATTTGGATCACCCCCTAGTGGCTGGCTGCGGTATAGATAACAAACCAACTAATGGACCAAAATATAAAAAGTCAAAGCACACGTCACATAGAATATTTCTCAACAAAGGTTTCTGTCAATTTAGGTAGTCCTCATTACACTGAAAATAAGTTTTCATTTTTTGAGTAAGTTTGATTTAATTAAATTATGTTGTGCTAATGCTAGAAAAAAATACTGTGATTGACAGCTGAGACTGACTTGTGATTGGTCGAGCGGATGTATTGGCTGGACCTTGATAACATGGCTCCATGACCCGATCACTACTGCACAGACTCTGGCTCCGTGGAGTGGTTGTGTCGTTTATCTTTGATACATCATAGTGAGAAAAGTACATGCGTACAATTGACAGCATTAAAGATAGGTGCCTTCCATTTCTATACATTCCTGGCCGATGTCTAGGTGTTGTGCACACAGCCAGACTTCCAGGGTCGTATGTCATCATGAAATGTTTCCACAAGTGGGGAAAACAAACCAGACTGACCCAGAGCTTTTGAGATCAAGTTGGTTTTGAGCAACAATCTCAAAATTGTTCATTAAAATCACAGTTTTGAGATAATTTGTGTCTTCATTTTCATTTCAATTACATATTCATCAGTATTGAAATAAGAGTTTAGTTTATTACATCATATCAGTCAAGGGGGATAGGTCAAAACAAGTATTGAACCACATTTTACTTTGTACATTTTCAACTTGAACTGTTCCGTTTAATTGAATTATGTCAAACTGTTCATTCTCAGGTGATAAGTGACTGTTAATGTCAGAGTTACTGTATTGCACTATTGGCATAATGAGATAAAATGAGTGATCGTCCACATTACAAAGACAATGACATTTTTTTTTGTTTTCAAGGCATTTTCTTAAGGCAACAACTTCTAAAACTCAGGACTTGCGGTGCAAGCACAAAAATAAAGCACAACTTTATGTATATATTAAAATCAGCTTAGTTCACACACACACACATATATATATTTAATACTATCAACCACACAAACACTACAGGCTAACTGCAGTATTGATAAATGCTCTCACCGTTTCCTGGGTCAGTGTGTGACACCAAAGCAGCTGGCTGTTTTTGCAGTTCTGAATATTTTGAGTTTTAAATTGCATCTTCGGAATAAAATCATTTCTCATGAGAATTTATTCAAACAAAAACTGCTGAGAACTTTGAAATGTGAAAAAAGTTTGTGTAAAATCTGCAACCAGCAGTGAAAACCTGGATGTGTGATGACCTTGTGTTATCATACATCTCGGAAATGACTGATGAGAACATGCTGAGCGGGATCTAAATGGTTAAATGTGTGTGTTTGTACGTGTGTGTGTGAGTGACATGGTGCAGGGAGAGCAGACAGGAACACCAGGTGCTGACAACCAGAGAACTGTGATTGTTCCAGAAGCTCCTCCAACAAGGAGTCACGGCAGATGTTGGCGATGGCAGAGCGGTGTGGGAGCGCAGTGACAGGACTCGAACGCGCGTCAGGGCCCAGCTGCAGCACATTGCAGCCGACGTTGTGTGTGTGCAAGCTGTGCTGCTCAGCACCGCAGGAGCACAAATCTGTACTGATGGCCCCAGCGGCGGTCCCCTGGGAGAACTTCTTGTACTTACAGATCCCCTTCCGAGATGAGTTAAGACGAATAACGCCCTGCTTTGAAGAACTTTATGTCTGTTCATGAAAAAACATACATATATATTTAAAATGAAGAAATACACACATAATGTTATAATGAGGACATTCCTTCTCCCCTATTGGAGAAATCCATCATCTACAGATATGTTAATATTTGTTTCTCTTCGAATGTTTGGAAACACAAAACGTCTCCTAATTCACTGAATATTCTATACTAATCTGTTTGGTTTATTGTCTTTATAATCATTGCACAGTGTACAGTGAAATCCAGCGTCCTAGTGGTACAGAAAGTAATATACGGACAAGTTGACACATTACAGTCTTAATAAATACATATAAAAACAAAAGCAATACAAAGTAAAAATAATGTAGGGTAACAGATGAATGTATGTACTTGTAGCATTATAATAATAAACTTTACAAAAAACACATTCACAAAGTTTTTCACTCATAAATACAGTTAATGCAAGACAATGTATATACTAAAGCAATAAAATAAGTAAATGCCTGGTTCAAAGCATTTTTTTTAATAAAACGAGTTTTATGAGATTTTAGGGACCACAGCATAGAAGTCTGAGAAGGTGGAGACCTTAAATAAAAGCTTTTCATGTTTTTATGTTTTCAAGCAACCTTATAGAGATTGTTTTGAATCCTACAGTTAAACCCCTGCATAATTTGTTCTTTAGTTGTCTCCTTAACCATTTTTCTTCATCTAATCCACAGTATTTTTCAAAATGTCACTCTAAAATTAAAAAAAAGAATTAGTCGATCAGAAGGAAAAATTCAGAATGAAGAGAAAAACTCTGTCTTAAGTTGAGTCTTTTAAAACCAGAGAACTCTGGTGGGATCAAGGGGGTTTGTGGCATCTGTTAGTGTTTCAGTGAGGTTGCACTACTCTCTAGTGGTTACCTCTAACTATTGCAGCAATACAGAAGTGGAGGTAGGAAATTGACTCAAAGCCACAAATTTCACATGTTCCTCTGCATAATCACAAAAATTATATTTTTTCTAGATTTTTGTTCCAGGGTCAAACCTCAACATTGACAAGCAGTGTTCAGTTGAAATGCTCCACAGAGGAGAACTGCAGGTCTGCTGCAACTTTTCAGGTCTTTAAATCAACACAGAGGACCTTCTGGTTTTGTTTCAACAAAATAAAATAATTGCAAATTTTTGCACCACACTGTTATTTTCACTCGTTTGTCCCTTATTGTTTATTTCTCACTTTTCACTCTCTATGTATCTATTTAATATTTCTTTGTAAATGCTTATTTTTTTGTATTGTCTTTGTTGCTTTTACAATTTGCCACGAAGCCTTTTATGTTATGTGTAAAGCATTTTATTTGCCCTGTTGTTAAAATGTGTTATACAAATAAACTTGCCTTGCCTCTTGCTGCCAGAAATATTATTTCTAAACTTCATATGAGCTCTTAAATGGGTTCTTTGCCTTTAGAAGTCAACATATTTCAATTTTCCACACATAAAGAAGTGCTCTGGATATAATCTGCGGCATTTTCTCTGTTTTCCTTCAACTGACGTCATGAAGAACCTTGAAGGAAACGAGGATACATCCAGCATCAGGCTGCTCGGCCCATTATCACGTCCTATTAGCTTGCTCAATGGTGCAGCGTGTTATGCGGGGTTCACCGGTCAGCCACGACACACGCCATTAGCCCGAGCAAACGTTGCCTTGCAGTGCTACACAAAGCATACCTTATTTGTATCACATTAGCTCTTTGATGTGGCATAGCATATTATATCAACAGCCGCAATTTATCAAACAATTTCGGCACTGACTTGCTTCGCCACCAGCATCACGGCCGCGGCAGCAGCGGTAACACCACCAGCGCCCATCTTCAACTCTTTCCCTCTGTTCCTCCTCGAGGAAGCTACAGTGGCAAATAGATTAAACATGTGCCATTGAGCATGCTAAATGGCTTGCAACACATAATCATCTAAATAATTATGAGGCCGCCATTAAAGTGAGCTAGATGGATGACACATGAGGCGTTACGGACGGAAAAAAACTGGAGGTAATGGTGCAAGATTTGATATGGGGGGAAAAGGGGGGAAATGGCGCGGAGGGGGGATAAGAAGTAAATGCACTTTCCTATGTGATTCCTTCCGTCAGTCTTTTCTTCTTGCTGTTGGAAAAAAAAAACTCAGACTCAAAAGTGCTGAGGGACAATGGGGTGATTAGCCCAATCAGAAAAAGCAGTGGGGGATTGTGGGTATAGGCTGTGGCGCCGCTCGCATGCAGTCGTCTTTTTTGTCCTTCCACATTTCGTTAATCAGCAACCCGAAGCCCCCCCCGAAATCAGCTCGGCGGACTCGCTGATTTGTTCCCATGTGGCAATCAGAGCGGGAAAAGGAAATCAGTTCACAACCTTTATACTATTACCTGACTTTATAAACCATCTCTTTGTATTCCTTTTGTTACGCTTCTCAGTTTTTTTCTTTCTAAATCTTCTTTGGGATTTGCTGCTTAAAATGTGTGTTCCTGTCGCCAACTCTGACCTCCATTAACCCTCAGAAGAAGCAGTTGTTCAGTTTAATCCCCTGGCTCACAATAAAAAGAAATATAATTTACTTAATGTGTATTCGTAACGAGCATTGTCAAATACACGTGTTCTGTGTAAAATCATCAGTAAAATAGCGTGTGCCGTCAAGTATGATATTTTATTGTGCCTTGTGTATCAGGTAAATGACGCATCGTGTCACCAGACATGCATGAGCAGCTCAATAATGTTCTGTTCGTTCGTGGAGGATATCATTGGTGTCTCCTCACTTTTTACACGATATTAATCATAATATTCGTCCACTGCCGACTTATAAACATGTGACGCCACTGGGAGAGAGGGCCACAGAGATTTGATATAGCAACGATAAATCTAATAACTGCAATGTTTACATTTCTTTTAATAATATATATGTTTATATGTTGTGCAGTATAGTTGTTTTAGGTAACACTTTTAGATTGCAGCAAGAAAATTTTCATATTTTTTAGTACATGGGGCATCAATGGAGGAGGACTCAGCAGGAAGCTACCAGGACAAATCCGATGGTATAGGTGAAGAAACGTTATAAGTGTGTTTAATTATATATATATATATATATAAAACATTTACAAATGTTTGATATGATTTATGAATGAACAATTTTATCAGTATTTCTAAAAAAATAATCCAACATTAAGTTTAATTACATAATAATAAGATTAAGATGTGTTCTATATCCTTGCACATCAAAAGTTTATTGAGTTGAATACAAGCTTTTCACCGATGAACTTTATTGCAGTTAAATGGGCAATAACTATTTTCAAAAGGTGACGTCAGTTAAGTATCCATCCTATTTTCCTTTGAGGGTCTCAATGGGGGCCGGAGCCAATCCCAGCCAACATCAGGCATCGGGTACACCCTAAACAGGTCGTCAGTGTGTCGCAGGGCTACGGTGGCCCTGAGGTACAAATCACAACAAGCGAATAAGAAAACACTGTTATTTGCGTTCGTGTTTGTTGTTGTGTTTTCTTATTTGCTATTTATTGTATGTGCTGTTGTGTTTTCGTATTTTCCATTGTGTTTTGTGATTTGCTGTTGTGATTTGCCCTTCAGGGCCACCGTACAGAGACAGACCACATCCACACATATATAGAAAATCAGAGTCTACAATTGACTTGGCGAGTCTGAAGAAAAACCCACACGATGAGAACATAGAGACTCCACAGTCCCATCGGGCTGTCTGGTTCGAACCTAGAATCGCTGTGAGGGGACAGTGCTGCACCAATGAACAACTGTTCCATCTCTCAGTTTATATATATACAAAAATATTTATACTGTACTTGCAGGTAGTAATTTACAATATTCTGGAAATGGCCACTCTAAGAAAATATATTTACTGCCGTATACCTTATTTATGTCCCATCTAAACCGTTAATGTGTGTGACACTTGTTTATGGACATTAACTTACTCCATGTGGCGCCTCTGTGAGGCTTCTTCTCCTGGGACCGATAAAGATTGAGCTCCGTCCCTTATTCCAACAAAAAAGCGCCAATCTGAATGACAACCTCCAGCCAATACACAAACAATCAATGTGAGCCGATTGCACAAACCAGCTCAAACTTGAATGATTTCCCCCGGGACATGAGTAGCAACAGAGCAATGAAATAAGGGATAAGGTTTGTGGTGTAAAATTACGAGCAGGAAATGTAATTTGACAGAGAGCGAGGCGCGGGGATATGAAATGGTGTCTTGAGTGACCTCTGTTGGGAGCGGGCGGCTACAGTCGGACTCACAGGTTTCATTAACGCCTGGAAATGTATTAAGAGATTATGCATTGGTATTTCAGTTGCAGATTTAACATGCATTTATTAGGTTTTAAATACCACTTATCATATCTATCTCAACACATTTCTAATTTGCATAGGTTTGTAATATAATACAGGTTTTTCCATATTGGTTTAACAATCTAAGAGAAAAGTAGAAAAGTGTACATTAGGCTGTATGGAAAGACAGACGACACCTGGTGGCTGGCTGCAGTAAAGGTCACTTGAAATGTCTGCTTCGGTGGAAGGTACACTCAATGTTTAATATTATTTTCTGTAACAATTACTTTTTCCAGTTTGTGGCACAAAACCAACTTGATCTCCTCACAAGCCCTTAGTCAGGTTTGTTGTCTAACCCGTGCAGGTGCAAACATTTCATGCTGATGTGCATCCCTGGACCCTCTTCTGTGGGGACAACACTCATGATTGCAAGTGACAACGTGTCTCCACTTCCTGCCACTTTCCAGAGATGAAAACAAGGTCTCCCAGGTAAACAGAGGCTACCATCTTGTGCATTATGAGTCTGTGCAATAGTGATCAGGGGATGGAACCGATACATGCGCTCGACCAATCGTGAGTCAGTCTCAGCTGGCAATCAGGACATTTCAAATAACACAATGAAGCAAACTTACCAGGGAAAGGAAGAAAACAACCTTAACTGTGATTCCTAGAATGACAGAAAACATCATTGAGAAAATGCTATTTTACATGTGTATTTTAGTTTGAGCCATGTCCTATCCATTAACATGGAGGAGGTAGGATTTATGACCAAAGCTGCAGCCAGCCACCAGGCGGCGATTGAGTTGCTTTGCCTTTATTCTTTGGGAGCTGTCATGTCATCTTTATATACAGTTGATGATAATAAAGTCTATGATATGTACATATAAATACATTTATGTTTTTCTTTACAATCACTTCTCTTTACACTGAGCATCATCCCTCTCACATATTCCAGAAATAAACAGAGTGTAAGAGGCAGAGTCAAAGGCTCCGTTTCCTGTGAGAGTCTTTAGATACAGGAGAAAACAACAGAGATGACAACGGAGCTCTCTTTAGGCTGTTTACACCTCGATGATACATAATACTTGTTTATCCATGGCCATTCTGAGTTTTCTACTTTAACTGTAAGCTTGGAAATTCAATCTGTCACTTAATGCTGTAATTGATACCCACAAGAAACTATAATCACATCTTTTTGTGAGCATTATGTTGTTGCTGCATGAATATAAACCGACTTTACCATTAAACCATTAGACTTTCTTTGTCATTAGTTTATTGCCTTGTCTCTGTTCTCAGATAACATAATTTGTGAGAGACAGAGCTTTCATGTTAGGTGAAGCAAAGAAAGCTGAGGGCAAAGCATTTTTTGATGAGCGTAGATAGAATAGAAAATGAAGAGGCTCTCCTTGAGTTTCCATTGGGCTGCAGAGATGTGTTCTCTACAGCCCTGTGGAGGAAAACCTTATGGTTTCTCTAAATGCCAGAGAGGAACATGAGACCTACACATAACTCAGGTGAAAAAGCTGGAATCATAGTGAACAAGTGCAATAGGAGCAGACTTAAAGGATAAAATCATGATGTGCATGAAGAATGTGACTGAGACGCCACTGAAGCCTCAACTCCACTAAAGAGATGAGACACGTGACACATCAGAGGTGTCTGGAGCAATGAAGAGAATGTAACCTTCTCATGAAACAAAGAGAAACCCCAGATTTCACATTGTCCACATGCTTTTATATCGACTGAGGTCTGACGGTTTTTCCCTGAGTTACATCACCTCACTGTGTCCTCTTCCTCTTCACTGGTTTCACAACAACAAAGAGGCAACTTCTATAATTAACATAGTATAATGGATGTTAAATTTATTCATATACATCTTCTTGTGCATGTTTTCTCAAAATATGTTTAGAATTTGTGGGAGGTTTGGATGGATGCTAAGCTACTGTTCAGCTAGTTAGAGTTAGAGTAAAGTTAACTGACCTGGCTTGAACTAACAATATAAGATCAATACATTAAACAGTTAATTATTTATGATCAATATATGTTGTGCTCAGACTTTTCAGTTACGATAATTAGATTGCCACACTTGTGTGCTCAAGATGACACAACAGAAATGAAAACATTGACGTATATGTACGAATCCTAACTGTCAATAGCACTGTTTTTGTCTGGCTGTAATCCTCTTACTTCTTCCCTCTCTACATAAATCAGTGACTTCTGCATCCAGTATATGTCCATGGTTGATCCTCAAGACAAATGTTTCTCATGACTATTATTCATCAGACAAACAGCTTGAATCACATCATTCAAACTAAACAAAGACTTTGACATTTCTTGATTTGAAAGTCATTCTTGGACCCCGGGCGTAAAAATCTCTAAAAAAGCTCTAACTAAGATTTGCTATTGTTACTGATGTACCATTATTTCCCCTGATCATTTTATAATAATACCTAATTTTAAACCTGCTTGGTTCTGTTTTCATCCTTCACCCACATCTTATTATTAATAGTCATATCAATTACTATCTTTTTGGAGTAAAACACACTATTTCATTCTAGTTCCAGAAACATCACCTTTGACGATCACAGCCTAAATCCACATTTAATGTCTCTGGGCTTGTAGTGTGTTCTTGACGCCACTGGATGGAGACAGTGAGACAAACTCCAAATGGACAACTGACAAGTAAGTTGGTTGTTTCTTGTCAAGACCAATTTAGAGCAAATTAACCTAAAACAAGACTAAACCTCACAACATGGCAGATGTGGACATACAGTGGCATGAATCTAACTTCAACAATAATTTGCTAGGCAGTTATATCAGGTCAAGGCTCTTAATACATGACCTAAACAGGAAGTCAATAATTTGGTGTTTTGTGTTACATTTCTCATATGGGTTAATACACAACCTTCAAACAATAAAAAACTCCACTCCTGCAGTTACAGTGTCAGTGGTTAGAGATCAGAGGAATATTTTTGGCTTGCAAAGGTGAAGTCTCTCTCTCTCTCTCAGAATTGGGACATTTCCTCAAACCATGTAAACATTGAGGTATAAGGATGAAGGTTCATCCTTATTACGATGTTGTCATAATTCCACTTTGCATTGTTCTATCACCACCAAACCTCTGTCTCATGATCAGAGTCCAAGCCTGAACAGCTCTATATTTCCACAGGGTCATAGCGCCATCTACTGATCAGTGTGAAAAGGAAGTTGTTGTAACGTTGTCATATTGACACAAAATTGCTCACGCTACATCAGAGCCCCTACTTGAACAGATCTAGTAGTCTGTATGTAATAATACTGATGGCGCCACCTACTGGCAACAGGAAATAAGCTTTGTTTTACAACTATCATTCCATTTACATGACATTTTCATTACACATGTTTTATGATCAGGTTTGGCTTAAAGTTAGGGAAGTTGTTACTCTAGTTAAGGTTGAAGTTAAAGGTCCTCTGAGACACGACAGCATGTGTGTGTGTGTGTGTGTGTCAACAACAGCAGAGAGCCCTGTGCATCTCCTACATTTGCATGATTCATTCCCACAAGAGATCAGTTTACCCCTTTGTGCAGAATTCAAAGATCGTTATGCCATTATGCTATCATTATATCATTTCCACAGTGGCACCTGCTCTGGCCTCAACATGCAAAAAGATCTGAGGCCTTTTTATTGCTGCGTGCAGCTTTAATAGATTCTGTCACCTGTAAATTGCTGCATTGCAACACGGTCATCCCATCGTTGTGTCACAGCAGCAGTGTGTGTGTGTAACTGATTCCTTTCCCTTGTTCTCTACACAGAGCTCTTTTCAGATCAACTTTGTTTTGGATCCTGGTTTATACCCTTCAACTTCATCTGATACCGGGGATGACGTCCCGCCCACAAATCCTCTTCTTATCACCCCATTGGTTCAAAATAAAAGCCAGGCCACTTAAGCCGAGCTCCCATTGGTCTGTTACAACGTCAGTCCCGCTCTGCACAGTCTCTGCGTGCAAATAGACGCGTAGATGCGGAACAGAGAGGAAGAGGGAGCGAACAGAGGAAGAGGGGGCGGACGACCGGTGTCCTTCATCACTAAAGCACACGTTTATACTGTTGTCGGTCTTTTGTGTCATTTTAATTAAGAGGAACTGGGACGCTGACCGTGAAAATGGCGCAGCCGGACACCAAGAAGATCTTCTTCGAGAACCTGTCGGGAGCGGGCAAATCCATTGCGGTGCTGACGAGCGGAGGAGATGCTCAAGGTAAAAGTGTCCGGACACACTTCCACAGGAGCGGGGTCATGAGCGCGGACAGGCCCGCAGGAGGGGGAGACACACACGGCTGGTTCCCGGGCCTGTCCGCGGTCTCTAATAACACCCAGAGCAGAGAGGGGGGAGCTCGGTAATGCTTCCATGCACCATTCACCCAGGAAACCCGCGGGTTAGCATGCTAGCTCCTGCTAGCTAACAGCATCCCCCCCTGTCACTGAGTTTGGGGCTTCTTTTTTTTTTTGTCGCTGCGCAGCGTGACAGCAGCTCAGAGGTCTGCCAAGGTCGAGCCGAGCCGAGCTGTCACATGCTAGTATTTATCACTGCACCACGGTGGACGAGCACTAGTTGTCATTTAATAAAGTCCCTGTCCGGGACTTTATTAACTTGCATTGTGGGATAGTGACGGTCAGATCCAGGGGGATGACGGGGCCTGAGGTCGGGGTAACAACACAAGGGTCTAGTGGTGGGATGCCTGCATCCTGTGTACGTGATGATCCGCATACAACGTGCCCGGGCAGGAAACCGTGGTCATGTGGTGACAGCTACACGCCTACTAACGCCACATGAAGCGCGTTATAATCTTATGAGGGGTAATCTCCATAGAAGGCAGTTATGCCGGTATGAAACCTATGCAGTCGTATCATATCTGTGAAACCCGAGCTGTGCTATTGATTGTGATCACGGGAGCTGGTCAGTGTTCTATGTGAAAATCCAGAAGTGGGGATCGTGTGTTTTCAATGTGCCACAGTTCATTCAGGCACAGAGAAACTCATAGCAAAGCATAAAGTGGTGGTTCTGGTTAAAACAGTCCTCATCACACAGCACCACGCCAATTCAGACAGATCCCTCAATAGTATTTTTTGTTATTACTTTTCATTATTATCCTCCTACTTTTATACTAGTACTCACATTTTTAGCCATATTTTATTGTTGTTATTATTATTGTCTTTCTCACTATTGCTGCTGTAACAATGCAGCATAAAGCACTTAAAAGCCCATTGGCCATCACCTGACGATAAATTAGCTGGGGACAACAGCTAATATGTTGGGGCTTCCAGTGTAGACAGCGGTTATCCAGGCCCAGTCTTTACTTCGACGTACACAGTTTACAGTTTTCTTTTATGTTTGTTTATGTTTTGGTTTGTCTTTATCAACAGTATCTGCACATGCACACTTATCCCTCGCCCACAGATTCTGTTTACTCACATGTAGAATCTGTTGTAGAGATTATGTGCTTAAAGAGCTATTCAGCCTCGATGTTAGAAAAGCAGCAGTACAACTGATCACATCAATAATAGATCTGTTCTTTTCCACTATCCATTGAAGTCGAGGCAGAGTTACAAGGAGTCAGTTCAATTTGGACACACATTGTTATTCGCATTTAAACTGTTAAATCCAACTGTGACATGTCAAAATGTCTTCCTTTAAATAAACCCCATTGATGTTTACATTTTGCACCTCTTGGTGTTTTCTCCATGTGAACGGAAGTCATAGCTTTCCTTTGGCTCAGAAGAATTTAATCCATCTCTGGTAGAAGGTTTTAGGTTGAGGATTCATTGTTAGCAGACATATGTGTTGAGGAATGTTTGACCATCCTCACACATTGCATATACACAATACCATTAAGAGAATAGTGCCTACATCATTGTACACATACTCCCTTCTCTCCCAGCAAGACCCAAGGTGAGGTTATAGATAATGGGGCCAAATAGCAGTACTTTGTGGTGTCTATAGACTTCCGTATCTCGTTCAGATGCCCGAGACAGAGAGGCACCAAACTTCAACTCTTTTGTGACGCAAGTAGAGGAAGATATACTGGGATGCTGTGTGAGACATCTTCAGACATTGGGGTGACAATTGCTCATGTTACTCTGATGTTTCTATATTGTTCCACCTTCTGTTCACCTTGATGAAGTCCACATAAACTCTTCTGCAAAAGACATCAGCTGCTGCCAGGAAAGTTCCATTACAATATGCAGGAACATAGACGAAAAGAAAGAGCCCATAGAGTTGGCCCCACAGGAGACCAATGAGGTGGTGGCATGCATGACAGGAGCTGAACGCCAGTGTCACAGGGTATTGTGTAGCCTTGGCTTTAGTCCTTCCACTCACTCAGGCAGGAGAACGTGTCAGTCATGCAGAATGAGACGGACAAACTTTGTGGTTGTCTGCTTCGATAAAGACTTTCAACCTCTTGTATGATGTTTAAATTTTGGTTTCTCTTCTCCCATTCAGATCCAGTTTCCTCTCTCTTTGCTGAATTTGCTGTTCAGTTGAATGCAGTTATGTAACAAGGCAATATGTCACGTGCTGTTGCACTTGGCAGTTTGGTGAATAGCTGGTTCTGTAACTTCACATGTAAAGACCACGTTTATTTTACCTTCCTGTATAATCTACCTCTGAGATTTTCACTGTGTAATTCTTTAATAACGTCTTTCCCACTGCCCCGATGGTCTTGAAGCATGTTGCTTGGTAACAGCAATACTTGGCTGCATTATGAGCTAAAGAGAAAAGAAACCGTCCTTTCTTCGGTTGTTTATTTCGCCTTCACTCAGCCAAGTTCTAGCCTGCCTGTTGTGGGTAAAGCCTTATCTACTATTCTCTCTCTATGTCAGTGTTTAAGCTAACCTACCATTGACATTCAAGTCACGGAGCTGCGTCTCAGTGGTTGCTGGGTTCACTGGCACTAACCACAGATTAAATGAGAGGTCAAAGCAGCAGGAAATACATTTGACCAAAAATGGCTATGTGCTGCTGTGTGAGAAATAAAATGGTCCCAGCCACAGAATAAACACAAACTCAGCCCTTGCTTCTACACACACTAACACATTCAAGACACCTAAATACTTGAGGAGAGGGAGATAAAGTTTTACAGCTGCAGTGACAGACTCCGCGACAGAGGTGAAATAAACTCTAACAGCCATCTAAATCAAGATTGTATCTGCTATAGCTGAAAGCCATGTGGTTGTTTCTCTCCCTACAGCTCTGCTGCCTACCCTGCTCATCACAGCACTGTGCTTGTTTTTTTATGGTTCAGATTTTGACATTTAATTCTCTGTCTTTCAGGGATGAATGCTGCTGTTCGTGCTGTCGTTCGAATGGGGTTATACGTGGGTGCAAAAGTTTATTTCATTCATGAGGTGAGCCCATATTTTTAGATGATAATTATTAATGCCACTTGGTGCTGCAAAACTCTACCTCACGACCTTCTCACTGTTTATATTATTATTTAATTTTGTGTTTGTATCCCATTTTATTGCACAATAATTTTTTTTATTGTTAGATTTTAAAATGTATTCTATATTTCATTGTCAGCCTTTTAAGTGTTTCTTAGTTTTTGCTCATCACTCAATCGTGAAGTACAAACGTGTACGAAAGGTGCTAGATGAAAGTCAAAGATGTATTTTAAATGACTACATCTCATGACTCTCATCTTGTCCCTTTCGTTGCACGTGATAAACAGAAGTTTCTCAGTCTATATGCATGATATGCAGGGATGTAGCAGATGTTAGAGGAGCTTTGGTGCTTGCGCATCCTGTGATCCCAGCACATCTGTGAATGTGGTGGTTCTGCTCGCTCACTGTGTTGTTACATAACATGACATGAGGCCTTGTGTGAAACGCCCCCTCCCACTCGGGCACCACAGTACTCTGGGTGTTCTCCTGCACGATTCAGGACATCGAGGATGGGCCAAACATTAGTCATCCACATGTATTTATTGAGTTTCCAAATGAACCATACTGTTTGTACTGTTTGATCTTGCATGCACTCAAAATACTTGTGCTGTGGTTTAGAGTGCACACTGCACACGACTCCAGCTGTTTGCCTCAAGGTCGTCTCAAGTGTTTGATTTGTTTAAGCACCAGGAAGCTTATCCTGTTTTTTCTCCTGAATCAGGGATATCAGGGTATGGTGGACGGTGGGGAGCACATAAAGGAAGCCACATGGGAAAGTGTTTCCAGCATGCTACAAGTGGTGAGTAATTATCATGGACAGCATTCCACACATCTAATGCAGTTACAGCCGGGGCCACAGAAACAGTTGCTCCCTCTTCTGTTTAAGAGGAACATGCTGGTCATGTCCCTAAAACAGGAGGCTATTTTTGTGGGTGGAAAGGTTATCATTGTTCCCACTTGTCTGCCCCAAGGGTGGGACAGTTATTGGCAGCGCCCGCTGCAAAGAGTTTCGCACTCATGAGGGACGGCTGAAGGCCGCTCACAACCTGGTGCAGTACGGCATCACCAACCTCTGTGTGATCGGTGGAGATGGCAGTTTGACCGGAGCCAACCTCTTTAGGGAGGAATGGAGTGGACTGCTGTTGGAGCTGGTTGGCCAAGGTACAGAGGAAAGATGAAGGCCCCTCCTTGATGCTAGTTTCCTACCTGACAATACAAAACCTGACAGTATTAATACTTTATATAAAGAGACTAAAGGCACAAACTGTTTGTAGGGCTGTCAATCTTCCTCTTTAATCCCATGTGAATATATTGCCTTATTATATTCAAAGTGGAAATGATCCGTTAATAATCACTTTGACGTAAACCAGCAAGGCTGAGGTAGAACTGCAGACCAAACACATTTATAAAATCAATAGAAAAACATTTTTAATATTCAAATTATATACGACTTCTGAAAATGTTCCAACAACCCTAACTCCTTCTTAATAGTAGATACTTCCCATTTATATTCTATATTTTGTTTATAAAAGATAATTATTGTAAGTTATAGTGGAGTTGCTTAATATAACCTTCTGTTTACTCAGGAGATATGTGACAGTTAGAATTTTTATGTTTATCTGTGACAAAAGAATTTCAAGGTTTTACCACCTTTAGTTCCTAAAAGTAAAAAATAACATCCAGTCAAATATTTGGAAGAGGTTTATGATATAAATCATTGATGTTTCTTTCAAAACAAATCCGTGTTAAGGTTTTTTCCTGATCTCATCAGTTACCGTTCCTACTCATCCTTTACTATGATGTCAACAAGCTGTGAGAGTAACCTGTCTGAACAACTGTAAACTAACCTGCGATCCTTTTAGGTCTGATCGAGGACGAAGCTGTTCAGAAGTACTCCGCCCTCCACATCGTGGGGATGGTCGGCTCCATCGATAACGACTTCTGCGGCACTGACATGACAATCGGCACAGACTCGGCTTTGCACAGAATCATAGAGGTGGTGGACGCCATCATGACAACCGCACAGAGGTAAGGTGGTGGAGGCAGAGCAGGTGTATCCTTAAATGTGGGGAGGCCATCAGCAACAGTGCAAAGTTCATGACTGTGTCAGAGCCTGTCGTTGGGAAAATTTCAGAATAAACATGGACATCTGTGCAACATATTTAGCTGCTCACCACTCATAATCCAATTTGAGCCCATGTGGCCATGTACGGTAATAGAAAAGTATTAGTGGAATATTTCACCACATATAGGCTGGATTCTTCTCCATTTGCCGTCATCAGTCAAATGCCTGTTCCTGAGCACATCTGCCCTTTCGTTACATTCCTCCGTAACCAAAAACAGTGATATAAGTGATATTTTCTGCTCTTATCTTTCAGTCACCAGAGGACATTTGTGTTGGAGGTCATGGGCAGACACTGTGGGTAAGAGTGGATTTCATTTTATATGAACTTTATATAAAAACTATAATTCTCTTATCACCTCTGTTTATACACACACTGTTCTGTCTGTGTTCTTTTTTATCGCAGCTACCTGGCCTTGGTGAGCGCCCTCGCTTGTGGGGCAGACTGGGTGTTGATCCCAGAGATGCCCCCAGAGGACGGCTGGGAGGACAAGATGTGTCAGAAACTGTCTGCGGTAACACCATCTCACTGATCTCCCCACAGTAAACCCAGTGAACCACATTGTATCAGCCTCCACGATGGATGTTAATTGTTTAACTTTCAAGTGTTCTGTTTATCTCCAAGGAGTAAATCCAGATCAGAGAAGACTAATGTGGAGGAAAGTGTTAAGTCTCAGTTGTCTGGTGTCTTACTGTGTTATTTTTTTCTGGGTTGTAAATACAATCTATGATTCAGACCCGTTCCAGAGGCACAAGGCTGAACATAATAATAGTTGCAGAGGGATCCCAAGACAGACACGGGAAGCCTATAACCTCTAGTTATGTCAAGGAAGTGAGTACCTTAATGTAAAGAAAGGGGAAGCCAGAAGCATGGAGACCCGACTGATGGAAAACAGCTCGACCTAAACAGCCCAAAACATTCTTTAATAGTTTTATTTTAACAGGATGTTGTGAGTGGAAAAAACAAATCTTCCCTCAGGTAAAGCCTTGTTTACACTACACGATTTTCAGCCCGATTTGACATTCACAGAAGAGTTTTCATGTGGGTGACAACAGTCCCCTATTTGAACTCGATAGGCAGCCGCTATGTTGGAACGCGTCAAAGAAGTGATTAGATCTCCAAACTGCTAGAAATGTAGTCGGGGACAACTCTAGTCAATCAGAGTGCAATACTGATTCAAGGTAGATGTTGTGGTGAGGTGCCCCCTGAATCTTTACATGGCACATATCTCTAAAAAGGTTCAGTAAGAATTAGGTCAAAGGGATCTATTGGCAGAAATGTAATATAAAAGATCATAGTGATGTGTTTTCACTGATGTTTTATCTAAATTTTACGAATTGTAAATTTTTTTCCCTCGAATTGAACCTTTATTTTTTAATACTTTATATTTACATCTGGAGTTGGGCCTTTCTAAGGAGGCAGCCATGTTTTTTACAGTAGCCCAGACTGGACAAACTAAACACCTTTTTGAGTTGTTATGACAACTGGAGGCTACCACAGGTTTGGAAGGGGAGGGTGAGGTGAGGGGTATTCAGCTGCAATATGCAACTTCACAACTAGATGTCACTAAATTCTACACATCAAACCTTCAATGTAGAGACCTGTCGGGGGTTTCTTACTAATATTGTGAGTGTGTTACCCCCCCACCAGTCAGTCGTGTAGTGTGAGCTGCACAGCGATCAGACAGCTTTGAAAATTGTGTAGTGTGAACTCGGCTTAAAATGCTGTAAGCGAGGCCTATTACAAGACAGTGATGACAGGAAATAAGGTCTGCTGAACACTGCTGATTACAAAGTGCAGACACAAGCTGCGCTGACATGGCAGCTTTTATCCTGAGAGGTATCTGTTCGCAGCTCCCGGGGCTGTCGGCATCTTCAGGGCCCTCCTGTGCTTCTGAACGCCTGCGTCACAGCCACAGTCTCAATTTTTCTGTCATGTTGTTTCTCCACCAATCCCCTCCCCCAACTCCTTATAGAACCGAGCAGGGATGAAAAGGCTGAATATCATAATTGTAGCCGAAGGGGCGATTGATCATAGCAACAAGCTCATTACCACAGACTATATTAAGGATGTAAGTACGGAGCATATGGCCAGACTGCCTCCTGTATGACCTCTACCACTGTACTGCTGCCCTGGTGTGGCTTTGACTCTGTTGCTGTTGTTTCTGGAATGCTCTGTCCGACACACTAGTTTGGTAAGACGGCTTTCACTATACTACTGCTCCCGCTGTCAGACCCTGAGTGGACCCCCTCACTTAATCTCACCCCCAAACATTTGTATACTCAAATGTCATGTATTTATAAAAGCTTCACACATAGTTTGTATAATACTTTTTCACACACGTTTCCTGTAAATCTGCTCACAGGGGTTTTCACTGTATTTTACTACCTTCCACTAACTGTCCTCCATTGGTAAAGTATTTTGTTTTCATCTTTCAGTTACTGAGTATTTCTTTTAAATTAAGCACTTCCTGCCTGGGACCCTGTGTAATATGCAGCACAAGCTGACAGCCCCCTATTAACATGACTGAAAAATTAGAATGGCTTGCCTGTGCTTCCCCTTTTCTTCAGCTTTTCTGTGATGTTGGTGTTTCAGTGTGTGATGTGTTTATGGAGTTTTGCATGAACATTTGTTGAGCTTTTTTATAAATATGCTTGAGATGCAATAGTATCATTTCACACTAAGGGTGCGGTAGAATGAAAGGAATAATATCACAAGTTTCCATGATCACTGCTAAGACCTGTATGTTTCAACCTCCCAGCTTGTCGTCAAATGTTTGGGCTTCGACACGCGGGTGACAATTCTGGGGCACGTGCAGAGAGGAGGGACCCCCTCTGCTTTTGACCGAATCCTGGTACGTACACTTCTTCAATTCAAGGTGTAATTTAATGGTAGAGAAAGCTAATATGCAACTATTCTGATAATCGATGAATAACTTTTCAGTGAGTAATTTAAAGAACATATGCTGGTTGCAGCTTCTCTAATATCCGGCTCACTTTGCCTACAATGTTCATTTTGTTCTCTGTAGCACTTATAGGAGAAGCTCTATATGGTTAACATTAAAGCTAATGCAGACATTATTTGTGAGCTCTTCATTTGAGGTGTTTGTTGGGAAAGGTTCAGCTGTCCAGAGCATTTCCTGCCTAATCCTGTGTGTCTGAAGAGAAATGGCTCCAGGTTTTAGGTTAAGTACATTAACAGATTTATGGCTCAGCATGTGCAGCACTGCATCACAGGCAGTGAGCAGCTCATCCCTTCGGGTTGTCATCGAGCTCAAAACTGAAGCTCAAAATGATTTTTTTCTCCAGAAATTAAAACTTGACAAGTGGTTATGCATATAAGGGAGATAAATTAGGATAATGCATTTTTTATTTAATTGTGTGTCTGTTTGCTCACACAGGCCAGTCGTATGGGTGTGGAGGCTGTTTTTGCCCTGCTAGAGACCACAGCCAACACGCCAGCCTGTGTGGTGTCTCTGTGCGGGAACCAATCGGTGCGTCTGCCTCTGATGGAGTGTGTGCAGATGGTAAGTAATGGACTGGGCTGGAGACAGGGCAGACAGAAACACACACACACACGCACACGCACACGCACAAACATACACATTTAAATATCAACGCAAGCACTCAGGAACAACTCAGAGAGGCAGAGTCAATGGGGACATGAGGTTGGAGGAGCTTAAGTAATGATTACAAACAGCACAGCCCATTGGGTCTGGAGTACCAACTAATGTTCACAAGAGAGTTGAATTGTTGGAGACTGGACAGGCTGGTGGGTCTGGTTAATGATTACCCAAAGCATTTGGCAAGATTGACAATGAATGCCCGCATGATGATGATGGTGATGATGTAATAGCAGCCCATCAGCACAGAAACGCACAAAGGGATCTCTCTTGGTATACTCGCTCGACTTGATTGGACTGCGACCGCACTCGGAAGAAAATGTGTCCTCAGTTTTCTTTTGTTTTTAGAATAAACCCATTTAGAACTAAGCGCAGAATAAAAACAAAATCTAAAACCTACGCGTTGTTTAAAAACAACCTCAGGGGGCTCTGTAGAGCTAACAGAATTGACAACTTTTACAAAAGAAATATTTCTCAGCCTATGAAGCAGATAGAGACATGGAAAAAAAGATAGCTTAAACATCTGGCTTTCATTGTTAATCATTGCCATTTCACAAAATTAGGGTTAATTTATTAAAAACTAACAAAGCTGACAAACTCGGGCTTGAAACGCACATGGCTCCTCCGGCTCTAAAGGGCAGATAGCAGTCAGTTTTATCATCGGTCAAAACAAGGTTACATGCTACTTTTATTTGCACACTACAAAGATATTTAGTCTTACATGCAAAACTTGTTATGCTTGTAATAATCACCTTAATATCACTTATTTCACAGATATAAATAAAACAGGGCAGAACAGGATATGAATGACTTAATACTGATTTCAAACTGAATACATTGTTTTCCCTCAGACTCAGGAGGTCCAGAAGGCCATGGACGAGAAGCGGTTTGAGGAGGCTGTCAAGCTTCGGGGCAGGTATGACTGTCATCCTGCTGCGACCAATCCGATATCCCTAAGCCATCACTTCACTCAAGATCAAGACATCAGTTTGATGTTGCTCCCTGTAGACATTAAGCTGCAGACAGGTGCTATTTTAGAAACACCACCAGACTTGTTTTTACTCTGGATACAGTCAACAATCAGCATAAAATTCACTATTAGGGATGCAGACGATTCAAAAATCATTGCTATTTGTTTGCTATCATGAATCCTGACGATGGAAACTAATCCTTGCATTTGTGTGAACATACCTAATGTCCTGTGTTTTATTGCAGGAGTTTTGAAAACAACTTGAAGACGTACAAACTGCTGGCTCATCGTAAACCAGAAACTGAACTGCCAATTGTAAGTCACCTCTTGCCACAGTGACATTTACAAACTGTGTGTTTATGTGTGTGCTAGGAGCTGACAAAGGTGAAACTACCGTTTCTGTCAAATGTCCCAGACACACCAGGAGCCTCCGCCGTGCCTGGAGTGCAGGTTGTTGTGCTTGTTGTTGAGGGTTGAATCAGCCTCCCTGAGACACTGAGACGTTAAATATTTGATCGCTCTGTCCCTAATATCTACCTTCAAATAATGACTCTACTACTGCTGCCATGATGTTCTGTGCTACTGCTATTTTCAGATCTCTTTGTCAAAAGAAGACTTCTGCAAAGAGGTTAACTACAGCATGCTTGTTATGCTAGCATCCGCCAGACAGAATCAGTTATTTCCTGCTACTCAATAGAAAAAAATAAGATGACTTGTTATTAGTCTGTTAATATCCAGAGTGTATTTGCTGTGAAGACTATAACTGTAGTCACTGGTCTCTGCGTATGGGGCCCAGGTTGCCTCAGTGATATCAGATGACACCTGGTCCCCGACCCCCCCCCCCCCCGGTGAGGGATGACTTGTTCAACCCTGTCGGGAGCCGCTTTAGCCGGCTGCTGTGTCTCTGGAGGAGGCAGCTCACACTGAGGATCAGTGAGGTGTGGAGGCAGCGTGGCAGACTCCATGCTGTAGAGCTCGCCTCAGGGGTTGGCTCCCGCTGCATCTGCGATAATGACCACAGCAGGCGCAGCGTGTAGCCGAGTGCAGACCAGGATTCGTCTATTGATTCACTCTGCAGAGCGTGAATAACAAAATCTGAAATATATATTCTATGACTCGCAGAGATAAAACTATCTACATCACCTTTCACATGTTCCAGAGCAACTTCAATGTGGCAGTGCTGAATGTTGGTGCCCCTGCGGCGGGCATGAATGCTGCAGTGCGTTCCGCTGTCAGGGTCGGCATCTCTGAGGGGCACAAGATGTTCGCCGTCAGCGATGGGTTCGAAGGATTATCTAAGGGACAGGTGGGTACTCCACCACTGATTTACTGGCACGTACACTCTACTATTGCTATTAGAATCTCCCAGGGTAGTCGCATATCCGTTAATAATCAAAATGTAACTATTACAGCATAAATATAATGTGTATTACTGTCACACTTTAATCAATAGATAATAATAGGAGAATTGGCTTAGCTTGATGAGAGGCAGGCATCACACAAACTGCTGGCTCCCTGAATGAGATAATGAGGGAAACGAAGAGGATAATCTCCCCAGATTGATGTAAACCAATTTCCCACATATAGTCCCTTCTCAGCCGAAGCTCATGCAGTACTACAGTGAATAGACAGAGGGCAGCAGAGTGTTATGATTAAAACGCTTTTGGAATGATTAAGTGGGACGACCCCCCCCCTCCTTTTCTAACACTGACATAATGAGGGAGTGTTTTGTTTTGAACAAAAGGGTAAAAGCAGACAGTAGTAGGTGTGTGTTAAGGGAAGTGTATTTTGTAAAGCTTTAATGTGGGCTGTCACCTGAGACTATTTTGCTGCTCTTTATCTGGCAAAACTGGTTTTCTACTCCTCTTGTATCCTTTTGTGACACTCTCCCAGTGAGAAATCCTAAATCCCCTCATCCCATATATGTGTCATTCAAAGAGCAGTAGTTAATAAAGCAATCTGACCTTTTATCTTCATTAAAATGTTTCCTGTATCACTGGTTAGTTCAACACCCTGTGTGTGTCCATGCCAGCTGAAATCAGACAGAGCTGAACTAACCCCTTAGGAGATTAGATCAGTGAGAGTAATGCATTTCTATACTTCAGTGCTTTGGAACTCTCTGCTGCCCACCTCTGTGATATCACTGCTCCACTCCCTCTATTTCATACGTGAGAGAGTGTCCAGAAAATGAACTCACGTCCGCACAATCTCTGCACTCAGACCCCAGTGCAACGTTCTAGTAAATACAGAACTGTAGCTCACACAAAACTTTGGGTACAGATGTTTGTGAGAAATGGACCAACAGGAACATAGAAACAACCCTTGTTGTAGTATTCATGAGTTTTATTGCTAATAGATTTTGTTTCCTTTAACTTCAGGTTTCAGCAACACTCAGACATAGTGAGAGTAAATAAAGGATTTAAAATGTTATAGAATTATGTTATTAGGCCCAACATGACATGTAAGAATCCACATTGGTGTTTTGTTCCCCACAGATCAGGGAGATTAAATGGGCTGATGTTGGAGGATGGACGGGACAGGGTGGATCTCTACTGGGAACCAAAAGGTAACGTTTCAGCCGTGCATAGATCTGATCATTAAATACAAAATTATTAAGTAATAAATAATAATCTTGTTGCTTCTCTTGTTGTTTCTGTCTTCAGAACTCTCCCTGCAAAGCATATTGACAAAATTGCTGAGCAGATGAGAAAGAACAACATTAATGCATTGCTCATAATTGGTGGATTCGAGGTACGTTTCAAATTTTTATGATGAAGTAACATTCTCTTACATTTTTTATCCATAAGCTTATTAGCTCCTGAGTTTTGAATTAATGTCACTAGTTCAAATAAGATATAAACTGTTAGAAGATAGATCAATGCTAATTTTTTTATATTTATTGTAATTACATGTACGTATTTTGATGTTAACAGTGTTGATCCTGTCATATCAGTGTTGTCCCATTTAATGTCAGCTCATCCCCATACGGCTCAATACATAGTTATATGTGTAGCTATGCTTCAGTAGAGCTAATGAGAGTAGCTGCATTAGCTGGTTCAGTATTAATTTTCAGTGCTTTAAATATAAGTGTGGAGAGAAAATATGATCCTGAACTTTAGGCTTATGCATTATTTGAATAAAAAGTCACCCTATATTGTAATTAAACTGTAAATATTAATATTATTATCATTCAATTGTATTTGGAAACAGATCAGCGGATTTTTTTTCCAGTCATTTCACGCTCTCCCATTTAGACGCCCACCAGCTTTAATATTCCTGTGATGTATGCAAGTAAATTACTTTCATCTGTATGTACAGATGTGTGTGTATGTACGGATGTGTGCGTATATTTCTGAGAGTGTGTACGTTCGTTTGTGTGTGTGTGTATGTGTGGAGTTGTACCTGTCTGTTTCGCTGCTGTCCGTTGTGATAGACATGGCTCCTCCCCTTGGCACGCTCCACTCTTGTCTCTCCCCTTCCTTCCTTCCTTGTGCCTGCAAGTAGCACCTCACAAACTAAACCCTACCTTCTGAGGTTCCACCCCCACACACACACTAAAGCCCTCGGCTCTGCCCTGCAGGCCTTCCTGTCACTGCTGGAATTGTTAACGGCGCGCGGGAAATATGACGAGTTCTGCGTGCCCATGGTCATGGTCCCAGCCACAGTCTCCAACAATGTGCCGGGCTCAGACCTCAGCATTGGTGCTGACACGGCTCTGAACGCCATCACTACTGTAAGTGATGGGGTCTGGCAACAAGAATAGTTGATCCCTACAGCACACAGATGCATATAAAGCAAGCACACACTCACACATGCACTGAAGCAGACAAACTCAGATTTCCACCAACACATTCACATAGTCAACCAGGCAGTGTTAAAAAAAGTACAGAAACTGCCCTCTTAATCCTCTACAATTCATTCTGGATCACTTGGAAGAATTTCCTGTGAACATGGCATCTGTCGGCTACATCTGGTAAACAAGTTTCTCTAAAAACACAAGACATTCAGTGTAGAGAGACATGTTTGTCCTGTGAGGCTTGGCTGGTAAAGGTAAAGCCGCCGCTCCCTTCCCAGTCAGGTAAGTAAGCGAGCTGCAAAATGGAGGCATGCTGTGAGGTGCACATGTGTCATGGCCGCCATGTTTGCTCTGCCTGCCCTTCTCCCTGACTGTGTGTTTGTGTCCTGCCACATCATCAACCTCAAGATGAGTGGAGCATGTAGGTGTGACGTCGTCTTATTATCTTACATATACTGCACAGCTACATAACACAAACTAACAGCCTGTAGTACTGCTAATATGGACTAGCATGTACATTAAATCTCCTAGACTGATGATTCATTAACATCACAGATTTGACTATTTGTGAATAATATTAAATATGAAAATAAAACAGCTTTGTTCTTGCTGTTTTGTTTTAAGCCTTATTCAAACTAACTTCAATTTAATTAAATAAAACCAGTGGGAATTTAAACAGAAAATCCTCCCTGAGCTTGAATCTTGGCTCGACCTGTCTTCTCGATTTCCTCCTCTTCCTGTATGTGCTGACTCGATCAGTGCTTGTCCTGCCTGCCTGCATATCACACACTGTCACAGCAGATATGGCTGACGTCACGTGGTTGCCCTGTTCATTGTCACTGCATCGAGCCACCAAGGCTCAAAAAATACCTCATCTTCCTCCATCTTCTCCTGTCGGTCTTCCCCTCTCTTCTACTGTATCTCAATCGCTGTCCTTGTACTCCTCTCTCTTCTTCCCATTTTTCATCTCTGTATTTCTGTCCTCCTGTCCTCTCTGCCAAAGGGAAGCCATAGCTGCTATCACACGGAAAGAGCCGGAATGGCAGGATACGCTCTAGCAAACTGAGAGAGGCTCACCCCCACCTCTCTCTCTCAGTAGTGGCTCTAATGCGTTTGCTTATACTGCCGCTTCAGGCGTTTGAGAGTCTGCTGCAGCTGTATGAGGCTCGCGCTACCCATGAGGAGTTATGCATCCCGATGTGTATGCTGCCTGCCACCATAAGTAACAATGTACCGGGCACAGATCTAAGTATCGGGGCAGACACGGCCCTCAATGCCATCGTGGAGGTAAGGCATTCAAAACGCCACGTTCATGATTGCTTATGCAAAGAGGATGAAAATGACACATGATGTCAAGTATCTGTGAAGAGCTTACAATCTACAGACTGTTTTAGCAGTGCATTAAAGTGTCCCACAACATCCAACTAACTTTATCCCAATTCATAGCTAGTCCTAACCACACTTCTAACAACGCCCTGAGTTTAGGGATAACCCAAACACTAAATATATGTACTTTTCAACAGGGGGCACTCCATTGATTTTACACATGAGGCTGAGATCCATCCACCTATTAAGTAGCTGGAGTGCCCCTTAAACTCTGCTGTAACATTTGAAACCGTGGACACTTTACTGCCATAACAGACACCTGATATTAAACTGATTATTAGCACTGGACGATCAAAATATAGTTTTAACCAATCAGATTAAATAGAAATGATGGTTTCCTTCTTTACACATGAGTTTAAGTGTTTCTCAATTTACCTGTAAATCTCCAGTTTACCATTTGATGTGCTCTCTCATCCTTATGCAGGACCCCAGTCTCTAACTGGTGAAAGCAGTGTTTTAGCCTGAATCTGCCTGATATGTTGAAATGTTGCGAGTTGACTTTTGTGCCGATTGATGAATACGCATGTTTGCATTGAAACAAGTATTGTCGTTGTTCTTCCATGTGGAATGTGTTACGCTAACTTTACTATGACTGCCAATCTTGCCTGCTTGTTATGAGTTTCTTGACACTTTTCTTATCTTAAACATGACAGACATTTAACCGGAGGTAGCTTGAACATTTACACTAAAGCGTAACAATGATCAGCTTGTAGTGATAACTTAACATATACTAACATCGTGAGCTTGTTTGCACGCATCAGACTTGTGACCGCATCAAGCAGTCGGCCAGTGGGACCAAGAGACGCGTGTTCATCATTGAGACCATGGGAGGCTACTGTGGCTACCTGGCCAGTGTTGGAGGTCTGGCTGCTGGAGCAGACGCTGCCTACATCTATGAGGAGCCGTTTGACATCAGAGACCTGCAGGTGACTCACTCTCTGCTCTAGCACACACAGACACACACACACACACACACACACACACACATGAATTATCACACTGAAGCAGTGCCATCTACTGGTCAGCATTGCACACGTGTACTGTTTCTCCCCACAGGCCAATGTTGAGCATCTGACAGAGAAAATGAAGACGAGCATTCAAAGAGGACTGGTCCTCAGGTAAGACAATGATATCATGATAAATAAATATAGGTTATTTTCGAAATATATAAATAAATAATCTCAAATTAATAGATAATAGATAGACAGATATGATGTGAATTTTACAATGACTAACCTTGAGTGATTCACAGTAATTAGCGGCAACTTTTTCAAGACAAACAGCTGCTGCTCATCATTGAATAAGTTGTGTTTCTAGCAGAGCAGCTTGTATTCAATAATAATCAGATCCAACACTGATGTCATCAGAAACAGATGATGATGTAATAAAGTACATACATTATGACTATGTAGAGAACCTCCAGGATGCTATTGAATGGGTGCCTGTAGACGCAAACAGTTGTGTTGTATTCTATGTTTGTAGGAATGAGAACAGTAATGAGAACTACACCACAGACTTCATCTACCAGCTGTACTCTGAAGAAGGGAAGGGAGTGTTTGACTGCAGGAAGAATGTGCTGGGTCACATGCAGCAGGTAGGCTTCAACATTTACCATTCTGTACACAAAACTAATCTTCCAGACTAAGCGTCACATAATAAAGAGTTTTCCATATTTGTATTTAGAATAGCATCAACGTTTTATTGTGTAGGATTTAGTGACATCTAGCGGTGAGGTTGCATGTTGAGCTGAATAACCCTCACCTCACCCTGCCCTTCCAAACATGACAGAGAACTTGTGGTATCCCTCAGTTGTCATAAAAACTCAAAAGGAGTTTAGTTTGTCCAGTCTGGGCCACTGTAAAAAACATGGCAAACCCGCTCCCAATGTTAATATAGTAGTATTTGAATATAAAGTGTCCGTTCTGGGCTAAAGAAAACAACAATTTGAACAATTTAGATGAAACACACTAGTTAAAACATCACTAGGATTATTTTATGTTCAGTTTCTGCTCGTATATCCCGTCCACTTAAATCTTACACACTGAACGTTTTAAATTCAATAATGAAACGTACATTTGTCATGCTGCACTTTTCTCTTCATCACAACATGAACACATTGACAACATTGCTAGACTAGATCCTGCCCATGCGCTTACACACTATGGCTGTAAAAATGTTATAACCTACATTGAGGGGAAAAGAACTTGACAGGTTGACATTTGGACCCACTTCAAATATACATGAGGCAAAAGTGAAGCTGTAGTTTTGGCAAGAGAGACAATGGGCAGCTGGGAAGAAAAACAGTAACCTGAGGAGACACCTGAAGGCACCACACAGGAAGTGAGGTTACCTTACATTAAGATGTAACATTACATCGATGTTAAAGCAATATTCAGAGAAATACTGAAGGCAGTGGTGGAACATTAATCAGTAGCATCTCACAGCATTAGGACAGATATGCTTGTTACACACAACATCTAGAGTACTTCTCTCCGTCCTGGTAGAGGGATTGCTCCCTTGTGACCACTCTCTGATATTAATCTATTATAAACACTTACTGATAGTGTTGTGTTATATTGTGTTATACACTAAGGTTGTTTTTTATTATGTTAGACTGTAGTGGATTTGCCAATGCTGCTGCGGTTTGACTAAGAATAGACTCTTTCTCGGTCTCAACAAAAATTTGACGAAAGCATTCAATGTTTTCTGTGACTAAGGAAACTTAACTGAATATCTGAATATAAAATGTGTGTGGTTACAGTATTTATCAGTAGTCTGGATGCCAGACGAACTTAGCCCCGCCCACAACATTTTTTGGTCCGGCAGTTCGGTCTGGAGTCGCTCCATTGGGTAAAAATTATGCCCCGACCGGGCCAATCAGATTGTCAGGGCGGGCTTTATACGATGATTGACAGATGATCAACGGTAACGTAATCAACCACGTCATCAAAGTGCCCTTGGGTTGAATTCGTTTTCAACAAACATGCCTACCGCTGGCGAGCTGAGATGTGTAGATGCTGCCATTGAGTCTGTTTTAGAAGACATCGACAATGGCATTCATTTTGAAAGAGGAACACAGAACGTGGAGGCGACGCCAAAGCACAGCGCTAATCCCTATCGCCCCGGCGCTTGGCTGTTCACAACGGACACTGAAGCGACACTGAACCGCCGGGCAGCGCTAAAAATATCACCCGTTGATCCAGTAGATCGCTGCACGGCTTTGTGCCAGTCACTCCGGAGACTGAAGCACCGCGCTGCGCCAAGGCTGCCTCGCGGTGCTTCAGCCTCCGGTGTGACCGGCACAAAGTTTTAACATGGGAGTGGATGGGAGCCAGCCGTTATTTAAGGCTTGGCGCTGCGCTGAAGTAAATAACTCATAATGCGTTGCTTAGCATACGTCTCATACTACGTTGCTCTGATTGGTTGTAGGTCTATCCAATTGAGCGAAGAGGAATTTTACTTCCTGGTCAGTTGAAACAAGCCCCATAATCACAGCCCAATGGAGCGGTTTCAGACTCACATTCTGACTAGAATTGTGAGTCTGACAACGTCAGGCTAATTTATCAGAGGACTGAGAAACAATCTAAAAGACTTAATTAACACAAAATGACTTTCATACAAACAAAGCTCTGTGTGCTTTGTTTTATTCCGGCTTTTTGTTTTTGGAAACAAACAACACTTTGCCCCGGGGGGGATTAGGTTGTGTCTGCAGAAATTAATGGGATACAGAAAAGAACAGATAAAGATTTAGGGATGTAGATTTGGGGATATCAGGAGCAAAAACAAACACAGCAGGAGTGATAATATATTTACTTAAAAATTTAAAAAAAGTTAAAGGAAATAACACAAGTATTTAGTACATAGTTTAATGTTTGGCATTTATTTATCAACACAGATGCAGGACACAGAAGAATGGGTGCAATTGCAGAGTTTAATAATATAAGATATTCAGTGTTGTCTTCATTTTGCACTGTTTGGTCTCTCTCTTCTTTTGGAAGGGAGGAGCCCCGTCTCCGTTCGACCGTAACTTTGGGACGAAGATCTCTGCCAAGGCGATGCAGTGGATCACCAAGAAGCTGGTTGAGACGTTCAGACAAGGTAGAGTTAACTCTCCTCTGGAGTACAATGAGTGGTGGTAGCTGACCCCTCCTCCTCCCTACAGAGACGTGCCCAGTGAAGCAGAACTTTAGACGGATCTGTCATGGAGTCAGTCTGTTATGATGTGTTGTTAATTATTGATCATTATACCCAACAGTTTAAAGAGAAATCTACTTTTCTGATGGATATATGATGTGATACATCTGATAAATAGTTACACACTGTTTATGTATAAAGACGACAATTAAAGTCGAAACTCCTCTTTTGTTTTTTATGTCTATATCCCAAACACATGGATGACATAAGATGAAGGTAAATCTTTGTTTTTGTTTCCATGTTGGCTCCATGACCATCTGCATCTTACATGTTTAGCTCCATGTCCCTGTCTGTCATTCCCTCTGCCTCCCTGCCACACCTGAAGGAAGCACACGGCCTGTCCAGGCACATGTGGGGTGCAGCTACGATGAAGAATCAATCTTTGTCCTGCTCTGCCCCACATTTCTGTGTTTCTGTGTTACTTTTTGTTGCTTTAGTTGCTCATGTGTAGTGACCGTTTGTGGCCCTGTTCAGACTTGCTTGCAGGGGGTCCAACCACAAGTGTTCAGCTCTAAGTCTGTTTGTTCACAACTGGAATTATAATACGCCTCCACATGTGCGTCCAGTGTTTACTTGTGATCAGACCTCACTTCCCTGCACAAGACTCATTCAGACCCCCCCGACTCTGCTCACTCTTGCTTGCGTCAACCCTCGCACACACGTCTGGACCCATCTAGAAGCTCAACTGTGTTTTATTACTGAGTGTGAACAGATGAACCTAGAGCTGTGAGATCAGAGAACTTGAGATCCAATCTCTCAGGACAGATGTGACTACCATGTTGTCTGAACAGGGCCGGTATCATCACTTTCTCAACTTTTCCATTGTATCAGTTGCACCTCCCAGCTGTAGTCCCCCTGTAGATCCTCACAGTCTTCGTGGTAGCTGCTAGCTAGAGGAACGAGTCATCTTCACGCTGTACAACCCCCCCACCCCCCATATACTGTAAATGTTAAGTCTGTGTCCTGTATGTTTGCGAGAGGCAAAGAGGGGATCTAAAACCCGTTCCTGCTCCTGCCTCCACCACTAAGTGCTCCCGTGTCTTCCTGCAGGCCGAGTGTTCGCCAACACTGAGGACACCTGCTGTCTGCTGGGGATGCGTCGCAGGGCTCTGGTCTTCCAGCCGGTCGTACAACTCAAGGGCGACACTGACTTTGTGTACGTATCACACTCACTGAACTTAAAGTCACTGTGGAGAACACTTTAGAGTGTCTTTAGTGTCCATGAATCTTAAAGTGAAACAAAAGCGAACCCCTGAACATAAGCTAGTGACAAAACTCTAATTTATGAATTTTATTTTATTGTTTGTCGAATATACTGTATATAAATTAAAAGCCCGCTCCCAAATTTGACCCAAAAACTTGTAGATCGCCGACCGGTGGCTGGCTGCGGTATAGGTCATAAACCACCTCCTCCATGTTTGTAAATGGGACATCGACCAAACTAAAAGGATCAGAGTACATTTAAAGTTTTAATTACTTAGGTGGATAGTGGGAGGAAGCAGCGATGCTTCGTCCATCTTTAAATACACATCAGCAGGGATTTGACAGCAGCAAACATATGATACAGTAAAGAAACTTCAGGCAGTGAGTGATCAAAGTGATAAAATGGTTAATAAAGGAGACACATTGGCATTTTAACATTGTTATCTTGACTGCGGAGCCAAAACCCGGACAACTGTGGGAAAATTAGCATGCAAATTATTCCTATTTATGTTTGAGCCTAAGTGATTAGAGTTTCAGTCAACACAAGTCAATCAACAAGTCCTGTTAAATGCGTCCTGCTCCTCGGCTCTGAACTGTGCTAATTTTCACTGTTTTCTAACTCTAATTTATTCAGAAAATAAATAGCAGATTATTTGATGGAAAAACATTGTTGGAGACCTCATTTACTGCAGTAATTGTAAAAGCCAATTTGAACACTGGTCTAATATGACATGATGATGCTTACTCCTGCACTGGATTCCCACTGGTACCATTTGATGTGGGTGGCTGTGTATGTAGCATGTGTGTTTAATGACAGGGAGAGGTCGGGTTACAGGTCATATGGTAACGAGGTCGGGGGGGGATATGGATTTGACTTAGACAGAAATGTGCAGGGGGGGTGTTGGTTTCCAAAAATGGACACAAGCAGGACTCTGAACCGATCTCTTTAATGCCCCCCAGCAGTCAGAAGAGACATTACATCTGTTCCACATGTGTTCATCAGACGTTAATGTTGGAGTTAGGACCCCAGTAATGAGGTTTCCCTTATCTGTCTACAGCCACAGGATCCCCAAGGAGCAGTGGTGGCTGAAGCTGCGTCCCCTCATGAAGATCTTGGCCAAGTACAAGACGAGCTACGACGTCTCGGACTGTAGTCAGCTGGAGCACATTGTACGCAACCGTCCCAAAGAGTCGGACGCTTCAGTAGCAATGTGAAAGGCCCCCTGTGCTGCCCGGGGGTCTGCAACGTGTCTAAGAGTGAGGCTGTGTGTGTGTGTGGGTGCCAGTGTGCGTGTCATAAAAGAGCTCCAGTTACCACAACCAACCATGTTCAATTCCTGTGTGTGTCATTTCCCTTCATTCTGTAGGCTCTGCAGCGCTTCTTCTAGACGACACACACACGTGTACGCTTGGGCACGCCGTACACACACCTGCCCTGCCGTGCACTTGTGTGTCCTTGTTGCACTGGATGTTTAGTGTCAGCGTTGTTAGCAAATTGCACTTTCCCTGTCTCCAGTCTCATGAGGACAGAAACAACACTGTATCTGCTGTACAAACCAATATGTGGGTGTGTGGGTGTGTCTGCCTAGAACCAGTGTGACCCTCTGTATATTCAGTCAGACTGACGCAGTGCACTTACTGCTACATGTCTAGAGAACGGCGTGCTGCGCTTCACACAGAAACTAATATTTATCTTTTTAACATTGTTATTATTTTGCTTGTAATCATGGATATATATATATTAACTGTCGGCACTGCTGTACTGAGTAGCTGTCTGTCAAACTGCACCAACAAGATAGATGTGTCAGAGAATAATGTTTCCAACAGATTAAAACCAGACAGTGTAACCTGCTGAGTCGTGTCCTTGGATTTATTTCTCTTGATTCATTTATCAACCTCTTCAATCACTGAACATCTCATTTACGTCGTAAGATCATCTTCTTCTATACTCTGACAATATCATCAACTTGTATTAACAGATTTTTTTTTGTTGTTTGAATCACTATGGGAAGATGGATAGAACAATAAGGGAAAGTGCTCCGTTCATCCAGAGCCTGAGCCCCTGGACTGATCAGGAGCTAGAGGGAGTGAAATACTAAAAGGAAGATCATTTCCATCTTTTTCTTTGTCATCACTAAACCTGAAGCAGTCAGGTATGAGTGCATGATGTACATGTGCAGTAGTTTTCCATGAAACGGAATGGAAGATGGGCCAAAAAAGAATTCAGTAAATTTTTGGTGTGGATCCAGGAAAGATATTTTTCACTTTCTTCCGAGATAGAGCGTCTTTTACAACATTACTCAAAGAAGGGGACTAATATTTGTGAGCGTGTGCAATATGGTGCCGATCCAAAAAATTGAACTGTGGTTGAGAATAGTTTCAATCAAGAAAAGCAGGATCAGAGTGAATCAGTTGTTTCTCCCAGATGCTCGCAGAGATTTTATATTCAGCATCAGAGCCAGCAGGTGGCGGCAGAGCACCGTCGCATCCCTGGGCTTCCCGGGTTCACCGGGTCCACAATGACACGGTTTCCCTCCATCACTGGCTGTCCGCTGCTGCCTCTCACACGTCCACTGCATTGTGGTTCGGTGCTAAAGTAGATTAACAGTGTGTGGCCATAATTAGGAATTAATCTTATCATTTGAAGGAAAATTTCTATTTCCCGCGGGCATATTAATTGTGTGTACATGTAATTGGGTGTCTATTTTTTTCCCGCCTAAATGGAGCTCCTTTTCTTCCTTAACTCGAAGTAATTACATGCGTATACATCCAGGCTGAGGCCATCGCCCGGCGACAGCGCTGTGGCGTGAAGCGTAATTTGAGGAAAGAACACTACCTGAATCCCCTTTACTCCCCGTAGACCCCGCCAGAATAATTATCACCCCTGACTTAAAGCGGTGCGGTTAATTCCAGCCCTCACGACAACACATCCGCACAAAAAGCCCAGACGTTTCCCCTGAATCGCTGCAGTTTGCAGTTTCCTCGGCCCCCCCCCGCTGGGAGCGCTGCTCATTGTGGAGGCATTTCCACGTTCGCCGGCTCCTTCTCTCCGAGCATGAAATTAGTAAATCCAATAATTTGGGTTGATTTAAGAATGCAGGGGCCGACTGCAGGGTCACACGCACATTGGTAATCAATACTAATCACCATTTCACTCCCCCTCCTCCCCCACCACCTTTAGACTCACATGTGATCTCATTGCACTGATTAAAGGTTGCAAATGAAGGGTCCGGATTCTCATCAAAGGTTCGCACACCGCACGCTCCCGAACTTTGTCTTCATTTACTTTTACATCGTCTTCGCACAAGGCCCCAGCTACACGTTCTGAATCTCCAGAATAGCTCGCGAACTTTGACCCTTTCAGATTAAAAGCCCATTCTCCACTCTCTCTCGCACACAAAGTCCAATTTGACTTCCAATGAACCACAGTGGCTGGAAAATTGTGGCGCCTGTAAAAAGTCGTGAAGAGCAGCCGATGTGGAAACAGACGACTGCATATATAGGTATTGTGATAACAACGGCAATGAGAGCCAATAAATCCTGGTTGGCTGAAGATCGAGAAAGCAATATTTAGTTTTTTCACCAAATGAATCACAGACGCATGACATTTGGAATTAATATTTATGAACAAATCAAATCGATGCAAAAACATTTGCACATAATACGTCGAGGGCAGAGATGAAAAAGCCGAGAACAGCAGAAGTTATAGATTTGCCACGGTCCCCATTGGCTGCATTGAAAAGGTATCCCTCTGCTGGTGCTGCATGGCTGCCAAATAAACAAGGGATTTGATCCACCCCTCTCACACACACACCCACACACAAACACACACACACACACGCGCACACAGACGAGACAAGCTCTGGGTTTAAAACAAGTCCAGCTAGCTACACTCCCACTTTAGGCGCCCTGCAATACTAATAATCGGAGATTCTCCCTCTGACGATTAAGACGCCCATGGAGGCATGGAAAAGATCTCAATTCCATTATCGTCTGCGCTGCCTCACTCTGTCCACTGAGCCCTTACTTACTTATTAGCACGGGCCTGCCGTATTTTGTTAAGGGAAGCGCTTATTGAAATCCACATGAAAAAAGGCAATTTCCCTCGTTCTTTCTTTTTCCTTCCCCCCTTTTGCTCCCTCACTCTCACACTTCATTGGGATCAGACAGATCTAAAGAATGGCATTTGCGCACTAATGAAATTCTCTCTGCATCATTTCCGATGTTAATCTCCGCATTGGAAACCGACTCGGGAGTCTTTATTTACTCGTTTGCATGTGACAAACGGTCAGAGTTGACTTGAATCCCCCCCCCCCCCCCTCCCCCCCATCCTGCTTAACCGCAGCTACAGGCTGGGAGCGCCGGGGCCCGGCTCGGAGACTGCAGCTTCCACTTTGATGTATTGGAGTTAATATCTTCCTGACATTTCTCAGGACAGATTTTCATCACTGGATTCATCTGTACTTTTGGGGGCCGTGTGATAAATGAGTCGGGACATTCATTTTCCTCCCCTCATCTCTCGCCCTTCTGTGCAGAGGAGATGTGTGTGTAGGTGTAAATATGTATCTGCCGTGGTGTGAATCCTTGCATGGGGGTTCGGCCTCCTTGTGTGTATGTGTGTGTGTGTGTGTATGTGTGTGTGCATGCATTTGTATACGTAGCCCCCAGTAGCTCAGAGTGAGCCGGAGTCTGGTCGTGAGCCTACTTGTGACACGAAATAGACGGCGGCGTTAATGGAGCTGACGTTAATTTGACAGAGCGCTCAGTAACATGCAAAGTCACTCACAGTTCATGAGAATAATATTAACTCGGCATTAACATGCACGGCTGTCTGTCGCACCAGATGCCGAGCGCTTTTTGGAGAGAGAGAGAGAGGGAGAGCTCTGCAGCAGCAGTCTTTCTGGGCCACGAGTGGATGATGGCTGGAGTTTATGTGCAAGAACGAGAAAAGCCTCATTCTCACTGTGTTGGTGCTGACACGCTTGAAACTCCGGTGCCGCGGCTGCAGGGAGACTCGGCTCGGCTGTCATCCAGCTGCATTCTGGGAATAGCTAAAACGTAACCCCGACGACCTACAGGTTGTGGTTCGGGAGCGGGTTTGGACGTAAAAAACACTACACGATGGATATAGCTTTTTCCACTTGATGAATTGCTGGCATGCCCTTGAGCAGAGCAACACACACACACACACACACACACACACACACACACACAAACATATAAACCAGGTGTAGCCAGTGGAAATGCTGAGGGCTATTTAGTCCCAGCCATTAACACTAATCAAAAACCACTTTACCTGATAAGAACTGCAGGGATCGTCTCCCCAACTACCGGCACCCCCATCCCTCTTTCGCGAGTATTGACCCGGCCTGAACAAGGTGCCACTGGTAAGAACCATGAGGGTGATGAAGAGATAGAGGTGAGAGCGCTAAGCTGTGGCAGAGCGCGACAACAGGGAGCGTTGAGCTGCTGAGCCGGACGATCGGGAGGCGATCTGTCGCAGGCTGAACAGGTAAGAAGGCAATTTGCTGTTCACACAACATGCCCTACATGGCTAGACACAAGCACATTAATGCAAAACACACCGAGGGGAAAAATACGGCGTGCCACAACACACACACACACAAACACACACAAGCAGAGAGAGGCCTGTGTAGGATGTATTGGACATTGACCAGACCTCATGAAAGATTCAGTTATGTAGATGGACTGCATGTTGGGCTGCCTCAGTGGGCAAAGGCCACAGGGGCCACCTCCTCCTACACCTCCACCAACTCCTCCTCCTCCTCCTCCTCCAGGTGATAGAAACCTCGCGATGTCACTAAAATACAATAGTGCATCGTGCTTGTTTCGTCAGCAAATATTGATGGAGAATATTTGCATTTTTTTCCACCAGGAAGACGAAACAGTGACGATACAAAACTGACTACATCTGACATTAAATCTGACTGGATCCTTGGTATGATGTGTTTAAAGGTGCCATGATCTCTCTCTCTCTCTCTCTCTCTCTCTCTCTCTCTCTCTCTCTCTCTCTCTCTCTCTCTCTCTCTCTCTCTCTCTCTCTCTCTCTCTCTCTCTCTCTCTCTCTCTCTCTCTCTCTCTCTATATATATATATATGAACAATGTCTATGGGGTTGTGATGAATCCAGGACTGTATATGATGATGGACGTCGTGAGACATGAACACTAATCATTTCCGGTCATTCATAATGTATTTTTAAGTGTTCATTTGTCCGATTAGTTTAGTTTTAGTTATTAGCCGTTGAAAAAAACAGGAAGTGACGTCATGACAGCTGACCCTGTTTCTTGATTGGTCGGATGGGTGTATGGGCAGAACATCGGTGGCACAGCTCCACTTCCTGATCCCTACTGAAGAGTCTGACTCCAAATGACTCCAAGTGTTTTGGCTTCATTTTTATACAGTGGGAGGAAGTTGAGATGCATCGGCCATCTTCATGCACAGAATATGCTTGGGCCATCATTTGACTTTGTCCCTCAGCCAATTCATTTGAAGACTGAATGTGTTTGTTGAGGCTGATGAGACTAAAATGTTTTCTCAGCAAATGATTATCAACTTGAAATGGACTAAAAGTAAACTTGTATTCAAATATTACATCCTCGAAAAAGGGAAAGTCGAGGGAAAATCTCCTCCGCTCTCATGTAGAATCTCTGAAAGCGGCTCTTGTTTTATCCCTCGGCTCTCCTCGGCTCCTCCACCTACACAATCCCCTCTACCAGGCTGTTTGTGTCTGCGCCGGGTTTTTTCATGTTTTCCACTCTCCCAACAGTGATTTCGGCGAAGGAGCACTGTAAATCTGCTGTGTGGCAGCGGTGGTGTCAGCACCCACATGGATGCTGGAGTCTGGAGGCTGTTGGGGCTCGGGATCATGGGGAGGAGGGGAGAAAGGGTTGCCGAGAAGATCGTGTTGCAGGAAAAGACAAGAAAACTGCGGTGCGTCCTACTGCAGATTTTCCACCGCTCCGTACATGCATAATTCAATTTGATATTTTCCCATTTTGTGGTTGTAAATATTCATGAATGATAAGAGCTCAGGGCGAACTTCTTCCAAAACTTGGCGAACGGGTGGAAACTTGCTTCCCTCGAACATGTGTCTTGGCCGGAGTTGTTTTTGTTGCCCCTTGCTTTAACAAGATCAATATCGCAACATCGCTGTTCCACCCACCCCCCCTCACTACATAAAGTGTTATGTTGCACCATCACCGGCGCGTGAAAATAATGAATTCACGGCTTGACACAAAGGCGGATGACGGCATATTTGAACAGTCAAAGAGAGCGAGAGAGAGAGAGGGAGCGAGAGAGAGAGAGAGAGAGAGAGAGAGAGAACATTCCCAAAATTAATTTTCATCTCCAGGGTTCATGCATATTTAATAGAGAGCGCTTGAATATCATAGGGTAATACTAGCCCGGCGTGCATACAGAGGCCTGGGCTGCGGAGAGAAAATAAACGACCGTGATCGTTGTCATGAGCAATAACTCTCTGTAGAGCTGGGAAACAAAACAGCCAGAAATGCTTTGATGAAGGAGAGGAGGAGGAGGAGGAGGAGGAGGAAGAGGAGGAGGGGGGTGGCGAAGGAGAGAGAGACGTAGCAAAGCGAAGGAAAGCGAGCGAGACAGAAAGAAGCTGTAGCAGAGGTTAAATGCTGGTGGAGTGATGGTCCCCTCGGATGCAGCTGCCGTGGCTGCCGCTGTCTTTGTTTTGCGGGGGGGGGGGGGGGGTGGGGGTCAGAGCAAGGGAGTATGGGATATGGGGATGGCGAGGGGGCGGCGGCGGCGGCGGCGGCTGACGACTGAGTGACAGTAGTTGACAAGCCCTGTGGATGGCATCCCAGGAGGCTCTTTGTTGCCCCCCCCCCCTCCCTTCTTCAATGAGTAAACACATCACAGAATCAGCACATGCGAGTGTGTGTACGTGTAGCTCGTCTCGCACGTACACAGGACTCTGCACGTTGAAATGCACACACACACACACACACACAAATCCTTGAGAACACGCTCGCACAAACAAATACAAGTTTTGTTTTTGGGGTTGTCAGTGAGGAGCAGACTGAAAACGAAGCTCCAACCCCCCCCCCCCCCGTTTTTTTGGTAAGCGCATATCAAACATTGAAGCATCCGCCATTACTGTCTCTAGCGTCAGGGCGCGCGCTCCTTTCACCTGTGAGCTCCAGGTAGCGCAGTGCAGCACATACGGAGCGAGTGTCTGTGTTTACCTATTAAAAGTCCCCGGCGCTTATCCCACATTCATCCCACGTGTGGGGGGGGGGAAAAAAAATGAGGCATGAAACAGCGTTGTCATGCTGAACAGAATTTTAATTACCGACCCACTCCTCCCTTCCCGGCATGTGCGCTCCCAATTGGTCTGAAATAATGGCGGAATGAAAAAAAAAAAAAAAAGGGGAGGAAGAAGAGGCGCCGTGAAAGAAGAGGAGACCTCTGAGCGGTTAGACAGCGCCATTAACACGCGGCGCTATCAGAGCGTTCAGGAAAAAGGCAATATCAGAGTGCAATATTGACAGCATGCGGAGCGACTCAGCCACCTGAAAGCAATGAGAAGAGGGACGAAATATGGCAGTCATTTTCTTTTTAAAAGGTACCAAGGCTCTTCTTTCTTCTACTGGAGAATTAAAAGCGTCGGTGCTAAACCTGCCTGTTTGGAATGGGCCCTCATCTTGGCCTGTGCTAAGGCTGCGGAGCTACTTCAGTATTCCTCGTCATTAGCGATTCCTCCTCAAGCAGTTCTACAATATTTTCTATTGTTTCTCTGTGGTGCAGAGTCAAGTCAGCAAAAGTTGTGCTCATCCTACCTGGTTTATCTACAATGAAGGTTTTATAGTCCATTTTTTTTTCATAAATTTAAACTAAATTGGCTTTGTTACTGTTCATGTGTCCAGTTTATGAAGTTTGAATAATTTATGAACTGCTGCCCCCCCCCCCCAACACGTCAGCTATTTCAGAGGCCTGTTCAGCAAATCAACACAATCCTCACAAATTGTCAAATAAAAGCTCTAATCAGCTCAATTTTAAAGCTTTGCTGCAATAAAACAAATGTTGCCCTTTACTTTTAAAATGAATTGCCAAAAGAAGAAGGGATTCTATGAATTCTATGATGGAGATCAGCACCCCTGAATGTCTGTGTCAGTCTGACATGGAGAAATGAACAATCGTCTGGTCGGGCCACTTTTACCCTGCAGGCCGCCTATTGCTGACCAATGCCGTGATTTATCTGAGGACATAGAAGAAGACTTGTTCAACTTGGTCCGGTGACTCCATATTAGGCCCCCACTGACGGCAAGGCGCCGTTTGCCTGGTTATTCACATTGTATTGATATTTTGAACGTACTATGAGTCCATCTTGCACCAATTTGACTCCACACTCCCTCGCCCCCTTAACGATACACATTACCAGTGTGCAGCCGGTAAGATGAATCGTTCTCGAGACAGAGATTTCTGAAATGAGTAGGTAGAAGATGGAGAATTTGAGGGAGAAGCCGCCACATACGCTGAACGCACATTCCAACCCAGGCTAAGAGAAGCAGGGCCTGTGTTTCTCCTTCAGCTGAGCGTTGCGACGTAAAGCTGCTGAGATGTGAAGCGGAGCCAAAGACTGACGTTGATCTGCCAAAACTTGCTTGATTAGGGCGGCTCTGCCCCTGCCCCCTTCTCCCCACACCGCCCTCACTCCCTCGCCTCCCTCGGATCCCTCCCCCAACTCCCTATGAGCGCCGCCCCGGCAAAGCTCTTCCCTGACAGCTCAGGGAACGCCACTAACTCATCTCGGGCCCCGCAGCACCGACACCCCGCTTGTTTTATTTCCCACCCGCTAAATTGAGTCGTAAAGACTTGTAAAAATAATGACGGGAGCAGAATGGAGCCGACGGATGCGTACCAGTTTTTTTTATTTTTTTACACCCCCCCCTCTATCTCCCTGACTTCACCCCCATGAGTCCCAGGTGGGCTGTTTGTCAACCCACTTAAAAGCTGTGACAGGTTAACAAGAGCGAGGAGGATATTTACGGAACGCTGACCTCTGGCTCGGCTAAATTCGGCATTTTGATGCAGGTGTGCGCCAAATGTGTAAATTGACCCCCCCCTCATGTGAAGGATGTGGAGGTACATCTGAGACATGCAGGACAGATGTGCGGGATCTGTTTATACAGCAGCCTCCTGCACCTAACACCCGGACAAACGGACACGGTAACACAAAGCCAGATCCGTGCGGAGGTGGAGAGGATGGACTTAATCTTTAGGCCCAGTGTGAGAACACACAGACACACATTATAAATCCCACTTAGGACAAAAGCGAATCAATCTTTCATATTCTCTATCTCACTCTTTACTCATTAACCGTTTCAGCATTGATTGGTATCCTGTGGCAGTTAACCCGTGTTTAACAAAGGCAGTAAAAACGGGAGGGGGTGTTAAATTCAGTCTGAAGCAATACAATTCATTAAGTGTAATTTGTTGAGTGTGTACCCCATAAATCATACTCTGCTGGGTGGGAGCACTGCAGCACTGTACGGTGCAGGGGTGGCCCCGGCAGAATAATGCAACCCAACGTGCAGAATCCTCTCTCCCAGAAGCATGCTATTGCTGTTAGAGACCAATGGAGCCACAGGGAAGGGAGGTCGCACGTTGTACAACCCTGTTAACGTGCATAAAAAAAAGTCCTGCAGCATTTAATCACCCCCCTATTGAAGATTTTTCACACCGCCAGGATTTCTTCACTTGGATGGTACACCGTCTGCAGGAGGAATGGAACGTCCATTAATCTTATTGTTCAGGGAAGAGGAATTCCAGCGGAGCGGCCTGACAAGTCGGAGGCAGAGTGAGGTAGACTGACTCTGCTCAAATGGTCCCCTTGTGGACTGATGGAGCGTGCTCTTTGTTGTAAGAGACTGATGTCCAGACTCCAACTTCTCCCCTGGATTAAGCCATCGCTCCTGACCCTGTATCTGTGTGTGTGTGTGTGTGTGTGTGTGTGTGTGCACATGTGTGTCCTTGTACATGCCGACATGCGTGCCCCCAGTCAGGTAGCGCTCCTGCACTTTTCATCCCCTCAGGACTTGTCCATGTGTGAAGGAGGGACGCACTCAGACTGCAGCTGCTGGTAAAAGCTTTACGTGCCACCGGTGTCACTATGGATCTCTTGTCACTCAACTGCATCGAGCGAAATGGACAACTGACAGCCATTTCCTTGGAGAAGAGGAGGAGGAGGAGGAGGAGGAGGAGGAGGAGGAGGAGGAGGAGGAGGAGGAAGAGGAGGTGATGTCCTGCAGCCATGTTGGAGGTCAGGTCCTGGCAATAGCAGCTGTGAACTGTTGCTGTAGGCATCACTATATAGGGAGTTCCCCAATTTGTAGTGGTATCCATATGTTTAGTGAGGTGTTTTCTACCCTTCATAATGCACTTGACAAACAGTGTACAACCGATGGTCACTAGCCGAGCAATATATACCATCATGCATTGCGCTCGCAGCGGAGGGAAGCGACACAAACATTTGTAGTGGGATTTTCCACTGGCCAATGTCATGATCCTGCAACAATGGGCGTTTTGACAGGCGTAGAGAAAATGCTTTTATTTATTTTTCTGATGAGCTCATTATATTGTGCTCTATATAGAAGAGCCTTTATAGTAAAGTAGGGGTTATTGATTGAGTGGGCGTTTTTGGACACAGCCTGGGTCTGCAGCACTCCTCTAATGTAGACCCCTACCCGTCCATAAAACATGGGAGGAGTCAAACTGATTAGCATGAATAAAAAGTGTATTTTTGTTCCTCAGCTTGAATTAATTATATTCCCTCTCAGCACGGAGAGCAGCTGAACATATGCAAAAATGATCTCAGCAATTTCCTCGAATAAAACTGAAACAAGATTATTTCTGCTTTGGAACGACTAGAACAACAATCCTGTTCTGCATCGAGTAGCATCGGGTTATGTATCAGCTGGCGTGAAACAGCTTAAACAGCTCCATCAAATTAAACGAACATTAAAAGCAATGCTTAGCAATAAATGTACCCCCTGCAGCCCCCACAGGCTGCGAGATTTGAAACAGTAAATCCTGTGTGTGGCTGTGAAGGGTACAGTCTGTCTGCATGGTGAGATGGTTGCTGTGGTTGAGCTCATTGACTATAAAGAGGGATGAGGCATCTCAATTTCCTCCCACTAGCCAGAGATGAAGCCAAAATATCACCGATAGGAACACGGCCATCTTTCATGTAGTCAGAGTCTGGGCCGTAGCAGGGGGAGGGAGCCGCGGTATCAAGGTCTCAGCTGTCAATCATGACATTTCAACCCCCCCCCCCCCCCCCCCCCCCCGTTCTTAAAGCATCGAATGACTCGGTAAAACGAAACTTACTGGAATAACTAACACTTGAGCAAACAGTGTGATAAGAACTACCTAAAAGGACAGAATTCATCTATGAGAAAAATGAATTGAACATTTTTTTCATTTCGGTCTGTGTCCCATTAGCTAACATGGAGAAGGTAGAGATCATGACCTATATTGCAGAGAGACACCTAGTGGCTATAGAGACACTTCATGTCTGTCATGTGTTTATATACAGCCTGTGGTATGGACAGCTACTGACAGTGTGGATATACAGAATTTTAGCCATTTTAAGTAATTTAGCTCGAATATCCTGTGGTGTATAAATGTATTCATAAATGTCTCCTTTATCACCTCTTGTAAACAGGGATTGTTTTTGTGCAAACTAGACCACTCTTATTCTAAATATGTTTTGATTATGAGGCATAATTCCAAATATGACTAAATGTGGTGTCACAACGGGTCTTTTTGGAAAACAAACATTATATAGATTGATTGAAAAGACGGTGACTGACAGGAAGAAAACATTTACGGGGCGAGTTAGACTCCCCAGCAAAATCAGCATCTCAGACACCGGTGATTGTGGCGAGTGCAGAGTTAAGTCATTTGCTTTTGTCATTTGCCTGCTGGCGAGCACACTCACAGCAGAGAGCCACTGTTTATTTAGGCTAAGTGAGCTGCGCTTCCAGCTACACATTGTACACTGTTTTTGCACCGAGGGGGTGATCGGGATCAAAGAGACGGGGACAGTTTACTGCGCTCCGCTAACCCACAGTGTGTTTGCAGACGGGCCTTATCACGCTGTTTACGACAGTATCCTGCAGCAACGCCACAGGAATCTTTTTCGCGTTATTGTTGTTTTCCTACCCGGGATATTCAATTATGCAAAAAAAAAAAAAAAAAAAGAAGACAAAACTCTCCTCTGGACCTCCACCATGGCGGCTGGCAGACTGGCTAGGCAGATTTGCGGGACACCGACAAAGGCTTGAAAAAGAAAAACAGGAAACAGAAAAACTGTCAACTCAGGAGCCTTTCATTGGTCCCATAGAGACAGACAGGTCTTATAGTTCGTGTCAGTGATTGAATAGACTGCGCCACCGTCTTTTTTTCTCAAAGCGAAGAAAAGGGGGCACACATGCTCTATCTGGAAGCAGAAAATAGAGGATCGTTCTGAACTCGAGGAACACGATTCCAAAAGAGCTGGTAATATTTTCTGCACTTCAGAATCTTTGATTTAATCTAGAAGTGACTCTTTTATCCAGTTACCATGGAAACAAGTGCAGTTGGGGCAGGGGAGAATAGGCAGGGGGCCTGATAAGGGGAGGAATGGAGACGAGTGCGAGGGAGGGGGAGTTTCATTTAGGAATTGAGGGGAGGGGATGAGGGGATGAGGATTAGCTGTCACGATGAAGAAAAGGTGTCTGTCCACAGCTTTCTCCGCGTCTCCCTCTCTCCCTCACTGTTTTTCAGACTCACTCCCATCACCTCCGTGTCCTTGACAAGGCCGCTCACAAAAAGGTATTTATCGGCCGCCATTCCATTAATTACCATCCAATTAGCTACTCCCACAGTGGCGCCGCCGCGATAGCGCGCAGTGTCAAGTCGGTTCACTGCGCGAGCCCTGACACCTTCACGTCCGACGCCTTTTCTTCCCAAAACTCGCAGTGATGGGGCGCGGAGAGTTCCCACAAAGAATCCCTCGGCGTGCTGATGCGTCCATTAAAAACACACATTCATCGCCTCGCTTGTACATTAGACGCGGTTTCATTTGTGAGTCGGGAGATTTGTCACTAAACAGCTATTTAGTTAATTGGAAGGGCAGCTTAGCCTCGTGTAGTTGATGTGTCCTGCCTGACGTCTTTCATGTCAGCGCGTTACAGGCTTATTAACGGGCGGCCCCCTTGTACACTCCTCTCAGACCTCCTTCATTCAAAAGCCTCCGAGGGGAAGAGCGGCGTAAAAAAAAGTTTGGAATTACTTTTCCGTCCGGGGGGGGGGGGGGGGGGGGGGGTTGGCATAGCCGGAGACAGCCTGGCTAATTGGTTTGCTTTGACACTGGCCCACTGGGCTGTGGGCAAGGACGAGCATGTGGCATCGCTGACTTGTTAGCATGGAATTAGCCTCGGAGAGGAGAATTGGCTCGACCACCTCCGGCCACTCGCCATCACACCACTGCATTACACATCGTCTGAGCCCTGCTCTCTGACAAGTGCAAAACAAACACACACGCACAACTGCTGACGCTCCCTCGCACAAATTAATGCAGCACCTACCGCTTTGTGAGCACATGCATATGCACTCACAAACTCATTAAGCCCATAGCCAGGGACTAAATACCCCGAGAGCTTTTTAGTTGCGAGCTCTGCATTCACACCAAATCAAATTCTACTTTCTCATAACAAGCTCCCACTCTCCAGAATCGTAACCCCCGTTAAAAAACGCCCGTCCTCGTGGGTAACAAGCATATTTGCTGGATGAATGCAGACAGTAAGCATGTTAATGTGTGTACAGTCGGGTTTATGATGATGCTGGTATCTGTGTGTGTGTGTGTGTGTGTGTGTGTGTGTGTTTCGGGTGGGGTATTCTGGGCTGAGAGGCTGAGTCGGCAGCACATCATCCCACACACCAAGCGCCTTGGGTTGTTGATGAGTTCTTTAGCCATGCTGTGTGGACCCCCCTCCTGGACTCGGAGTTTGCTGACTGAGCAGATGCTGCAATGGACATGCACGCATGCACACATACACACACACACACACACACACACACACACACACACACACCCACACAGACAGAGAAGTCTGCCGTCTTCCTCTTTGATCAGGCAGGCAAAACACAATGTGAGTTCAGGGAAGATAAGATGTTGATGTTTAAGGTGATTACAAGTGTGTGCACCACTGTGAGTGTGAGGAGTCTGTCAGCTTTCATTCAGATATAGGTCATTTGTTAGTGAGTGTGTTAGTTTTGTTGCACTTCAAATAACTGCAGCCTCGGCTCTGTAACATAATAAAAATAAACTTTATACGGAGGTTCTGACTTTGACAACTGACGAAATAAACAGTCTTGCTGTCAACCACATTGTATTAATAGCTAATTATATTTGCCATCCATTTGCTGATGTTTGGAGAACAGGGTGAATAACCCTCATCAGATGCTGTTTGAAGGAATGTGTGGTTGCTGTGGGTGGAGAGAGCTGGGGTGCACAAAGCATTACCCCCAGACAAAAGTCAACAGCCATGCTAGCACAAAATGTATTGCAATTCATCCTGTGGGGATCAGGAACGTCACAGATATCAATATTTCATTCAAACCACAGAAGAATAAAAGTCAGGGGATCACAGTTCATCCTCTGGGAAAACCTTCTGGTGCAGAAGATCCTGGGATATTTTATTGAATGACACAGTTTTTCATTGAAAGAATATGATTGCACACCTGATGGTGGTGCAAGAGGAAAAGTAGGCTTCATTCTCTGAGGACAATGAAAGCATGAAAAATGATAGACAGTAATTTCACTCATTGAAAGTTCTCAGTCTGGACTTAAGTGGTGGTCTGACTGACTGAGACCCCACTCAGCTGACCTCCTACAGTTTGTCAATGAATCAAACGTATTTTCACCCTTTAAGCTGATCTCTTCATAATGATTGATAGATTTCTTAAATTGGCTAAAGCCAGAGCTGCACCAGACTAATTTATTCAGCCCCTGCTCACCCCTCTCTCTCTCTCCACCTCTTTCTCGCTCATGCCAACACACAAACTATCTTTAGACACGTGTGTAAACTCAGACTGGGTAAAAACAACTTATCTTGGTCCACTGGAACAGAGATGACGTCAGGGGCGTCGTTAGCCCTGGGCGTCCGGGGCTTTAGCCCCGGATGTTTTATGAATAGCCCCGGATCAATTTCGCATCAATTTTTTTTTTTTTTTTTTTTTTTAATTTTTTTTTTTTTTTTTAATTATAGCCCCGCGATAACATTCGCTGATTATAAAGCAAACGTTTTTCCAAAGCAGTCATGTATGTTTTAGAAAATTCAGATGAATTGCTCCAGTTTCTCCCCTGGCCATAGAACGGGCAGCATATCCACATTGCGTTGGCATAGATAGCAACCATCTCTAAGTGAGGAAAGTCAATGTTCGCCCCTGGGCTAAGCCCCCGATGTCTCATGATCCTAACAACGCCCCTGGATGACGTCCATGTTTATTTGCATATAGAGGAGGAAAGTGGGATCTGAGTGGTCACAGGAAACATGCAGGATGTACTTTAATACCTATAGGTGTGAACAGACAAACTCACTGCTGTCCACTTGTGATTGGATCCCTCATGACCAATGTTGATGCCGCGTCTGAACAAGGCCTGGTTTACATAGCCATTGGTGGAGCTACACTACTAGAATGTGGATGCTATTTTTGCCTTGGATTTACCAAAATCTGACAAAGGTAAAAGATAGTTGTGTAGTATGCACTCGGCTAAAGTACGATCCATGAGCCTAACGTAAGTGCCCCTAGTGGTTTAAAAGAAATCTGACCACACGGTAGACTACAGCTACAGATGGTTTAGTTGGCGTTCCCGTCACCGCTGTGAAATTAAGCCGGCACATCACACAGAAAGAAGCAGCTCCCACTGAGCAGATTGGCATGTGCACCTGAACCGACTGCAGTCTGGAGTCTCTCCAATCCATTTGTAAGACTGAGGAGGGAAAATGAAGTCAGGAAACACTCCTCTGATAAAGCCTCACCTGAAGAGAGTGGATGTGAAGACCTTGCCAGTCTCTGCGTTCCCACTGATTCTAGATGAGAGACATTCGATGCCCAACACAGTTGTTGCTGTGGATATGGCATTAGTTCAAAATCGCATGCAGGCGTCCAAGTTGTCTGGGAAAGCAAGGTCATTAGCAACCCTTAGATGTAAACCAGGAACAGTGGGAAGGTGCAGAGAGAGAGAAAAAAGGTGTCTGAAAGGAGTGATTACAAGCATGACCTTTCATCTGATGGCTCACTAATTGAATCGTGTAGTAAATAGATGATGATGGCGGTGGTGGCGATGACGAGGATAATGAAGAAAATGGCTATTTTCTTTTATTTTTTTATTTCACCGCAGGAGTGTGGGAGAGGTAATAGGAGTGATTGCGGTTTAAATGGAGGGCGCTGTAGGAAAAGTCAAAGACACGAGAATGACATGAATAATACAAGAAGTAGCGAGATAAAACCAGAAGCCCTGAGCTTGCACTAAAATAGAACTAACCTCGCAATTATTACTGACACAGGGCGAAAATGATCATTATGGGGACCATATACAGGCCGTTAGTAATTTAGAATGAGCTACGGAGCTCAAAAGGTAATAGCGCTAGAGGCGAGCAGGGCATGAATTTTTAAAAAGTTTTTTCCTACTATAAAGAGGGAGAGAATATACCTCAAACAACCATCAGACACATGAGGGGGGGGGAGAAGAACGCGAGCGGCTTGAGCTGCTACTATTGATGCCACACGGAGCAGAGAGTGAAATGATTGACATAATCAGAATCATAATAATTGCCACGGAAATAACACTGCCAATCAGGCAATCATGCTGGTGTGCAGGCTATGGTAATTGGAAAACATGGTGACTGACAGGATCAGTGTGAGCCGTCCCCAACAAGACCTGCGAAAATTGCGACTGGCACAACACAGAGGTGGCCCGAGTCGAGTCAGCGCGAGACAGAGGGGATAGCCTTTTCATGACCACATGGGGGGAGAGCTCCATTTTTACTCTAAGACGCACAGTATTGAGCAGATTGAACTGGGCAGAAAGTCATGAGTCAGTGAAGACACATGCTGGTTTCCTTTTCTCTTCAAACAAACCCTCACGTCCATGCAAATCTATAAAAAAAAAAAAAAATTGTTTGACTGACACTTTGCAGAGCCTGCGGGCAAAAACCATGCTGCGGTTTGACCGTAACAGAATAAGCAAAGGGGAAGAGAGGGGGGGGGGGGGGGGGGGGGGGGGGGGGAAGCCGTGTCGTTCCCATGCGTTCAAAATGTGGATTTGTTATGTGGGCGGCGGAACATAAAAATCTGGACTCAAAGCAGGACTCGAGAGATGTGATGGTAAAACTTCAAAAAGTTGATTTACTGCAAATAAAACAAGGTGAACATTTTTTAGGTTTGCGCCAGAGAGTGAGAAACGGAGCAGAGCAGACTGTCTCACCGGAAGAGGAAGAGCCTTCACATGGACAAAGTTACTGGACTCTAGATACATGACACAAGGACAGTGATTTGAGAAAGGTTTATTGCATAACTTGCAAATATCAGGCTTTTGGTGGAAGACAGTTGAAGTTAGTCGGAGACGAGTTTTGGTTGGAATCCATTCTCCAGAACTGGTTTCTAGTTCAGGTAGAGTGTTTCTATCCCAGAGTGAAGGCGAATGCAGACTGGACGCAGCCAAGCGAGTGGTGAACCTGAAGCTCGTGCAAGTATTACAACAAAAGGCCATTTTCAATCCTCATAACAACATCTGAGAGATTTGACCGATATAAGAGAAGAATCAACCAACATAAAGACACAGAGACATAAATATATGCCAACTGAGCAGGTGCTCCTTTGTAGCTCAGGATGGATTTATGTTCACACAGCAAAAAGAAAGTGGCCGCATGCATCAGGGTCCAACTCCAAACAAGGTTGTGGTGATTTGATCTCAGGAAGCATTTGGGTGCACTCAGACCTGAACTCAGGGGTGACCACATGTGATTGGATCATTCAGGACAAATGTTAATACCAAATCTGAACAGGGTCAAAAGAGTATATGCAAACAAGAGTGGCAGATTTAAACAAGGTGCAAAATTGGCCAAAGGTGCTGTTCAGGTCTAGTATAAAAAGGTGAGCCGCTCATTGAGCTAATTGGAGGATGGATCTTTGTGCACGTGAGATGGTGCGAAGCAGGTAGAACAAACAATTCAAACTAAACTGATCTATAGAGCACATAACTCCACCAAGGCTCAAGAGCCCCCTTGAATCCAATCAAGCTGCACCTAATATAACACAGTCATAAATACCGGTGCCCTAAATATGTCGTTTTTTTGTCTTCAACATCCATAAATCATTCCCCGGGGAGAAAATAATGAAAAACTAAAATATATATATATATATAAAATCTCTCACAGCTTTTAGGTGAAGAAAATTCCGGATCCTCAAATTCTCTACTTTTGAAATGCAAACAGATAAAACAGAAATGAAACCTCGTTGGTGGAGGTAACCAGAACTAAATGTGTGGCTCCTGACATGGAGAGCAGGGTGAGGTGAACACACCGCAGCGACAGGAGGCCGTGGACCCGAGGCAGCGTGCACACAGAGGTGCAGGGAAACCCGAGACCGCAGCAGGAACCAGACCCCGAACGCTGATGGTGAACAGAACAAGTCTGAGCGGCGTGATGAGCTGCGGCCTTTATACTGCAGCGCTGATTACCGGATGAGCTTCAGGTGTGCGGCAATTGGGACGAGTCACCACGCCCCCCCCCCCCACACACACACACAAACACACACATTGGCACAAACACACGGAACCCTGGGAAGTGGAAAACAGAGGGAGAACAAAGAGAATGAGTCTACCCATGACGGCACGGCTCTGTGGTTTAGGAGCGGCCGCATGTGCACGTGTGTGTGCACACACACACACTTCAGAATCTGATTGATATCAGTCGACAAACCGTGAATAAAATATAAGCGGGAGAGACAGCGCCCTCTGAACACCAAAACGCTCATCAAAGTCATCCTCGACACTGTTGGCAGAGCACAAAACTACAGCTGATGACAGCAACATCTCCCTGAACGTGCGCTCACTTGAGAATCGGTATCACATATCAGGTGCTGAAGCAGAGAACAGTGATACAGAGGAATGTGAAGAGTACATTTCACTTGTGTCACATCTCCTGTTCTTATTGACCCAAATCCCCCAGTGCAGTCTTCATCCCGGTGTGTTGGATAGACTAGAAGACGTTTGTGAGTGATAATCAAATTGATTATTTGCTGCTTCTACCCTGCTTCTGACTCCTGCTTCTCACTCCTCCTCCCCACTCCTGCTCCCCACTCCTGCTCCCCACTCTTGCTCCTCACTCCTGCTCACCACTCCTGCTCCCCACTCCTGCTCCAAACTCCTGCTCCCGACTCCTCCTCCTCACTCCTGCTCCTCACTCCTCCTCCTCACTCCTGCTCCCCACTCCAGCTCCCAACTCCTGCTCCTCACTCCTGCTCCCCGCTCCTGCTCCCCACTCCTGCTCCTCTCTCCTGCTCCCCACTCCTCACTCCTCCTCACTCCTGCTCCTCACTCCTGCTCCCCACTCCTGCTCCCAACTCCTCCTCCTCACTCCTGCTCCTCACTCCTGCTCCTCACTCCTCCTCCTCACTCCTGCTCCTCACTCCTGCTCCCCACTCCTGCTCCTCACTCCTGCTCCTTACTCCTGCTCCACACTCCTGCTCCTCACTCCTCCTCCTCACTCCTGCTCCCCACTCCTCACTCCTCCTCCTCACTCCTGCTCCCCACTCCTCACTCCTGCTACTCACTCCTGCTCCCCACTCCTGCTCCTCACTCCTGCTCCCCACTCCTGCTCCTCACTGCTCCTCCTTACTCCTGCTCCCCACTCCTCACTCCTGCTCCTCTATCCTGCTCCCCACTCCAGCTCCCAACTTCTCCTCCACACTCCTGCTCCTTACCCCTGCTCCACACTCCTGCTCCTCACTCCTCCTCCTCACTCCTGCTCCCCACTACTCACTCCTGCTACTCACTCCTGCTCCCCACTCCTCACTCCTGCTACTCACTCCTGCTCCCCACTCCTGCTCCTCACACCTGCTCCCCACTCCTGCTCCTCACTGCTCCTCCTCACTCCTGCTCCCCACTCCTCACTCCTCCTCCTCACTCCTGTTCCTCACTCCTGCTCCCCACTCCTTCTCCTTGCTCCTGCTCCCCACTCCTGCTCCCCACTCCTGCTCCCCTCTCCAGCTCCTCACTCCTGCTCCTCACTCCTGCTCCCCCCTCCTCCTCCTCTCCCCCCTCCTCCTCCTCATTCCTGCTTATTCCTTGTTTCAACAAAGAACGATGTAAACTTTAATATTAAAGAAAAGAACGGTTAATTACCGCAGCGCTGCACATTTGCCAAGGAACTATAAACTAACCGACAAATTCAAAAAATGGAAAATGTATTGAATTACAGAGTGGATATAGAGGGCTTCAGAACATAAGATCACAGGTGATGTCTCAGCGGTCTCTTCTTTGCTTCACTCATTTAATATTAAATTACATTAGTATCATCAAAACCGGAAGAGGTGTGAAGACTTGGGTCCTCCTGCAGTGGACACAGCTTCAGCTCCGACACAGCCCTCTGCATGCACACCCCCTTTCTGTCCTATCAATAAAGGCCATAGAATATCTTTAAAAAAGAGATGCTAGCCCATCAAAACCTGAACTTTTGAAGAGTCAGAGGTGTTTTTTATTTGGGAGAGTGGGACAATTCAAGGCATTTTGCTGTAATGATAAGTTCCTACAAGTGTCCCAAGTATTGCAGATGCCAACCCACAAGAGTGGGACATTTCTGAAATTTGCTTTAATGTAAAGTGCCAACAAGTGTCCCATGTATTGTGCTTCCCTAACACCAAGAGACAAGACATTGCTAGGCATTTTGCTTCAATGATAAGTGCCTAGAAGTGTCCGGCTCATTCTGATTGGTCGGGACATTTCTAGGCATTTTTGCTTTAATGATAAGCGCCTAGAAGTGTCTGGCTCATTCTGATTGGTCGGGACATTTCTAGGCATTTTTGTTATAATGTAAAGTTCCTAGAAGTGTCCCAAGTATTGTACATGCGTAGAAGAATATGATATCATTCATCTTTGCTCAGTAGGTCTTTCTTAGTATAAACTGCAGGTGTACTTTAAATAATTCTATTAGTATCCCCCACGAGATGAAAGTAATCAGCGGCTATCGGTAAAAAAGAAAATCCATATTGTGCATCTCGAATGTCTCCTGATTAAATAATGAAGATCATTAGGTGGGCTAAAAGTTTTTTCTCCCCCTCTGTTTGCTGTCTCCGGAGATGATGAGTAAATCCACCAAAGGGACTTCTGATCTTAACCAGCCTCTAATCTTCCTCCTCTTTGAATCCACACCTGCAACCAGCCTCAGTCCTGTGAGAACACATCATGAATTGCAACATGCCTCCCACCTGCAGGTGAAAGCTGCAATAGTTTCCACTTATGTTGAAATAAGAATGAACTATTCACGGTTTCGGTCTGCTAACTGATTTCAATGAGTAACTTGTGTGATCATCAGGATTGCATGTGACTTGTGAGTCTGAGGTTAAGACTTGGTGTGGTTCTCAGCTTCTCTGAGGGCATTCTCACACCTGGAAATCTGGATCCTGTCCGAACCAAGAAGTGCATTCACAAAAAGTCCTGTTTTGTTTGAATGGAAAAAGATTCATTAATCCTGTTCATATTGTTGCCTCTATTGTCTTTTGTCCTGTTTCAATTTCCTGCAATTGATCCGAAAGTTCAGATGAGCTTTTGGTGCGTTTGCCGGACCATGGTCAACAGCACCTTTCACACCTCATGTTTAGGTTCAGCATGAAAAGTCAGAAGGTCCAGACCAAAGTACAAGACCGAAGTTAATGACTCCACATCATAAGTGTACAGCAGGCAGAGAGAGTGGGGGAGAAATAACAAGAAGAAATGGAGTTTTCGCTGATCGTCCAGAGTCTGGTTAAGGTTTCACATGAACACACACCCACCCACACACTGAGGTAGCTGCGTCTAATATCTGTGCATTCAGGCTGTTCGTGATGAATAAACATGGATTTGCAAAAAGCCTCATATCCACACAAGGTAAAAATTCACGTCAGTCCGAACACACCTCGGCAAAACCTCATCCACAGGAAATGGCTTTTATGTTTGATTAATTCGCTCTGATGTTGTGGAGGACGGATAATTGCTGCCAGGATTATGTTGAAAGTGTGAATGTTTTTCGTCCAAGCAAAAAAAAGTTATTGAAAAACTATCCTTTTGCTTTTGCAGGAAGACGTGTAAAGGATATTTCTCTCTGTGTTAACAGTTTTGATTTTATTTCTGTTGGATAGGTAGTGTGGATATATCAAGTTTTTCAAGGACAGACCTAACAACTTTTTATTGGCACCTTCAGTACTACTGTTACATTATGTCATAATTAATAACTCTGTTTTCTGGATTAAATGACATCAAATGTAAAAAAAAACACCCCTCCAGTCTCCCCCCCCCGTCCTTCACACTAGAAGCCTGGCTGGAAATCGTCTTTCCACACCAGCCCATTGTGGCCTCGGGTTGACTCAACCTTAAGTTCACCCCTCTCACACACCCCGATTTCCTCGCCACGCTAATCTCCCGGGTGCATTTTACTGCACACGGCTCGCTGTTTGTCTCAGGCTTCAACTTGCAACCCCGGGGCAGGTAGCAGTAATGGGCTATACAGGAAACAACGTAGAAAGCAGGGGCCCGGCAGTGTAGATCCTAATGAGAACAGGAACCAACAGACACAAGGGCGCGCACACACACAGGCACACACAGGCACATTTCTTACTGGAGCCACAAGGGAATATGATTATTAAAAATGGTTCTTGTGCAGCAACATGCCAGTCACTGGATTCTCAGGGCTTTTATGTAAAGTGTGCTCTCAGCCCACCCATCACAGAGGAATACTCAGCCGACAGCCCAGGGTGTCTAAATATAAACACACCTTTCTTTTTTGGTCCAAATGAAAGGAGAATAGCTACAAAAGGTGCTAATGAATGCTAGAGGAGAATTATCAAATGTGTTTCACCACTGTACAGAAACGTGATTTTACGGTTTTCAAAGAATACCCATAGCTTTTGGTTTCCAATAAAATGGTTTGCACATATATTCATCGCTAAAATTTAAGTGTGAGTACAGTTGCACTTCAATGCACCTGCTTTATTAACAAGAGTGTAAGACAGTTCTCATATTCCAGGCAGGTACTTGTAACAAAATTTAAGTGGCTCCATCTGCTGTGACGGCCTTCAGTGAGTGTGCATTTGTGTGTGTGTGTGTGTGTGTGTGTGTGTGTGTGCACCCTCATGAGGGATTGAGTCTGTTCGCCAGACTCTGTCATCACATGCTTCCATGCTTTGTAAGCTCTTGAAGGAACCCACATTTTCCCAGTCAGCAGTTTAAAGACACGCGCGCACGCACACATACGCAAACACACACTCACAGGCGCACACACACACACAGACACACACTCACACACTCACACCCACAGACACTCTCACGCACCCTCACCATGCTCACACTCATGCTTTGTTTTGGTTTTGCCTCCTCCTGGCAGGCTGTTCCACTACCTCACCAAGTCCACAAAAAGACCCCCCCCATACACACACACACACACCTTCTTTAAACAATAAAAAAAAGCTTTTACTTTACCACGTTGCCATGACAATCTGACACACTGGATGACAATGTCCCCTTTTCCTGTCAGCCAATGAGCCGACGTGACGTGAAAGATGTGTGTCTTTGTGCTGTAAAGTATTTCTTCCTTGTTCATAACGTGAATTACATTGTTTCTGATTTTGAAATGCAACATTAATGCTTACACTGCATCACAATTATTCATAATAAAAACAACATTAGGTATTTAGGTTGTCAAATCCCAGCAGCGTCACACTCACATTTCTTCATCATGGTGCAGGCAACACATTTTCTGCAGCGTTATCACAGCACCAGGACATGATTAATGTATTGCACTGTCAATAGAGCAAAAAAAATGTTTGAGAAGAGTTTTGTAAACTCCTCTGCAGAAGGGAATTGTGGGAATAGAATATTAATGCCAACTTTGTTTGGGGGATGTTTTTCTAAACGGGACAGTCGATTTAGAAGTAAGAAAAATACGCCGCAGACACTTCCTTGTGTTTTTTTTCTTGCAGTGATCAGTGGCCTAAATGTAATTTATGTGAATAATTACAGATAATCATATTCAATTATGCACTTAATGCTAATATGACTAATAACACGATTTAATGAAGACAGCCATGACAATTTAAAATTAACCAAAGTAGGCTGCTTTGCTTTTTAATTAAAAATCTGCTTTTTGGAGCAAATGTGTGAAAATCTTGGGTGCCTTCCGTCCAGTTGTTGACAGCAAATACACAATACAGGTGGTGTGTGTCGGGTTGAGGGGATAATAACACGCTTAGCTGTTATTATCATAAATATTGATGTAGTAATACAACCTTGACCGCTCACACATTTCAGGGTCCGTAAAGGTCACGTCATGCCATGCCATCAAACCCGGCAGGAAACTGATTATCACCGGCCCCTCCTCGCGCAACACATTATTATTTGTAGAATGGCTGTCGCGCTGCATACTGTATGAAGGTCCCGCACAACGTTTGTTTTATTCAGTCACCAGTGGGCAGACAGTTAATGCAACGAGCGGTGACTGGTCGAAACGTAGAATGTGACCTTTGCTAAGGAGTGCCAGCGCCATTAGCTGAAGGTCAGACCAGACGACAGATTCAACATTGGCCACACAGGAACACAAACCCAACGCCAGTCATGGCTCAAGTGGATTGATCTGCTTGTGGTTCACTTCAATGAGGGACTCTGACAATGATGGACCGTTCCTCTGTACCCACATTACACGGGAGGCAGGCTGTTGTGGCTTTCCAGCAAATGGCTGTAGCCACTTTGACCTCACGCTGCTTTCACATCACCTCATTCAGACCCTGATATGAGCATCCGAGGTGAAAATTTCCATATTCACGGGAGTGTGTAGTTCCGAGATAAAGATTTCATGAATTTCCGACAGCTACAACATGTCCAACTACTGAAGTGTCAAAGAGCCTCCGGCAAAATGGCTGAAAGTGCAGTAAGTTTCATTGTTAATACTACTTTTGCTAAATAAACAAATTCACAAAAGTGTTAATTTTACTGGTGGGACTACACCAGCAACTGGGTTAACATCTTGGACCACAAAAGTCAAGATAACCACCTTAAGGTTTATTATTACTAACATAGACATAGTATACAAGGATGGACGATATGACATCCCAAAAAAGGAATCAGAGCACCTCGATAGCCTCTTAGTTAATGGCTGCACAAAATGACATAAGCCCTAGTTTTTACCACCAAAAATCTTTTTCTTGTAAATACAGCTCAGAAATAAACTTACTAAGAATAAGAGGAGACATGAGTTGACATTTAAAGCTGAATATTTTCTCCACAAGTCTAGCTCGGCAGTAAGCTAGCTCACTGCATGCTAATTCATATTTAGCCTAATTTAAGCATGGGCTATATTTTTTAAGGTCCATTTCCTGTATGAAATTCAACCACCCAGAAAAGTTCAAAGTGGCTGTCATGAGAATGAGGTCAATCTAAAGCAAATGTTTACCACATAAAAAAACCCATATATTCCGTTATGTATAACTCACGCTCATTAATTCCACACTCACATGGTTGGTTAACATTTCTGAAAGTAAGAGCTGAGTCCTCTGGACAGTGTTCATCTGCGTCTGGGTGGTTTCTGACCCGAAGGCCCTGTTAACACTCATGACATTGGCACGCTCGCACTGGTCTGGATAATGGAGCAAAGGGACGACCTTTATGATGAATTAATAATTGATAGAGTAATTGGGTTGGCCTCTTACTGGGCTGAGGCAGCCGAAGGTTTCGCCTCGCTCTGCTCAAAGAGAGCCATTATTCTGCAGTGTGTGGCCGGCAAAGGGCAAACAGCGGATCAAATATTCACCATGGAGAACACACACACAATTATCTCGGACTTAATGGGGCTGACTTCACCCAAAAGAGAAAAAAAAGAGTCTTTCTCTAAATGCAACGAACTGGCGCTGACCACAGTTATCAGCGGTCACCTTGGAGGAGATGGTCAACACCGCGGCTAATGTGGCCCGTAGACGCGGCAGCGCTGGAAAATGATGTTCATTTTGCTTTGTCAACAGAGTAGCAGGGCTATGATTAAATATAAAAGGGTTGAGGCGGGGTTCGGGGGCTGGGGGGAGGGGAGGGGGGGGGGGGCATATTCTCTGCAATTAGACTAGATAGCACTTGCCACGGAATTGCTTGATGGGAGATGATCTTACAGGAGGGTGGCGCCATCCACATTCTGGGATGTCACTCCTCCGTCTGTCCGCCCTCTCTCTCTCTCTCAGTCTGCCTTTGACGTGGAGATGATTGCGCTCTGCCATCTCCCCCTTAAACACTGCCATGGCTTGCATATCAAGTTTTGACAGCGCAGCTTCGCCGTCCATTAGGGCGTAATTATGTTAAAGATCTTTTATCTATTATTTGGTGCTTAGCTGTGTGTACGCCAAAAAACGCAGGGCGGTCAAGCTCTAATTGAAGTCTGGCGTTTAGTGACTCTGAGTGCCTTGTAGGTTTTCTGTAATTGGCCTTTTGAACACTAATGGTATGTCAGGACTAATCAGCTCCACAGTTCGGGGCCCAAAGTATGCTTTTTGAGAATCAAAGCCAGCAGACTGGTATAAGAGCACCGCAGCCTGCTGAGTGCGAGCCCATTTCTGGTCATTACTGGCTCGTTGGTATGCTGTCGATAACATTTCCTTTACGTCTACTTATTATTGTGAGAGAGGAACGTGGGGGGTTGGGAAGAAAGCTAAAAAGGGAGGCGGGTTCAGAGGGTTCTCTCCAGCACCCGCGATGAGCTGCCCTGTCTGACTTATGGAAAACATTGCATATTAAGCGGCTTGAGCTTGTTTGTTTGCTCACACATTCACAGTGAATAGCACATGTATAATGAGTAGTTCCTATTTGTGTTGGCTGTGGCGTGCTCCCCCTCTGCTGGCCCCTCATATATTATTTCTTGTGGTATTGTTTTCCAGCTGTGAGAGGACTCAACATTTTTCACGTCTGAAACACATCAGGACTGAGAGGAGTTTGCAGCCTCGCAAGAGGAGATTTCACCCACCGTGTGTGTGTGTGTGTGTGTTCTATTTATTATATATATTTCCATCAATGTTGTGTTGAAATATCACCCCCCTCCCCTTTCCTTGGTTTTGCAATAACAAAACCTGGAATAACAGCTAAAAATGGATTGCTTTTAACAGAAGTGTAACAAAAGAGCCTTGCAGCGGAGACATGTTCTTTGAAGTATACTTCCCGCTGCTCAAAGCGGTGGAGGTGCAGCCGATCACCTCCTGAATACTCTCTCAACAACATGAAAACTGGTTTAAACACAGGAGCCGAGATGAGCACAGATGAGTCCACCGTTTACAATAAAATAAAGAATAAAAACACATTGTGTCGTGCCAGTCCAATCCCTCCTCCTCCTCCTCCTCCTCCTCCTCCTCCTCCTCCTCCTCCCTGACTGGGACTGTAGTTGAAAAGCATGTGCTGCGATGTGCACAGCAGGTGCCTGCAAACGCCACTGAAACTCAGTTAAACAAACCACAACTGCTTCTCTCTCTCTCTCTGTCTCTCTCTCTCTCTCTCTGTCTCTCTCTCTCTCTCTCTTTCTCTCGCTCTCTCTCTCTCTCTCTCTCTCTCTCTCTCTCTCTCTCTCTCTCTCTTCTCTGTCGCCGCTGACGGGGAATCAAAGCAAGAATGCTGACACAGAAAACCAAAAAAACAGCGAAGCTTGATGACAAGATCAAGTGGAATTGGTATTGGTTTGGCGGGAGGGTCCCATGCTGGATGTGCAGAAGCGCCGCTGCCTAATTAGTTATTCGAGACCATCTCTGAGACAGCGCTCGGGGCAGGTGGGCTGTGAGGAGCCGTCTGGATCCCTGCTGGGATGAAAGGCGCCTGGTTGTCACACAAATTTGATTGGATGGTGTTTAATTGCTGCACCCTGGTTGGATGGAGCATTTGTTAATTGTAGCCAAATCTGGTCCGGGTTTATGTCCGTATATAAGGGTAAAAGCATGTGGACATGAAACATATGGCATGGCAGCAATAAAGCAGATTTATGTGGGCCACTGTGTGCATAGCTGGTGGGTTTCGGCATCAGAATGAGCATCCTCTGTTTATCCGGACTTGACAAGCAAGAACTGCAGCCACCGCGAGGCAAAAGCCTCGGAGCAGCATTTCACAGGCTGGCTGATTATTTCTAAGTTCTGTCTCGGTACCTCCACTCCACAGAGCAGGATGCACTGCAGCTCCAAACTGAGCCGAGGAGCAAAGAGGCGTGAGCAATCAGAAAACAAAATCATAGGAAGCGGGCCCAGAGACAATTGACTAATCCGGTGCAAACCTAGGATCTGGGTCTTATTGACTTACTGTCAGTGTAATCCATATCATAACCATCTGCTCCGGTGCTGCGAAACACCAAGGGCATATTAGCTGTATACCTATGAGGGTTTCAGCTGACAGTAGCCTGAAGGGCTCCGTGGAGTCATTTGGAAGAGTACCTGTAAAGCCACGCTGCATGAATCCTAATTCTGTTATTGTGTCTTCCTGCTGAAAGCTCAATCCTTGTTTCCCCTGGGTTAACACAGGAACCCTCCCCATGTCCGCGCCACAGGAGGCGTCTTCCTGCAGATTGATGCGGAGTAAACGTTGTTGGAAACTGATTTTTATCTTTTGTAAGACGTCTATTTGTGATAGAATTATCACGGCACTGAGTTGTGAACTAAAACAAATGTGTTTGGTAAAATCAAGAGCCGGAAGCAAATCGTTCACATTACGGCTAATCCAAAGCAATGCTTCCAGAGATACTAACTCGAGCATTATTTTGACTGGCAGTTTCCTGAGCCTCTGTTTACATCAGGCATGGTCATAATAAATGGACAGACCGAGCTGCAGTTCAGGTCCTTTGTGAGCCCTCAGTGCAACAACATATAATAACCTCCGTGGGCCAGAGCACACACAGGTCATTTTCTGTCAACCACCTCCAATAACCCTCTTTTTATTTGGTGCTTCTCAGAGTCAACGAACCAGCCAGTCGACTGAACGTCAACACAGTCAACATGGCTGACTCTGAGGTTTTAATGAAACCTGCTGAGCTGGGTTGCCACAAAATATTTGGGTTTTGGACGGTCATGTAAGCCAGGCTGATTTACACTGCACATCCGTAGTCGTTGTAAACAAGCAATAACCATGTGTGTCAGGAAAAGGGAAAAACAATCTCAGTGCTACTTAGATTAACATTCAGAAGGAATAATGTGCCCCAAGCCGCTCTATCCAAAACACACTGACTGTCAGTGGGTGAGGTTAAGGTTAAGGTTACTTTATTTAAAGAGAAGGCATCCAGTGAAACGGTACACCCTGGAAATATTCAACGTTTATCTTTCTCCGAACTGCAACTCTCCTCTGCAACTCTGTTTCTTTGTGATTGTCAATTTTGTATATCTGTGGTATCACCAAACAGGTTTTGTATCTATCGAGAATAGATAGATACAAAAGGTGTAACACCCCTGAAACACACTACCTAGCAGCCCTATCGCTGAGTTCTCCAATTCCACTGTGACAAGCCAGAATAAGGTCTTGCTTCCCCCCCTCCCCGCTGGCCTTGACTTTGACCTGGTCACAACTTTGAACCCTTTGTGCATATTTCCCCTGATGTGTCTCACTTCCACTCTCTGCTCCCGGCGGAGGCCTTCTGTTCGACTGCTCGTGCAGGGTTGAGTAGGGTACGGCGGCGATAGGTAGGTAGGCAGCCGTAATCTAGTCGTCACTAAATATCAAGTAGACTGCCAGGATAACAGCATGTGACAACCCGGGATAAAGTGCTCCAGATGGGTGTTCATTGCGCGTCTATTCCTCTTCCCCCTGTCTTACTCCCTCTCGCTTTGTGTCTGTTTCCTCTCCCCTGTGCTCCCTTTTCTTGTTACATTGCGTTATCCAAGGTCTGATCCCTGTTCTTAGTTTTAATATCTTTCTCTCCGCCAGGTGAATCTGAGAAAATGAAACACTGTGGGCAAACCAAGGACTCTGACGTTTGTGTGTGTGTGTGTGTGTGTGTGTGTGTGTGTGTGTGTGTGTGTGTGTGTGTGTGTGTGTGTGTGTGTGTGTGTGTGTGTGTGCGTGCACGCGCGCCTCCCTGGGTTGTAGTCTGAGCTGCCCGACTGATGAGTCAATACATGCAGCACAATCCGTAGCTTTTAGCAGAAAACCAATATGCTGCCTTATCGACTCGTCTAAAGATAAAACAGTGCTATATTTTGGTGGCCTAAGCTTATGAGAAGCTGTAAATAGTGTTAGGTCTGGGGAGAGAGGGCGGCGGAGAATTAGGGTGTAAAGGGGAAAAAGAAGATGTCCCTGTGCTTCTGCTGGCACATTTAGGCCAAGGATTCCTGATGATTTATGGGCCACACCAAGGCCTGGTTTTATTGAGCGCTGTCGTGGACACTGGCCTTATAATTGCGCTCATCCCAGTTGTTTGTTTACTGCAGCAGGTAGCCGACTGCTAATCCTATGCAAAGCCTGATAATAGAAGGCTTTCTGGGCCACAGTGCTGTCAACTGGCCCTGAATCAGAGGCACATACTTCACCTTTAAGTCGACGGGGAACACGTACACACACATTTACGGGCTCGCATGTGTTGGTTGAATCGGGGCTTAGGCCTCAGAGTGGAATTAATTTGTTTCCTTAAAGGGGGCCGAGAGAAAAGGGGGAGCGCCCGGAGAGTTAAAGAGAGATGATCATCGAGCTGTCCAAAAGCATATGGAAACGGACCCTGAGAGACACGGAGAATGAAAACAAAGCTGTTTTCCAGCTGCCTCGTGGACTAATGTTATCATGTTAGCTAGACAGATGAACCCCGCCGCTGGTGGACTGGGCTTTCCTCATAAATAAAAGTTAACAGGGATCCTCCATGTTGCGAGTCATTATAGATTGGCTCCTTAAACACTAAACACTTGACACCCAGCTCCAAGCCCATCCCCCCCCCAACCACCCTTTCAATCTCTCCATAAATGCCACGGGCCAATAATTAATGATAGATTGGTGAGTAATGAAAAATTTACACTGCACAAAATATTGCTTGGCAATCAGGTGGCGTCTCGGAGGCTTTTGAGCTTTGACAACCAGCGGCACATCAATTGTGCCCTGGAGACAAGTGTGCGTAATGGCCAGACAGTCAGAGCAATGACAGTTGTAGGTGAGGTGAGGAGGAAGGGATGAAAAAAAAGAAGCAGCCAGGCCCCCCTCGGTCCCCTAGTTGCGACGCGCAGCAGACGGCGGCCCCGGTCCGCCAAAAGCATCCTTGTGACAACGCAGACAGCCGTTTAACCTCCAGCCCCCGATAGGCACGTCCAAAGGGGGGTGGGGGCGAGGGGATGGTGGCTCGGAGCCACACACTCTAGAAAAAATGTTTAATTCTGACTTAAAAGGTTCTTCCACAATAACACACGGTCCCCCTTGCCTCTTTTTTTCTCTCCGTCTTCTTCCCCTCCGCAGCATTCAATTTATTTCCTTCAGATGCACGCCTCGCTGGGTACTGTAGTCGACTCCCTCTCTCACTACAACTGCTGGCTTATTAAGTTTCCATGGCAACTTGCCGCATCCACTTGTGTTTTATTCGAGTCTGCTGGGACCCCACAGGGTAAAGCTTTAAGCCGGAACACCGGGAAGCGATGGGTTTAGAGGGGGAAGAACAACCTGCGGCAGCACCGGGGAGAGGGATAGTCGGAGAATTGCTCATCGCCCTCCGCTCCATTTAACCCGCTATGAGGCAGTGGAGCTGAAGCACTGCTTTTTTTTTTATGTCATTGTGTCTCCTTGCATCAGGCCAAATATTAAAATATATCAACAAAACCACCAGGACTGGAAACACCTGCAGGGAGCATGCCAGCTTGGTTTTACAATAAAACAAAAGCTAGGAAATCATCTTTGCACTTCAAATGTGATTTGCAGAAACACTTTGCCATGGATGGGAAAGGTCCAGGAATATCTCAAACTCATTGGATCCAGTGGATGGACAGGGATGACACATCCATGAAGGGGATGTACCTCGGTAGTAGAGCAGATGCTTTGCATAGATGAGGCCCAGAGTTGAATCCCTGGCATCTCCAAAATCTTCAGCAGTCTGTATTGAAGATTTTACATTGTCCTTTGACCTGCATGTCTTTGAAAATAATCATGATTTATTTAGAGCAACTGTTAGTATTGTGAGTCCGATTGACTTTGATGAGATCCTGATCACAGGCCTGTTGACATTTCTGATTTATAACTGTAGAATCTTTTCAGATAATTGTCTCCAGAAACTCTCTTGAAGACTTTAGAGATCCTGGATTTTTGAGCAACACAAGAAGGAGCTCACGTTAGATACGGCTTGGACCAAACATTCCTCACAAATTCATGGTTCTTAGAGGTAGAAACCTATTGACTTTCATAATACACTAACTTCCAAGATGTTTTCCCTTATCCAGGGAAGTTCGGGTCTATTGTAAGGACATGTAGGTTTCCTTGGATGAATCCTGCTGAATTAACGTTTCATATGGTTTAAGTTTATTAAATTCTTCGGTGAATCTGGTGAACATCCGCATTAAACCTGCCTTGCATCAGCATTTTAGCTTTGTCAGCATGCTGGTGTTAGCATTTAGCCCCAATCACTGCTGTGTCTGATGGCTGAAGTAAATTCAGATCTATAGACAACCAATATAATGTATGCTGGTCATAAAAAGCTGCTTTGAGCTCATTAGGACAGAGCTCCAAGCCAATAAATAGCCATTGTAATCAAAGGCCCTCTTTTTTACGGGTGTGCAAACCCCCTCCACGTCGCCGCCTGTAACCTTAGAATGACGAATGCTCAGCCAATATAGACTGCCATTGATTAGATCATGCATTTTCATTTCATTACTTAATTATCAACTCAACTCTGCGGGACCCTCTGAAAGGGAACAGATGTAATCTAACTCGCTATAAGTTAATAATGCTAATTTGATTTTACAATTCAAAATTTTATATGCATACTAAGTAGCCTTGTTAAGATATTCCCAGTAAAGAATTAATGAATTATTTCATGTGCCAAATGAGAAATTGTCTTATCTTTAAATTACTCCTCAAGGTATCACACCAGATTTAGAATTTCAGCTAATTTGATGTAGTTCTTTCATGACGCCGGCGCCCACATTATAGTCTCCATTTACTGTCAATTCAATGAAAGACCACAGATTTCATTAACGGCAAATTAAGGCCCCCCATTGAAAATTATTCCCCTTGTAATGTATGCTCGGGGCAGAGAGGGGATCTCTCTGAAAGGCGCACACGTTTTGAGTCATTTCATTGACAAATGAACTGTACTTTGACCACGCCGCCGCACAATCGAGACCTCGTCAATGGAATCGTTGTGAGGTCAAGTTCACTGGGGAAAAAATGGCTGTAAAAGGCAGTTAGATGGGGCATTAACTGCACTGGTGAAATGATATTGATGGATGTCTCTCTCGGCGCGATGTGAGCGACGAGAGCAGCTGAGCGATATTGTTTTTGAACGTGGACAGATGCAGCGGCTGGATAAGGAGAGACAGATTTTGGCTCATTAAGGCCCGAACTTATGAAAACATTCATTTTGCCTTTAGAAAGGATAATTAGAGACATTGAATATGTCTCGTCCTAATTGTTTATCCCCTCGGCCAGCAGAGAAACAAACACAACTCAGAGCCATCCCTTCATCTTCTCTATGACAGCGGAATTAAATACGACCTTGTCACTTTGGCAAAAGTTGTTGGACAGAAACAAAAAATACCATAAAGAGCAGGAGGGGAACGGTGACAGAATTCATCAAACACTATTCGCATCACAATTTTTCTTTTCCTTTTTTTTTTGACACAACACAGTGTTGTGGATTTGGGTGCAAAAGAAAAAAAAAAAAGATAAACGCTGTAGGGATCTGAGCTCAGCAAGCTGGCCCTGATTTAAGAGTGAAGGCCACTATGGGCCAGATAGTAAATCATGAATGGTTCCACTGTGTCTCAACCTAGAGCTGGACTTTAAACCCACACACACACACACACACACTGGCACTGGCACCCACTGCACACTCCGCTGGTCCAATCTTTTCATTGCCTTGGTGTCACTATGGAAACTCCCACCGCCCACACCACCACACCACCAGCATCATCACTCCCACAACTGTCCTCTCCTCAGTAATCCTTGGGGCTGTAAGGAAACGATACCGAAGCATGACTGAAAGGAATGGATTGTCAAGGTGGCTGAGAAAGAGGACTCAGACAAGTGTGTCATGCCTCCAGTTATCCCTCCCCACCTGGGCGAAGCCGTGCGTCTGTGTGCGACTGTGGCTGAATCAATAAAGGGAGAGGGAGCAGGAACACTGCAGGGCCTGGTCAACCGGGGAAGCATGTTTGTCGGTGCTTTTTGTGCATGGTTGCCCTCGTGCAACTTCGGAGAAATTGCCTGTGATTAGCTGTGGTTTATCAGCAGCCCCGGTGTAAATACCACATGTGATGCATTCACTGCCGACCGTCGGGCTCGGGCACAAAGGGATCATTCTGTCAGCACAGTGATCTCATCGCTAAGCTATCTCCCCCCAGCGCTCTCTGTTAATGCCATTGCCTTGGTTGGATATTGGCCTCTATGAACAGACAATTGTCAGCCCCTGTTATTTAACTTTTTGTGCTGGCGCTTCCTTTTTTATTAACCACTGCCGACAAGATGAACTTTTTCTGTTATTTGATATTGTTATTTTCTCTATTCTAGCACAGATTCTTCAGAGCTGTCAGGCCTGAACAGAGCCTTATATGGAGTTTCCACCCCTTTTTTTTCATGCAGAGGGGAGGTGCAGATGCAAGAGAGAAATCAGGGAGTAAAAGAAGTAACGGATGGGACACCAGGGATAGCAAGATAAAGACGAGGGAGGGAAGGACGAAGAGGGTGACAGTAGGTGAAAGACGGAGAGGGGAGGTAATAAGTCCCTCTTCCAATCTGGTGTTGTTGAGCAGGGGTAGTAGCAGAGCACACATTCCATTAGGCAGTAAATATTGACTCAGCAGCGAACAACTGGTTTCTATTGCATAGCAAACAAAGCTATTGTGTGCCTGGAAGCCCTGAAAGGCCTCTGTTTGCACATCACGCTCACGGCTGATAAGTAGGCAGTCTCATTCACTGGGGGGTGGGGGGTGGTGGTGGGGGGGTCTGATACGTCTTCCTTTTCGTCTGTGTTTTATGTATTTCCCAGACTATCTCCATCCGTCTCCCACTCTTGGCCTCCGGCCACGGTGCCGACAACCCTGACTGTAATCCTGCTCCTTGTGGCGCTTTCCGAGTAGCAGCACCGAGTGTGTGACGGAAATGAGCGTGGGCGTTCCCCAAAGCAAACAGCCTGCACCAGACATGCAATGCAGCAATAAGCGGCGGTTTGATACTCAGAGAGTGGCAGGTCATCGGCGTGAATGAAAAAAAGGACATTCAAACAGCACCCCGCCATCAGACATCACGGCGAGACTGAACGAACGCAGCAGTATTTACCTTGATGACTGTGCCCAGGGCTCGGCTGTTTGCCTGCTGATTACAGAGTGCGCTGTTACATGCTGACCTCGGAACCCGTGTGGCTCTGGGAGGGGACGAGGAGTCATCACCTACCTGGGGCTCCACACCCTCTTCCTGTTTTGGGTGAAGTGATGCGTGATACAGTCTCCACTGTTGCACCATGTGGGCTGACTCAGGGTATCAGGGCACCGGGTTGTGTAACATTAGCCAAGAGCTATTGTGTTATGTCCCAGGTTTGTGTATCATGGACGTGTAATGCAACCGTATAACTGTCCGGACTGGAATATGTGGCGTCATCAGCGTGAGACAAAGAGGAAGTTAAGCAGTTTCTATAGACATTACGTGTTGCTTCATATGGGTTTTTCATGTAGTGGATTATTTCATCTGCAAAACACCCACTGATACTAAGCTCCCTGAGTACCCTATTAATCATTTAATAATAATTGCGTCAGGATTTGTTGTGTTAATGTCACACAAAGACAAACGCTTTGTCTTTATACCTTTAAAACATAGCAGCTCCACCTGACAGTGACAGGTAAATATCTCATAGCCTTCTCAGTGTGTTTATTGCTAAATCACAGCACCACTCATGCTGAACCAGTTGATGATGTTAAATGTTACAACCACAGACTGTAGGCTATGTGAAATTGGATGTCGACTCCGGAAAGTGACGACAAGGTGCAAGTGTCTGAGACTTTTTTCCTCTCAATTAACCAGCAGGCACAGTGTGACTTCACCGGTTATACCAAGAAGTCTGTTTGAAACATTTTCGTATAGTTTCTGGTCTAAATTGTGAGTTCCAGTTCTTTTTTAAAAAATCTCTTAGATGTTCATTTTGTAAACTTTGGTCCCATTGAGAGTAAAACAGACGATAAAGCACTGGTGAATGGACAACTTGTGACTGACAGCTATCCCCATCCAATGGTTGCAGGTCGTAGCGGCGGGTGGGCGAGCGGCGTCCTAGCGAAGTGAAACGTCTTCCAGAATCAGCTGTTAACAGATTTGGACGCTTTGACCGTTGACCTTTGACCTGATCAACATCCTTCTCTGTCTTGACAATCGCTGCAAACTGCCGACTGATGACATGTTCAGTTAGTTAACCTGTTGTATCAGCCTGACTGATGAGACAGGCAGCACATCTAGTTAGGGAAAGTGCTCCCCCCCCCCCCTTACAACTGGAGGATACAGACCCCTGAAATGAAATGTGCATCAAATCTTCAATATTTACATATATTTCACTTTCGGAGGATTGAGATGCTCTTCTCCGATGCATTCAGACCGATCACGTCCATTTCCATAAAGATTTCACCTGGTTCAAGTATTAAATTGGGTTCAATATGGAAGTTATCAGCCTCAATTTCCAGCAGGACAGTGTGAGAAATCCTCCCCGGCGAAACAGTGATTATGCTTTGTATTACCGTTCAGGGGATAATGTAAAGTCAGAAATGGCTAACAACTGGAGGTGACTGCGGGAACGTGATGGTTATCGTGAAGCGTTACTATATCCCGTGAGATTCGCAAAGTTTCCTGTCTGAGATAGGCGCGGTGCAGCGACGCGGAGCACAGGTGTTCAAATACCAGTACATTCAAACACGCCCCCCCCCCCCCCCCCCCCCCGTCTCTGTGTGTCAACAGGATTCAACCCACCTGAATGTGCAGGACATTGCTGTAATTCTATGGTGCAACACGTAAAAACCTGAACCTGCCATCGCTTGTGATTTTGTAAGCTCCTAAAAAAAAAAAAACGCTCCTCCCACACACATACAAACACACATCCCCCCCCCCCCTCTGCCAGCCTGACTGTTCGTTTGCCAAAGTGACACCTACTTTACAAGAGAACCCCACGAGGGCCTGCGCGGTATGTAGGTTTAGGTGGTACATTATAATTACATTGCTTTTGTCACCGTGTGATGTTCCAACAGATGTTCATGGAGGAAGTGCCCGGGAAGGCGCGCCGCTGTTTATCACAGGCTGCTGTGAGTCCTGTAATATCGGCTAAAGATTGAAAGCTTTAATACCGCTCCTCCACGGCAAAGAGAAACGGCAGTAAAAATGAAAGCCAACCCATCAAAGCACAATATGTCCAGGAGACAGCTTTGCAGAATGCCCCCTCCTCCCCTCCCCTCCCATCCCCCCCCCCCCCCCCCCGTGCCTTACACTCGCTCCTCTCATCCCCCAGTCATTCAGACCCACTTCAGTACCGCCACCACCACCAGCAGCACACGCTCCGAGGCCCACAGCAGGCTGCAAACGGACAGTAGCACCGATGAGACGGATCTGCTGCGACCTTTCTATTGTTAGGGCGTTTGTTTGCGACTGCGACGACAGGAGTTTCTCCAAAACCGAATATCTGATTCACAAACACCAGGGGGGGGGGTGGACCCTCGAGTCCAGAGGGACTGAGGTGCATGTTATTCGGCCATAGGACTCCGGGACCTCTGACTCTAAAAAGCCAAAGACGAGGGAAGGTGGAAAATCCTCTGTGAATTGTCTCAGCTCTCACTCCCTCGCTGTGACTAAATGTCAGGTTTTAGTGTGTAGCGGCAGGAGAGAAAAAACTGCAAAAAAAGAAAGCAGAGGAGCATCATTTGAATAATGTTTCTGTCAGCTTCTCAGCCTTCCCCCCCCCCCAATCCCACTTCACTCTCCCTTTTGCTTCATCCACATGTCCCCCTGGGAGGAATTGGCTACGATTTACTAGCAAGCACGCAGCGAGCGCTACATACACAATGCACGCATGCACAAACACACAAGCGCGCATGCCAGATCACCATCATGCCTGGTGAAGTGAGGCAAAGCAGACATTTTTACTGGGTTGGATTTCAAAGTGAACATCGATTGAATTCCCAACTGTTCTCCTCGGCTGTGATATAGTGTGTCTTAATGCAGCGCAGTTGGAATGAAAAGGGGTTGGTCCTGCATGGGAAACATTATTTCAAAGGCCACTGATGCTTTTTTGGCTGAATATCAAATGTTACCATCAGATTTGAATCCCATACAGTACTATTGTATGGGGTTTGATATCAGAGAACAAAGGTTGTAGCCCAAGGCGAGGACCGATACTCGCCTGTATTCCCCGGTGCCAGAGAAGGGACGTCCACCAGATCGGCGCTGCCGCATTTCTGGAGAACTGAAAGCTTTTTTCCCTTTTTAGTTTCATCTTTTTTGGTTTTCTATGAAAAAATAATATTCACATCCTCCAGAAGAGCTTGGGCTTCCAATTTCCCTGAGCCCACTATTTAAAACGAATTTAAGTTAATGCAGCAAGTTGCGGAGTAGCTATAGGGAAGAAGTTATTAGCAATAACACATGCCATCACACGAGATCTAAAGCTGACAAATTAAACTCCGAAAATGCAAATGAGAAACTCAGGTCTTCGTTTTATTTACTTTAATGTTCGCTTGTTATCGCAAGGCCAGTCGTAAACTTCCAGGCGAGTGTGAGGGAGAGCTAAAACTCCAATATCGAGATCAGCAAATCCCCCAGTGGAGAATTAAGAAGATAGTCATATAAAGGGCTGGAACGCTAAACAAGCAAGCATTTGCATAAAGTTTAATACGCCTTTGAAACAGCATCAACACATGCTGTTAGATGAACATCGGCATAATAGCAATGTCGTTAAATCATTTTTATACAGCAGTTGTATCTCAGCAGCGCAGTATGTATTGTATTTAATAAACATGAGGGCAGCTGAGGGTTGCTTTAGAGTCCGATTCTGGAGTTCACTTAAAGAGACACACCTGGTTTTCGAGGAAAAGGGCCAAGAAATCCTGTTTTTAATGGTGACTTTTTTTTTCTAATAAAGATTACACAAAATAAACTGAACGGTAAGTAAGGGAAAGCCTGGTGCAGGTCTATCGCTTTATTCAACATTATATAAAGACCATTTCCCTCGGGATTAATTCATGGATCCCGATAAAGATCAGTGTGATTTAAGAGACTGATATCTGAGTGAGTGTAATATGCTGCAGCTTTGATGGGCAGTTGGGGCTTTAGTGGAGGTATGCGCTCTGCTGTGCCACTTCTAGTTTCCCCTGTTATTGTCCAACTTTCTTTTTCTTCTACTCCATCCCTTGAAGACAAATGGTCAAACAAGTGTTGTGTTGGTGTTTGTCGGTCTCAGGTCGCTCGCTACCTGATGAGAATGCAGACTCTGAAATCCCCCCTGTGGAGTTTTGCTCCAGCTCCTCAACAGCAAAATAATATAAAAAATGAAAGAGCCGCTTCTTGTCCACAAACTATACATCTTAAAAGAATCATCACAATTATGGAACAGAGCGAGCCAGGGGAAGAATGTTCGCATCCAGATCAACTTTTGAGAGATTTGGCCCCAGAACAAATTGAACAAATGCGCAGTAGATAATCCAAGTATTTCTTATTAAAATGGGGGAATAGTGGTTAGCACCTTTGCCTCACAGCAAGAAGTTCCCTGGTTTGAATCCCTGCTTGACCGGGGCCTTCCTTTGTGGAATTGGCATGTTTGCGTTCTCCCTGCATGGGATTTCTTCACCAGTCCAAAAACATGCAGATTTGGGGTCAGTTTAATTGGAGACAAACGCCCTGTCTTCTGTAATAAGGATATTTTGCCAAACAAACCTTTTCCTCTGTGTTTGGACCTTTGATCCACACAGATTTTTACCAAAGTGAAGATTTGCTTAAATCTCTGTGAAAAGTATGACTTGGACCACAGTGTTCTTCTGGTAGGCTAATTTATAGATTCAATCGTTGCCACCTTTATCGCCATCTACTGGCCTGGCCTGCTTGTTTAAGCAATTGTTGTCACTTTTGTGTTCTCGCCTTGACAGACATATTTTTTAAAACGAAGGTCAAGTGGACGGAGACAAATATTCGCAGTCAGTTAGACAAGGCTTAGATTGACTGTAGGTGTGAAAGGGAGTGTGAATAGTTGTTTGTCTCTGTCAGCCCCACGATACACTGGTGACATGTCGAGGGTGTGCCCTGCCTCTCTGCAAATTTCAACTGGGATTGGCTTCAGTTAACCCCCTGCAACCATCAAAGGATAAGCCGTGTTGATAATGGATGGACATCGTGATAAGACTCTTCAACTCCATGTCTAACATCACTCAGCCGTCAGTCGTGTGTCACAAGTCAAAGGTCCTTCGTGCTGTCCACACCTTTCTGTGTTAGCTTATCACCTTCTTCCTTTTTATTTGGAAGTCCTTATCATGTCCTCGTTCAGTGAGACAATGAAGCTTTCCCCCTCTCCCCGAGTTAGGGAAAAGGGATATTTAATATTAATATAAATGAAATAAGTCTAAGTATATAATTTATAATCAACATAAAGTTACACGGTTTTTTATTCCTCCTGTTTATCCTGTGTGGTAGGTAGGGTTACGTACTCATGTAACAAATTCGGTAAAACACAAGGAGCCACAGGGAGAATTTATCTAGCGCTTGGAAAATTAAAGACAGACAGGATGATGGAGATATTGTCTGGCTCAAAAGAAAGATCATAAAAGTTGCGGAGGTGTGGAATGAAATCACCTGAGAGGAGTTAAGTGTCTCTTAAAGGTAAATACCAGCACCGGCTGCGGCTGCTGCTTTCTGCCTCATTCACTTCATCACATCTTTTTTTCCCCTTTTTTTGGCCTTTTATTATCTGTTTCTCATCACATGGATGAATGGGAGAACTCGGGGCACGATCCTGCAACTCACACATCCCAGAGTGTATCTCCTGGAGTGAATACTGATTTCACGTGTGTCTGACCACGTTTTCATTTTCCTGACTGAAAGTTAAAAGATGAATGAGTGTGAAGTTTCATGTTTGATAAAAAGATGCCTGACACAGAGGTGACCGATTTAATGAGATAGGGGATTAAAAATCTGCATTGTTTCTACATTGTACTGTCAACAGTATATGTGAACACTTACAGGACAAGGTCCAAACTTAATTACGACTTTATTCTCGTAATATTATGATTTCATTTACAAGAATAACGTCTTCGGTCTTAACATTGCAACTTAATTTTCAAATTATAATTTTACATTCATAATAATGGCATCATGTAATTGTGTAACATTTAACATCACTGGAACAATCTAATGTCGTTAGAACATAAGATACGATAATATATAAACTACATAATTCTCATATTAGGAACGTTGTGGTTTTTCATTTCATTCTTCCCATTGTTTGCTGGTTTCAGATCTTCCTCTGTTTGCTTCTCTCCTACTCACTCTGCTCACATAATCAGTAAATCTGTTTTATTGGGAATTTATCCGTGTTAAGATATTGTTTCGGCTGTCAGACGAAACTGTGACTGAAACACGGCCCATTAAGACGACACATTACCCAGCAGTCACTGCTCTGCTGAAACCCTGATTTAACAACCACCACGTCGTCTGGTAGAACCACCAGACACATAAGTTACAGACGACGACGGCTGTGATTCCAGCTGGAGTTATTGTAAATATGATCACTCAGAGATAAAGTTACCGACAACAGAAAATCATTGTCATTTTTTCTCTCACTCAGCACACAGTCTGCGTACTGGGTAACAATGGGGAATTGTCCGACCCACAGTGAGGCAGCGTCTTGACTCAGGGTTCGGTCTCGCTCTCTGCGGTCCAGCAGTAAAAGAAGAATACATTTTACTATAGTCTGCACTGTAGAAACAAAGAGCCGGGAGAGACCTTCATGATACATCAACCTTTACGTCCCAATCGTCAGTAGCTGTTACTGAATCACGCACTGACGCACAATATCTGCTACAAGTGGTCGACACATAAGTGATGTGCACGCAGTACTTCCCTTCATGTCTGTTATGTAATCTGCAGACAGACAGAAGCAGGTTGCTTTAAATATCGGCCCCCTCGTTGTGGGACAGATTTAGACGCTGAGCTGACTCGTGTGTCATTATTTGAGACGGTGATGAGTCTTCAGACTGGAGGAGGAGCACACGCGGGGCTGAGACATTCACAGGACGGAAGAATGAGGGTCCAGTCATATTAAATGTGTCAATTTAAATAGACAAAATATTATAATGTGTGATAATTATTAAATGTTCATGTTTGTGCCCACTCTCAGCAGCTTTATGAGTAAAATGGTAAATGGTTTGTATAGATATAGTGTTGTTGATCACTCAAAACGCTTTACCTTACAGTTTTTGCCATTCACACACACAGTCATATACAGTGCATCTATATGCAGCACTTTCTCTGTATGAGAAGGGGCCATTTAGGGGCTCAGTGCCTTGCCCATGGACACTTGGGCATTCGGAACGGGGGGAAGACTGGGACCAACTATCTGGTTAGAGTACAATCGCCCTGCCCCCTTCAGCCACAGCAACATTTTCATTGTTAGAGATGTTTCAGGTAAAATCCCTTTACCCTCTAAACCCTGTGGTTGTTCTGATAAACTGTGTGTTGCAATCTACCACCATCTCCCACAAAGTCTGGGAGCTTCATTCTTAGAACAACTGCTCATTGTGTTTCGAGGGCAGTCTGCTGCAGAACATGTTGAAATACTGGTTCCAGTGGTATTTTTCCAGACAGCCAGATAATGCACATTGCAGACTTGAGTATCCCTCCAGTTTGGCAGAAGATGTTGTGCAACTGTTATCATAGAGTTGTGCTCATCATGACGGGTAAATAATTTAAGGGCCCTTTAATTTTTCCGACCCAGTCAAAACGGGTATAAATAAAAACCTTCAGGCGCTCTGTCCAATCACATGGCGCATGTGGAACAATCTCAGGGGTCATCAGCAATCTTGTGAAGCTGAGTTAGCCTCTAGGGGCAATGGCCAATATTCTAGAGCTTCCAGTGTAGACAGCGGATGTTCAGGCCAAGAATCTTTCACGTCATAAACTTTTCACACAGCGATTCTTTAAGTAGATGTGTTACGCCCCTGGTCTAGGGGAAAACAGAGACCTAACATGTGGTGCTTCTCCCCATTCTTCCCACTCCCAAGCAGGCCAGTGTCACCAGGAATTTTCGTTTAGGGGTAGCTTTTTATTTTCACTTCAGAGGGAGAGAAGGCCAACACAACAAACAAAACAATCTATCTCCCTACCTTCTTGCTACAAACCAAAAATGTTAACAAAAAGACAAAATAAAGAAAAAAAGGGTAAAAGAAAATGGCTTCTCCCTCCTACAGGGCTACCACACAGAGTTTTCTACTTTCATACATTCACAACAAACTCAGACTGTGGATTGTTCTATATTACGCAACAAAACAATACTTCAGCCAGACACTGGTCCCAGTTGGATGTGGGTGAATTGGTGGAGAGGAAGACTGCAGTCATTCAGTGCTTCAAGTAGGCTCCTATCTTCTCTCTGGCCAATCCTTGAGCAGCCATCAGGCACCCAGGGTCATAACAGATGTTATAGTTAGGGCTTGACAATTTAGCTAATCTCTACCAACAACTATGTGACTATAAATGCAGATCGATTAAAAAGCCGATGCATTTCAGTCAATGTGATCCGTCTTTTATGTTCTCAACATACCTGCTCAAACGTGGTTGATCAATAACTAATGTTAATACTGTCCCTCACATTTTATGCAAAATGACGCGTCTTTGTCTAATCAAGATATTGAAAAAATGTTGATAACATACCATATTACTCAGAGTAACAACACCCTAATAACTGGAACTGTAAGCTTCACCGATATAATGTATGTAAAATGTAGCTTAAAGACTGTTTTTTTTTAAATGGCATTAAAGTGCTACACGCAGCATTTCTATAGTTGCTCCGTTTTTAACATGCCAGTTGTGGTCAATGGTTCGTGCAGTGAGAGGAGCTAAAATCAACTCTTTGTGTTAAGCAGTGCAGTGGAGGAGGAGAAGAAAAACGGTTACTATTCAAAGCTTTTAAATGAATTTAAAAACAGTTACTTTAGTGCATTTGCAATTCAATCACTGTGTCTCGGAATTAATGCAGAAAATGCTATTTGCATTCCCACTGCGAGCTGAGCTGAGCTGCGTGCACTGATGCACACCAGAATCACAATAACAGCTACTTTATGCCATATTCGGCTTCATCATTATCATCCATGATCACCTGTATCCCCTTGGATCTTCGAGCCATAAACCTGCAGTGCAACGTATGTACCTAGCTCAGTGCATTGTACAAAATAAAATCAGCAGGCACAGTGTAGAGAACTGCAGGAATCGTGGTTTGATTCTGCTCAGATGCCTCCTACTGTTCTACTCCTCTCCCTCTGAGGCTTCAATGTGTTTCCATGATGCAACATGCTTGGCAGCCGGCAGAGCTGCAGAGCCTTCTCTGCTCCGAGTAAAAAGACCCTTATGCCGGCCCTAATGCTTTGTGACTAGAATTTTGATGATTTCAAATCTTTCTTTCACACTTGTTTTCTCTCCTCTCACTCGACTTTCTCTCTCTCTCTTTCTCTCTTTCTCTCCTCTTGCCAGCTCTCTCTGCTGCAGCCTCTCCGTCTGTGTAAGTCACAGAATCACAGAATAATGAGTTCCTCGTCCTCCCGCGGTGCGACGCGCTCAGCGTTGCAACCCAGGGCTTCTTTGATATGGATTCTGCTTAGAATCAACCATCCCACATATTGTTGGGTTGCCTTGAAAGGTCACACTCTCATTAAAACCAATCAGCACTGGAAGTTTTAAGATCACTTTTGCCCTTTTGAAACGTGGAGATGATTTCTGCCTGTGGAACGGATTATCCTTTTAAATAAAAAAAAAAAGAATTGGAGCGTAAAAAAAATGTGAGATTGTGCCAGATCAAAGAGGGGGAGGTTGACGATCCATATCTCACATTGATTTTGTCCCTGAAATTAAATTAAGCGCCACCCCTATAACACATGAACTGTGATCTTACTAAATAAAATAGATTTCATTAAATTGGAAAACAAGAAAATCTATTAGCACAAGATGTGATATTTGGGTCTGCAGCCACACATATGGTCATGTGAGTTCTTTCTGTATGTTGTACCTCCATAGTAACAGAGATTAAATTAGCACAGCGGTGAAAGGAAGGTAGGATGTCTGGTATGCAGTCTACAATATCCTTTTTACCCACAGCTACCAGTTCTGACTGCAGAGCTGAAACATCCCTGCTCAATGAGCCCGTCAGGCCAGTCAGGCTTTAAATGTTCAAGTACTGTAGCAACACTGATATTTAGTATCTCAAGTGCTCAGTGTGGAATCTCCCCATTCTGAAACCAAAAACACAGACGTGTGAGGAAAGGATTCCACACTGCTACATGCTCTGAGCTGCGAATGTTAGCATGCTACAGTTTACAGAAATCGTAGATAAGATGGCATTTATTTTCTACACACAAGCTGCATCCTTCTGAGGCTGCATTTGGCGCAACTAGATTGTCCTATTTCCAAGGCTCCTTCAGATGTGTCCTTCTAAACGAAGGCTCCAACTGGATCCTTCCTGGCATAACCTATCCCAGGAGTCATTATCCTCCAGTGTATTTCAAAGAGGTAATGGCGCCGGCAAGGGACTAGACATTCAATGCATTTAAATGCTTGAGTCGCCCCCTTCAACTCAACAGCAACAGCTAACGATACAAAAGGGGCATAAAACTCTCCCTGGCAGCCTTCTCGGTCTATGTAGCCATTGATGGAGGCAGTCTTCATCTGCCAAGTAGACCATGTCCTCTGAAGGGTGCAACCCCTGAACTGGGACTATACTACAATGTTACCGGACTCAGAGGTGAACCACTACATCTTAAGATTAAACAACTGTATTAGAGAATATGTGGTTGTCTGAAGAAACATTGTAGGTAGCTACAAAAAGCCATTGTTAACAACGACATTTTGGTAAGAAATAAATGATGTTCTCCTGCATGTCTTTGGACCGTGAAAGAAGGAGAACATCCACAAAGAAAGGGCCAAGTTAGAACCCCAAACCTTCTTCCTATGAGGCAACAGTGCACCATCGGTTCACCCACTATCTAATCAGAAGAGACATACAATTTTGTCAGAGGGCCGGTGAGCTGCCAGGAAGCGGAGCCGTCCCACCTACGACCGGTACACTGATATCTGTGTGACTTTAGCCCGGGCGTGTGGAAATGCAAATACTCCCATGCACTGCTTTATCCGGGGGTTTATCTTGAGATGAAGGCCAGACGCTCTGTGGCTCATCAGTGACTTCATAAATCATAAAAGAAAAGAAAAAAAAAACACAGACAGATGAGATATATTGGATTCTATTGCATATGATAACAGCGGTTGATAAAGTGCGCGGGTGGACAGGAAGGCAGGTAAGGACTGAGAATGAGAAAACAAACTAATTATGAAACCAGGATGGGTCCGTCTGCCCACAGAAGTAGAAATACAGGAGGAAGTCAAGAGCTGAGGAAGGAGAGATTTGATTAAAAAATGGAAGGGCTGGGCCACAGCAGACAGCAGCGTTGGCAGTCAGTGCTTGAACCTGGTGAACTCGATGCAGATTCTACTGAGGATAAACACAATCCCACGGGTTGAACCTACAGCGACTATCCAAAAATAAATAACCCTTATTTTCATGATGACTGTCATCATCGCCAACTACCCACAACAACCGTAATAGCTTTTGGTTGCATTATTTACGTGTGATATATTCAGGTTGCACCGGGAGTTACACACCAGCTCCCGTCCTTAGAAAGAACAGGAAAATATTTGCTACAGATCCGGCGGTGATGAATGAGGCCGTTTCGCAGATTCTCTTTTCCAAAATAAAGGAGTAAAACAACATGGGCGTGTGAGGAACTCCGTGTGAATGAATTGTGTTTGGCCGCCATCCAGAGAGTTCCTCCGGCAGAGCCAGTTAAAACACAGATAGCGGCGCGGCTCATTGTTATGTCGGGGATCCGCCCCAGAGCTGGGATTTGAGCAGCGAGCACAAAAGCGGGGAAATGAAATAGTAGCATAAACTGGCAACGGGAGGGGAGTGTGTTCCACTCTGTACGGGATGGGATGATGTGACAGGCGGGGTTATACAGGGTTGAGCACATGTCCTTGGGGAGAGGTGAAACCCAACAAAGGCCTTCACAAGCTCAGACAAGCAGAGTGAGCGACGCTGAAGGTTTTGGGAGAAAAACAGGTGTAGCCCCCCCCCCACACACACACACCCCCCGTATGTCATTTAAACACTGCAGCTCTGTCGCTAAGATTTTGTTTATTTCTCCTAGAGGACGCAGTGACTTCCTGGAATGTGGCACACGGCTCCTGTTTAAACAAAACAGTTTAAACTAAATACAACAAATGGTGTACAGGATATTAACTGGAGCATCTGACCCAGCAAAGCTTCCCTTTAGCTGTTTTGTATTTATATAGCGGTATATATGGTTGTATATATATGGTTTGTATATATAGTACGGCTCCAGAATGTCTTGCTGAATGCCAGTGGCGGGACGTAATGAAGAACATACATTTTATTGTTGTACGCAAGTATGTTTTCAAAGACGCACAAGGGTCGAACCCAGCGCAGCCACAATCACATGTTTCCGGCTGTGGACGTGAGCAGCAAGAGAGATCTTGTAAGTGGTAGAAAGAGATATGAGGGGAGGTGGAGGAGAGCAGCCAACATGCTGCTGTGGGAGAACCAGCAACAGGTGAGATAACACCAACAAGAGACAGCTGAATTATTTATCACTCAGTTCCATTTGTACTTGGCAGCGAGGAATGATTTACTTTAGACAGGTAGGCTCGAACCCACATAATAATCCATCTTATTATCAGCGAGTAGCCAACACAACCCGACGTGGGTGCTTGGAAAAATTCTAGCCCTTGGATGAATCAGTTGATAACCCCAGCTTTAGGAGGTTCTGGTAGGAGGTTCTGTATTATACCGTGGTACCATGGACTGTGTATAGATGTACAACATGTCACCTCCTCCCGCTGTCAAGAAATTAATTAGAAAACGACAGATACAAACACTGCCGTCTTGCGCCGTTTACTGTACGTCAGGAAGCAGTTCAGTTTAGTGATCGGGGGAAATTGCTGCAGTATCGCGACTAAGTCTCAGCTTTAAACCATGACATTTCACTCCATTTCTAATACCATCACATTACTAGAAAAATATGTTCAATGTGTACTTTTTTTTATTTTGTGTCATTTCCCATCTGCTAACATGGAGGAGGCCGGGGTTTATGACCTTTACTGCGACCAGGAACGAGGGGGCGATCAAGATACTCTTCACAGAGAAGAGAGAAGACATTTTGTAAAGACCGTACACCCACTGCATTTTATTTCCTGCAGAAACTGCACATCAGCCGTATTCAGCTCTGCATTAAAAATGCTAATGCGTTTAGCACTGCAACCCTGTCGGGTTTTATCACTCTGCAACATGGTGGTGTAAATGAATCGCAGAACACATGCAGTTTCCATAGAGGATCTATTCAGATGTAGAGCCCCAGTCACACACACGCGCTTCTCCTCCCAGCAGCTGTATCCCAGCGAGCCCTCCAGAGATAAACCTGTCCTTCATGTGCTGTGTCTAACGACGGAGCCCAGATTACACGGCCATGGAGGATTCCCTCCTGACTGTGAGCTCCACCACCACGTCTCCTGGACACAAACTGGGAGGGAACAGTCTTCCACCACGTTCTGCATCTTTGTATCTTTTATGGTTTGCCTAGCTTTGTAAAAGCAAACGCCACGACTGCATTTAGAATAGCCTCAGCACTGAGATGGAGCTGTGGATCATCCAATCACAGAGGTACCTTGTGAGGAGCTTAAACCTGCGAGGTACTTTCTCTTGTCTGTTATCAGTTTATGGAACTGCCTGCAGAGTAAAAACGACATTGTTGTCTCCTGTGAAAAAGGACGTGTGGGGCTTCAGCTGCTCTGAGACCTGCACTGAATTCGCAGAGATTCTGTGGACAGCCTCCAGAGGGGCTGGATGTGAAAACGCACACGTCCCCGTAAAAACTCTGGAAAATGGCGATGAGAACCCGGCAGGATTCACCAGCAGCCAGTGGGAGTGCTGATGACGTTTCTAACAAGCAGCAGATGCAATAGAATGGAGGAATATCAATATCTCAGGATGTTACACACTTAGAAGACACCAATGACGGTGTCAAGAGAGGTTTTGGTGATCAGGCCCAAGCGGATGTCGATGTGCCTTAAACAAAAACACATGATGTCAGCAGTTGAATTAACACCTTATGTCCTGCATCTGCCCGCTCAGCAGATATCGTTGTTGTTGTGAACCCGACTGAGAATCTCCTACTGTTTGTTTTTATATGTGAAATCCACCTCTGCAGAAAGTCCGGACCGAAATTAGAGGATATCCACCATCTGTCTGAAAATGCCTTTACATATTCCTAAAGGAGTTTGGGTATTTCTAAGGTGCATTCTGTGATTTTAAGTTTGATTTATAATGTGTAACTGCATCTCATTCATTTTGCCAAAAATGACTTGTGTTGTATAAACTGACTTGTAAATATACATACTGTAATTAACAAAAAAAACCTGTGCGATGAAAAGCAGAATCCCGGTCCAGTAAAGTTTCTGGATCACCTGCACATGACCTGTCTCACCTCATCTGTCTGCTTAACACATGCAACACGCCCCCCAAAAACATCTTCTGTACTTTCTCCAGAGCTGGTGATTTGCACATGACGGTGAGCACGTAAACACACCGTGAGCTGATTTGTCTGCAGCGGCGTCCTCGCAATACTCTGGTGAAAAATGCTCTTCCTCCTCCCCCTTCCTTCTCATCCTGCTCGTCCTCAGATAACTGCCTCCAGCAGAAGATGTCCTGTCGGCACCTGGCACCCCAGGGGAAGGAAGGCCTGCTATTCCCAACCAAACACACGCATACACATGCATACACACCCACACACACACCTCGTAGTGTTGACGTCTGTGTGTGAGAGGAGTGCGTGTGTGTGCCTGCATGCTCTTGCACTACCAGCAGTGGGTTTCTGCATTATTATTGTGTGCCTGTGAGCTGGTGTTGTCTGTCAATCTCCCCCCTGGTCCCAGCCTGCTCTGGCTGGTTTTATTGAAGCAACAGACAGCGTGGGCACACACACACACACACACACACACACACACACACACACACACACACACACGCACACAAGCTCGGAGCAGCCCTGATCCCAGGCTGATAGAGACAGAGACTTGGTGAAGTTGAGAGAACAGCCTGGGGTTGTCTGCAGACCACGGGGAATACGCCCCCGAGTCACAAAAAAAAATCTGGAATAGAAGCAAGAAACTCGGCTTATCCCCCCCCCCTCCACCCCCGCCCCCACCCCCAAACTGCCTGTCATTCAGTCCGTCAGCTGCTTAATCATTCATTCTTTTCTTCTTTTTTTTTTTTTTTTACCTTTTGCATTTATTTAGCAAATCTCCATTTGTTTTTTCAGCATTTTATTTGGGTGTTAAATGCACGGGCTGAGTTGGTTTTTCCCTTTTGTTCATCAGTGCCATCAATCTTCTATGGAAAAAACCAATGCATCAGCAGTGTAATTTTGTAATCAGCGCAGCGAGGAATACAAATCAGATCGGCAGCAGGGCCGTAATGCATGTAATCCATCAGAATGAGAGTGTTACAGACAACTGATAAACATGCATTTTTGAGGTGATTAATTGACTGAGTAGCAGATTGATCTCTCCATATACTCTCATATCTGGAGCTTTCAATCTGAGGGCAGGGTGGACCGACCGGGGGACAACCATGAACACAATTAGCTGTGTAACTTAATTTCAAATACAGCGACAGTTATTTTGAGAATGGGTGGGACTATTAGTGGAATAAAAAAAAATATTTCCCAGAAATAAGAAATTCACAATAATAATCTTCTGTCTCACTCCATCTTGAGCTAAAATCTTGGACCATTCTCATGTGACAAGTAGCAAAATTAACAACAACCTTGCAACAGTACTACTTAATACTGGTCAAATGATGACTTTTCTCTCCGATTTTTATTTTGGCCCTAATTTTCCATAATGTTTAGGAGTAAGCATTGCAGTACTGATGAGTTTTTGTCTCTACACTGCTGCAGGCATTATTTGATGTATCGGGTTGGTACTTTTTAATTTTCTTTATGCCATTTATTAATTTTGTCGCTCTCTATTAGGAATTCTAAGAGCTTCACAGGACTTAGCTCCTTGTACACAACTTCCCCCGTTCGTCACGTCCACTCACTCTGCAGTGTGCTGGTGGTGGTGGTGGCCGCCACTTGACAGAAACAATGGAGCCGTTCTTTTGCACACAGCTAGAGACAAGTAAGCGAGCTAATTAGAGACACATCCACTGAATAGGTAATACATCATCCTGCTAAATATTGCAGTAATAAAAACGCAGCTCTGGCATTTGCTTTCATTTGTTTTGCTGGTTCGGGAATGACGGTTATTATTCCTCGTAGCTGCAAACGTGTCACGATGCCGTTGTTTGCCCGAGCAGATAATGCCGGGCGGTTGCGGTGGCGTTGGCGGTTTGGGGGGGGGGTGGCTTTTTGTTTTATTTTGAAAGCCAGAAATCTCATATCACAAATAATTGATTCATCGCCATTGATTAGCAATCCTATCAACTCCTGCAGATATACGATGGTCACTTTGTGCAGCGGAGCAGAGAGGGAATAATCTCACTGATTGCTCTTTTCATTCTCACTTCTGCATCGCTACAGTAGCCGTGCCAACATGGGCCGTCACTGTTGTCCCCCCCCACCCCCCAGAATGAAAATATTGGCTGGCCCAGCTGCGGCCGATCTCAATGAAAGATTGATGAGACTCTTCAGGTAGATACAAAGCTAAGTGTCTTGTTTATTAATGTGCTGTGATTGGATCCATTAGCTGCCTTGTGTAAACTAATCGCCGTATAATGTGTGTTGTCATTTCAGCCTAACTGCTGATAATGTATTCCTCCCCCGTCTTTGCAAATGCAGATATTTTCTAATAGACTTGTAGAAATAATGTTGTGTCAGGAGTTGAGGATTTCCCCCCCCCCCCCCCCCCCCCCTTCCATCTGGTCCATTGAACAGTAAGCATGTTTCACATCACATCACATGGATTGCTGAGTCTGCTGTAGGACCGGCTTGTTTCTCCTCTGATGTACAGAGCGGGTCGGAGGAGCAGACTGAGATGAAATCGAGTTGTGATAAACAACCCTACCTTTATTTAACTCTCTGTGGTGTCGTGCAGATCGACTGGAGCACTCAGCTCCAGACGGATGAAGTTTGTAATAAAACAACAAATTGGGTCAAGTCTCAGCTGCTTCCTGGATTATTACTGTAGACAACCCTTCCCCTCTGCGTGACGTGACATCCCAACACACATCAGTGCATCGGCAACACCAGGGGATGAAGATTATCGACTCGTAATGGTACATCTAATAGTATCGTTTTCACAAAAGGATTGAAATGAAAAACAGTCTCGCGCAGAACCACGCTGGCTGACATCCAGCCTGCCATCTTCGGGGATCAATTTCTTCAAAGCATAATGCATCTCCCCCTTTATTCTCCACCTGAGATGCAGAGGTGGTGATCAAGGTGCGCGGCGAGGCTTTGAAGTGCAAAAGAGTCGGGAATCAAGAGAGATGGTGGAAGATTTGCGGCGCAGGTCCCCCCCCCCCCCTCCCCCCCGCTGAGGCTCCCTGACCTCGAGTGAACAGAGGGAAACTGAGCAAATTGAAAAGAAGTTCAGCGACGCACACGCCACAGTTCAGTGTACACGCGGCAAAATCAACTCTCGTGAAACTACCTGTCAGAATCGATTTGCGATGGCAGGGAATTTCAAAGCGTCGTCTCAGGCGTTTTCAAAACGATGCTTCTTCCCAACCCTGCCTCTGCGTTAGGTGTATTTACCAGCGATATGAACGCGCCACTTTTTTAAAAATGTAGAACCACTAATTGTCATGCAAATGTGCACTTTGAAACCTGGAACAGGAACCACTGCAAGATAAAGGAACCTCTATTTAAAAACAAAACAAAAAAAGGCTGCTCTACAATGTTGTTTTCCCTATTTATTCCCTTCTACTTTCATCACTGCAACATTTATGAAGTGACGTGTTCGCCGCATCCACCGGTTCATTATGCAGACAGTCATTGGAGGCCTCGTCTATAAATACAAACTGTGGCCCATTCTTTTCTGCGGCACGTTCACGCCAAGACGGCTGCCAGTCACATGGGAACTCCACTTCACAAGGAACACCACGACTGTTATTGCACACGGAGAGAGAGCGAGGAAACAAAGGGAGAAACAGTGTTTGACTGTGTTGTTTCTTTTTTCCCCCTTTCTTTAATCAGGACACATGCCACCGCAATGTGCCGCACGCTGAGCCGCCACAATGGCTGTTCGGGAGCTGAAGCTAATGGACAGGTCTGCACGTTTTCTAATTACACCTCCGAGATTACGGACACTTCCGAGGGAGCGATTGAGCTCCGAATATAAACAATCTGGCTGTGGGCCACGGCCGCACACACACACACACACACACAAAAAAAAGAGGTTTAATGGTAAGTTAATGAGACCAATGACTTGTGACTTTGATTTTCTTCAAATGGTCCCGGGTTGCACCGGTTGTTTTCGTTCATTACTCAGTGAAAAAATATATTTAGCTGGTATCATACATAGCAGCCCTGGTAAGGCAACGGAAAAAAAAAAAGAATTCACGCAAATCGACCACAACAAACACTTCTCCATCTGCTCCGCGAGCGGAACACAACACTTCCTCTGCTCGTTCTGTTGTCCCAATTATAAAACACACCTGCGATCCCTTCCTTCCTTCCTGCGCCAAGGTTTTCCCGTACAAACCCGATCGTGTTGGCCTGAAAGAGGAGATTCACAATGATGTAATTACTTCTCCAGGTTCCCAGGATACACTGAAAGGGAACTACAGAGTGGGGGGAGAGGGAGGGTCCGGGGTTTGTGCGGGACCGTGGCTAACCAGCAAAGCCAGTTTCAGTGCTCTTTTAAAAGCCGACTTTGGCGTAAAGTGATTCCGGATTACCCCGATACATGATTTAATGGCACATTCTCCATTGGTTTCAGCCCACCAGAGCGCTCAGCATGGAGTATCGGGGGGTGGGTAGGGGGGGGTTGTCTGGTCTGGGAAAAACAAATCTTGCGGTTGTTTTTGGCGGATCGGAGGAGAAGAATGTCTTTGATTCAAAGCCGTTTTGAAGGCAGTAAAAAATGAAGTGGATGGATTAAAAGTAAGAGGGGGGAGACAGAGATCAAAAGTCTTTTATGGATAATTCGGACTGGGATGGAGTGAAGACCAGTGTACAGGACCCAGACTGGAGGAGGCCGACAAGTTTCCTCTTGATCCGTACAGGTGTTTCCCTTTCACAAACAGGGGGTAGAAACAGTGTCATGACAGCTTTTATTTAAGACTTTGTCAATATTTAGAAATGGAGTAGCTGAAAACCAATAAATAGTACTGCTTTGAGGTAAACATTTGCTTACATAGCCAGATCTGGTGTATGTTGTCTGTTGATTGGTGAGCAGTGTCTTGATCAATCAAACAAGCACCATGTGTACTTATTGTTTTATTTAGCAAGACAGCAAAGTGTTTGAAGTGTTGCTTTCCATGATGAAACGGGAAATGAGTCAGTCGACTTTTTAGCAGGTTTACTCGCATTTAAATAAATCGATACTTTCTAAGTTTGGCGTACAAAATAATGGCTTGTGTCTTTGTTAACGAAGAGACGTATGAGGAAATAGCACATACTAGCAGTTATGATGAAATCAGGTTTGAAATCAGGTGGCAGAACAGGGTCAGGATAAGTATAACAAGGTCATGAGTGACTTGAACTTGATGTGAGCTCACGCTGGCTCTGGACAGATGACAGGGTTCTCTGAGGCAAACAGGGAAAGCCTCAGAACTGAAGTACAGCAGCTGTAGTGCTGTAATGCAACATGGGGGATGAAACACAGGTGTGCAGGTGAGTGAGCCTGCCCACCGCACACACACACAAGCACACCCACTCACAACACACACACACACAACGCACACACACACATGCATGAATGAGCACTGAAGAGAAAACACAGAAGAACGTGGGAAACAGGGGAAACAGGGGAAACATGACCCTGTGTCGCTCCCTGAAGGAAGTTTCCCTTATTTACTGAATGTCATTACATTTGCAATTATTTCCATTTATATCACAGTTACCTCTAAGCTGCTCTGCATGCACCCCACCCCCCCCACCCCCCCACTTGTGTATATATCGCGCACTCGACACTGCTCTCAAGGTTTTTACACAGCGTGACCATTCCTGAGCCCAAATCTATGATGTTTACCTCCTCCGCCGAGTTTGTTTCTGCCTCCAAGCCACTGTGCGTCTGAGGGACGCCCATGTGTAACCAACTTTATTCAAATGCCGACTGTTTGTAGCCGTCCTTGTGGCCTTGCAGCACTTGAGGAAGAAAAGCTCTCTTACACACACAGAGAGAGAGAGGGAGAGAGAGAGAGAGAGAGAGAGAGAGAGAGAGAAAGAGAGAGAGAGAGAGAGAGAGAGAAAGAGACTCGGATTATTGCTTTTGAACTTGAAGTGGTATTCAGGACGTTTTAGAAATGACCTTTAGTGACTTTGCTTTCGAGCGAGCTGAAGAGTCTTGGGATTTGATCGGGAGACAAAGCAACGTGACTTTGTATGTAATGCTGTTAACAACAGGATACATTTCAAATGAAAAAATAAATAAACATCTTAGACAAGAAAATCTAAAGTGGTGAAGGTTGGCAATATTTTCGGTTTCATATTTGGGACTTTATATTTCATTTCATTAGTCTTTATTCAACCAGGCTAGTCCCATTGAGATGAAAGATGTCTTTTACAAGGGAGACCTGGCAAGAAGTGTTTTCTATATGAACACATACCAGTGACTGAGGCTTTAGACTTTGCTCTTGAGTTCACAACGGTGAATGTGTGCAGACAATGAGCAGAGCTGGGGGGGGGGGGGGGGGGGGGGGGGCTGACAGGAGACGCTCAGCCAACTGTCCGCAGCAACTAATTCGGACATTTGCCTTCTCACATGCAACCGCTGTTAACAATGTCAGGGGATTATCCAGAGTTTCAGTGTGTGTCTGAAAGCAGCTCTATGCACGCACTGAACAACCATCAGATGTAACACTTTCTCTATTTCACCACCCCGCTCCCCACTTTTATTCCTTTCCGCGTCAGTGCAGGTCATTCGCACATTTGTTCAGACGCTGGGGTGCACAGCCTGTTATCGTTGTTGGAGGAGGGGAGGCTGTGGCAGTGGTGGTAATGGTTATGATGGTGGTAGTGGGTAGGTGGGTTGGGGGATTGCCTCCCCTTTTGAAAATGTGTGTGTGTGTGGGGGGGGGGGGGGGGGGGGGATTCTGTGCCATATTCTCTGAAGTTGAAGAAAAAAAAAGCCCCCATCAGAAACTCATTTAACATGGATGTGCTGTGAGGTGGCAACTGCTTTGGTTCTGTGCTCAGAATGGTGCTTTGCTATAGGCACTTTGTATTCATGTTCTGCGTTGTTCCTTTCTTCCTGATTAAACAATGGCGTGGGAGCCATTTAGCGCGAGGAAAAAGGAAGCTGGTGGTGATTTGAAAATATGTTAACTCGGACGGTCGCTTCTCTCGCCGCGACTGTCAAAACACTGTCGCCGTTTGACCCGCACGCTCCGCGGCTGTCGAAGCAGAGCTGTCACGGGTGCAGCTCGCCCTCCTGTTGGCCGTGGTCAAATGAGCCGACAGTTGCATGTTTTTTGAGGGGGGGCGGGGGGTCCTTGGGGTGTAATCAAATCAAAAGACCCTGACAATAAAAAAAAAACAGAGACAGGAAATAAGAAACAGTACGGGCAATTAGGGTTGGGAGCTTCCACCTCAAAGACGTGAAAGAAAGAGCCCAACATAACTGAAGTGGGGGGGCCCTCAACTGCTTTTTTTTTATGTTATTGTTTGATTTGTGAGCCCTTTTTGGGTGGTCGCTTATTATCGCTTAATTGAGAGGGTCCCGGGATAAGCCGGGTAAGAATGCAAGCACTGTCCGTGCTGCAGCGGCGGTCCCAGCAGAGGGGGAGATATCCCCCCCCCCCCCCCCCCCCCCACAGTCACTACTCAGTCTCTCTTCCGTTTTATCTTGTTTTTGTCTTTGCAAGAGCGACGCAGTGAAGTCCGCCAAACGGCATATTTAATTTGTTTGACAGAGCCAAGGAAAGATTGTTTGCCGTTCAGTTTTTTTTTTCTTTCTTGAGAATCTTCCTCTCTCCTCTCCCCGCGCCGCCACGTCTTTGTTCCGCTCCCTCGGCGGCTTGTTCACTTACTTTCCCGTTTGACGTTCATTTGTTACAACCGCACAACACGCTGGCACAAACTATACAGACAGATGTAAGCGATGAAATATTTATCCCACAAATTGTAACCTGGATTCCTCACTTGCCTCGCGCGCTCAGCCAACGCGTCTATTATTAATGATGAATGGGCATTTCTTTTCTGTCAGCCCTTTGTTGATTTGTAAAATAGCTGTATGAGTGCTTTTTCGGTTTCTTTTTTTTTTTTCTTTCTTTACATATATTTATTTATTTCGATGTAAGCGTGAAGCAGATGATGCATGATGAGTGATGAGGGTCCGGAAACAGCAAGCTCAGGTCTGTTTTCACGCCATGAATCTTCATCGAAATCCATCTTTATCTGCTCTCCGATGGCGATGACTGGCCATTTAAAGATACTCAGGCTGTCTGTTGAGACGGAGCCAGCAGCGTTTTGAGCCCGCGCTGGGATCCGGGTTCCTCCCACTGCTTTGACACATAAATAAAAGGGAATAATAATGTTCAGCGGCTGCCTGAGCAGCATGCTAATCCGGCCAAAAGTGCCCTTTAACCAATGCAGCATATCAAAAGGTGGAAAATATGATCCTGAGAGGCATCTAACAGTCCGTGGAAAGCTGTAATCCCACACAACTGGGAGTCCAACCGCCTTATTTTATCTGCAGCTGAATAAAACCATTAGACTATAATGTCCATATCTGAAGCGAGCATGCAAAGGGAATCCAGCAGAATAGATTTGTGTGAAACTATAAAATCTCCAGATACAGTCGGCAGCGTGCACATAAATCCGACGTGCAGTGTTGTGATGACTATTTGTTTTTAAAGCAGCCCGCAGACTTCTGCGTTCTCCATTAAGCTGGGAATAAAAAAAAAACAGGGACGGTGGGAAATTCAGAGGCAGGGATTAATTGGCATGCAAGGAGAGCAACTGTCCACAGTCTGCCGATCACAGGGCTAGCCGAGCATGACAAGCATAGCCTATCTTCTACTTTTCATTAGGCCAGGGACGGGGCCAGCCACAAGCTTTATGCTAAACAGGGTTGATACGGCTGTCTCGGTCTCCCAAAGACCTTTACACCCTCGAAACAAAACAACAGGATACGTACCGACAAAACCAAACAAACAATGTCAGGAGGGGGAGACGAAAAAAAAGTGTCGGGGGGGGGGGGGGGGGGGGGAGACAGTTCGCGAACGAAGTCTGTCATGCAAATAACAAGGAATGAATAGCTGGCGGGGAAATAAGAAGGAAGTGTCGTATCAGAAGTCGACTTGACGCGGAGAATCAATGAATAACCGTCTGCGTTTGATTAACTGGGCTTTTATTCTGGAAGTGTGCCGGCTCAATTTTCAAAATGTACATTTCATTTATTGGGATCCATTAACTCTGGGGTGTTGGCAGAAATATGATTTGTATATGCAACAGTGGTAAACTAATTAAAACATAAACCAGGCTGCGTCGGATTCTTTGTGTTGAATGTTCCAAACACGGCACGAAAACAAACAAATGGAGGTTCAATACCTCGGAGTGGAGACGCTCTCTCTGTGTTTCTCTCTTTGTGTGAGTGTGTATGTGTGTGTGTATGTTTGTGTGAGTGTGCATCACAATTCCATTGGTGTTCAGTCAGAAACAGCCCATCGCTTCCCTTTTTTGTAAATCCATATCCGAGTGCGTCTCCTGCAGATTGGTGTTTTAGTTTTACTGGATTCCGTCTCCGAACGGCAGAGCTCTTTAAGAGGAAAGAATCTCAGACAGGAGAATCATAAGACTGCGAGTGTTTCAGGTCACGCTCCAAATTGAATAGCAAATAGGAAGTTCTATCAAATAAGTAGAGCGCTGTGCAGTAAAGAGGGAAAGAATCCAAATCGGATCAGTACTCGCTGTGACCTCCTCTGCCTATAAAACGGCAGGTATTCGGAGCGGTGTCTTGTCTCCTCATGTGATCTCACACCGTCTCCATGAATGGGAGATAAGGTCTCTGTGGGGACCAGGCTCCTTTTTCTTCATTATGACTCAGGTGGTGTGTGTTGGTCCTGCTGTAGAACAAATCCTGGACCCAATCAGATGCCTACAAACTACGCAGCTGCTCACATAGGCAGGCTGGCCAATCGAACCTGATATCATCGCAATTACAATTGAGAAGCAAGACAAATGGTTTCGTACATGTCAGAAGATTGATAATGCTCCCATGTCTGCCGGGTAAATATGAAGCTAAAGCTGTGTTAGCTTAGCTGAGGCTACATGCACACTACAACGTTTGAGTTTCAAACCGCATCGCTGCTACTACATTTACACCCGTCAGAGATTTTGCGCGCCTGAAACAGAGATCATTTTATTTTTTAAATGCTGGCTTAAAACGAAAGCAGAAAAAAACAGTTTATTAGTTCAAAGAAGATTTATACTTCTGGATTTTGGAGGAGACAATTTGGGATGCAGGAAATGGAGTGGTTGCAAGGTGGTGAAAAGACACCATCTCCAAATGAAAGCAGAACAGGAATATGTGGCAGGAGCAGAAAACCTGCTGTTGGGGTTGTGCTCCTGTTCAGACTCTCATGTGCATTTTGTGCCAAATCCTATTTCCCAAAGAACCCGAACACGCAACAGACAATCTTCCCTGTGGCCTAACATGCAAACGTATAGCACTTATATTTGTATGTCAGAAAACAGCGTGATCACTATTACATCAAGTGTCAGACATGAGGAAAGTGAAGTGCAAGCTTCCTAATCACAGCCTCTTCTCTTTACCTTCACAGCAGGTATTCCTCTACTTTGTTTGCTGAACTTAAACTCTCCTCCCCCCCCGTGCGAAGGAAGTGACTGGAGCCTGGCACGGGGACAGAGACAAAAGTATGGTACTCATGGTGAAGTGGACATGAGTGATCTCAGCCCTAACCACCAGCACCACCGCCGCCACAGTGACCTGGTTTATGGAAATCACCTCTCCACTGTGCAGACGCCTCCAGCTCGTCATGGGGGGAATTTTCCAGAGGCTCTCAAAGGCCAAGAGCAATATTAGCAGAGGAGCGTGTGTGTGTGTGTGTGTGTGTGTGTGTGTGTGTGTGTGGTGTGTGTGTGTGTGTGTGTGTGTGTGTGTGTGTGGTCACCCTTCACAGTTTTTTCCTGGTCTGTTCAAAAATACTTAAGGACGCTTATGGTTTCAGTTTGAGAGCAGCCGTGGAGAGTGATATTGAAAACCTCCATTAGCCGCACTATGACGGGGGGGTTATTGTCCCTGAAAGTGCTTGTGTATAGAAATGACATGATTGGGCCCCGAGCCCGAGAGCAAGGGGGACACGACCTCGAGGGTATGACAGGGTTGTTGCTCTTTTTTGTTTTTTTGTTTCGCTTGGCGCTGACATCGGTCGGACACGGCCGCCGCACAGGCACTTCCTCCCCTTCCTCGGGGGGCGGGTGGGAAAGCATTATTTTGATAGTGACCCCCCCCCTAACCCCAGCCATCACCACCTCTTTGCTCAGATGACAAGACCCCCCCAATTTCTGCCGGGGTGTATTCTCCAGCCGAGCATGGGAGGCCCGCATTCACAGCCACCGAGTGTTAATAATGTGCCAAACAATTATGTCACAGTCTCTGGCCTCCAATGTGAGAAAGTTGCCCCCTCCCCTGCTGAGTTACAGTATGCAAATGAGGGGAAAAGGCCAAAGTCTGAGAACTGGATCTTATGGAGCAGGGCCAGCCTAGTAAAGTGAATGTCAGAGTCTATCGGAGAGTGGGGGGGTTGGGATGTGAATTAGAGCGGTCTTCCATGGGAATTCTATTGGAAATACCGTTTGTTGTTGTTGTTGTTGTTGTTACCGGGGGGGCGAGCGGACGCTGCTTGGCACCGCTGACATTTCTGAATTTCCCAAGCTACAGAATCAAATCCACGTTCGACTGTGGAGGGTTTATTTTATCCTGCCGTGTGGTGTGCACTGCTGAAAATAGCTCGATGGGGATGAACAATGAGAACCACGGCGAAATGTGTTTCGGTGACAAAACACAAGAAACATCACAAGAACCTGCAGGTGCAGGTTGACTGCAGGAATAGTGCTCTTTGTCCACTGGTGTTTCCTGTTTCCTGTCGGCAACTACACAACGTACAACAAAGAGAACAACAAAGAGCCTGGAATGAGAAGGATCGTGAGTTAACGCAGTTGTTGGAATTGCAAAAATATGCGTCATTGATTATTTTGTCATTCTTTCCCACCAGCAACCTTAATCTTCCTGCCATAAATTACTGGCGTTATTTACATGCGCCAACAAAGGCTGGTGGGAGATGTAAAACTGCGTTGGGGTCAAAGCGTCCTCTGTGCTCTATAAATTATGCGTCCGGTGCATGTTTAATCACATGAAGCACAAGGCTGGCGAACAAACCCTGGCCTGACCTTCTCATAATTAAAATGCAAAGTAACCTGTTGCCTGTCTGAGGCGGTGATATGACGTGACGTGGCGCGGCCATCCAGCCGGGCTGCCTCTTGGATACACACTTTGTGCCACACAGCAGACACATAAAGACGGGTTGCTCTTGGGTTTGATTCATAACCGAGGTTATTATCATTCTAAACCTGCCCGTTTTGTTGAGTCTCGTTCAGATTCATTCCTTGTCATTAGTGAATCCTCATCAATCTGTTACTGTCTTCATTGTTTGAGTGCTGGACGTTGTGTGCAGATCTTTTTACAAACAGTTAATGGTGCAGAGTGAATTTAGAAAAACTTTGCCTTCATCATACCTGGTTTATCTGCAGTGAAGATTTTAAAATTGATGCTCTCAATAAAATTAAACTGAAATTGCTTTAGTATTATTCAGGTGCTTGACTCATAAACTAGTGTGAATGATTTAGTGAACTGCTGTTACTTTTCCATACATTGGATGTTGTTTATTTTCAGACCCAAGTTCACAACTCGATATGGACCATTGCCGGGACCGAACTAATCTTGTGATTTAACTGTGTAGACTTATCGCTCGAGAGGAAGTGATTCTATAAATTTGTTTTCACATGACGGAGGGCAACAGCTGTGACTCTCGTGAATGTCTGTGCTAGTCCGATATGGGGGAAATAAAAAATAAAAAATATATATAATCAAAATTATCTGATGGCATTTTGTGACCCACAGTTTGACCCAGTTACCAACTGGTGCTGTGGTTTATACAAGGACGTAGAAAATGTCACTGACTGTTAAGATTAAGATGCATTTATTAGTCCCAAACACATGCACAGACATGCAAAGGCACACTCATGCAGGTAGGGAAATTTAACCTCTGCTTTAGTCCCATCTGGTGCAGGACACAGAGAGCAGTGAGCGACCATGTACGGCGCTCGGGGAGCAGATGTTGGGGGAGTAAGGTGCCTTGCTCAGGGGCACTAGACAAGGTAGGGAGACTCTTGGATTTTTGGACAGATCAATCCAGGTTCGTCTTTTGTTGTCTCTCCGTGGAGTCGAACCAGAGACCTTCTCTGGCCATAGTCCAAGTTTCTGCCACTAGACCACGGCCTAGTGACCACGCCACCCCCCCCCCACCCCCCCCCCCCCCCCCCCCCCCCGAATGGTTCCACACACAGACATCTATGGAATTAGTAGGTAGAAGTACAGGATTACAGGAAATCTTGGTGTATAAATGTGAAGAGTCCCATTATCAACTGCACGTCTTACCATTTATTCCTCTGTGGCGAGAAAGTAAGACCTCTTGATTTATGTCAATAGCCTGATCATCGAAGCTTTAAAACCTCCCATCTTCAAAATGTCAAGACGTTTGGAAAATCAGCTCCGGTTTCAGCCTCACGATAAAAGATGAAAGCATAAAAATCACCACATTTGGAGACGTGAGGATTCCACATAAACCGCCGCGTCACGTCTGCTCTCGAGCTGCGTCGGCTATTTTCCGAGATGACTGCGATGCTAATAGGAGACTCGCTTCCCAGAGAGAATCTACCATTAGCCTCAAAGTCGATCCAGGATATGAAACCTTTTAACATTCCTAAGTGTCGTCTCCAGAGCATGATGCATCAGCATGCCGGAGAGGGGCCGCCCACAGGCCTGAGTCATTTATATTTAACTGCAGGACCCCTGTGACCCGAGGAATAAGCTGGCAAAACAAAACAATCGCCTCAATAATTGGAGAACAGATGTCTTTTTCCACAGAGAGCGGCAATTCATCTTTGGAATATGTCTTTGGATGAAATGTCGGCTGAAAATAGAAAGTGCATGCCCTCTTCACTCATTCCCTCATTTCGTTTTTTCCCTTTGAGTCTCAGCGCCGGCTGCAGCGTTGGCTGGAGGAATTAGGTTTTCCGGGAAATCCGTTTGTCTGGACGTCACGTTATTGCCCATTTGCGTTCTATTTTATACTCTCCCTGTGTTTTGTTGTTTACCATATTCCAGAACAAGTGAATTATACTTGGGACCAATAAAGTTTGACTTATTTTGTCAAGATTTTGAAGATTTCGGTGGTCAAAGTTCGAGGTCATTGTGAATTGAAAAATGTGGATCAAATGATGCAGTGATGACATTTTATATTCCAAAGGTCAACGTCACTGGGACATCATGTTCTGCTGAAACACTCTTCTGGCCACCACCATAAGAGAAGTGAAGGTTGTGACTCCTGCCAGGCAAACAACCCGGCAGTTATTCTACTTTTCTAACGTGAATATGAAACCATTTACATTTGTGTAACCCGCTGTAAAATAATGCACCACTTATCCTTAATCTAACTTTATGACACAGTGTCATGTGAGCAATTTAAAAGTGTAATAAGCAAACGGACATTTCCCACACTGTAATAAGAGTTAGGAGTTTAGGCTTTTACATGATTTGTACCACTTTCCCATTTACATGTTCAGCATGTAGATGAACTTCTGACACCAGCTGCAACTCTTTTCTTTATTATCTCTTCTCCTTCTTGTCACATGCTACAGTGTTTCCTATACGCTCTTCACTTTTTTCCGTTGATAATTAATTAGTGTGACCAAAAATTAATTAGGGTCTAGGCCAAAGAATGCTGGTGTGCCTTGCAAAATTAATTTGGGAGATGGAGGTGGGGAGGGGAGGATTAATATTCCGCCCGAGCGTTTCTGTAAGTCTGTCGCCCCTGGTTTTCAAGAGAGCCGATGAAGGGAAATGTAAATATGAGACACATAAAACCTGATGATTGACTCCACGGGGATGAAAGGAAAGTACACAGTCGTTTAATCAAGCGAACAATGACTCCAAGACTTGAACCTGTGTGTTTTTTAGGAACAATGATACAGTCACGTTGTAAAATTTTCAAGTCACAAGTAGTGTGAAGGATTAACGTCTTTAAATTCAATAATTACATGACTGCATGACACAGTAGCTGGCGCAGAGAAGTTAGCTTCTATCCAAAGAGGTGAGGAGAAACATTTCTTGGTTCCTGCTAAGTGCTTCTATTTTTTAAGAGCCTGTCTACAGAGAGCCGGTGCACTTCCTATTTAAGTCGCTGTACTGGAATCGGCTGCGATCCACCTGGAGGGAAGTCACTGGGTTGTCCTCAATGATTTGCTCTGAATGGGGCTAAAGGGCTAAATAAATGTTGCTTTCAGACCAGAAGGCCCACAGCTCGGGTTCAAGTAAGTGAATGAAGTCCAATGAAGGAAGAACAGGATTTGTTGTGCGTCACTGCTATATTGACACAATATGGAAATGCTGTAAAGTTTCTTGAAGTTTTGTGATGTGACAAATCCACACAATAAGATATAGCCCTAGCCTATCCCTATTCGATGAGCACCTGATCGCCCCCTATTCAGCCCTGAAGTTGTGAGAGCTGACTTATTCCCTGTATTAGAAATTCTCTGTTTTTATGCTGTGTCGACTGAGAGGCCAGCTGAGCACCTTGCAGCATTGCTTGCATTTGTGAAGCCTTCAGTCGAGAACAAGACTGAGCCACTGTTGGCTGTTGGTCCCCAGTTACGCAGACTGGCTGCTTGTTGAACCATCATGTGTTGTAATCCATTCATTCTGATGATGGCGCCACAGTAAAGGTCAAGGGTCATTGCCTTGATTGTATTTGATACACAACTCAGTGTTTAAAATTCAACACTCATGCTACAATCTCATTTCAACGACAATGTGTGACTGCTCTGATTTGATTTAATATGGAACAAACAGCCGCATATGCAAGAAAGAGAAGATAATAAATCACTGAAGGTTAATTAAATATAAATATATAACCTGTTAATAAATATGAAGCCGAAAAATCCAATGTTCGCCTCTAATATGATGCAATATCATGTCTTGGTTCTCTGCAGATCTCGTGTGACATCAGTACACAAGTGGCCATTGATGGAAATAGGTATTTTTTTCTCCAGCACTCTAAATAACTTTCTCCAGCAGCCAGCTTTTGTCCACAGATATGGACTGGAGGCCGGCTGCAGTGAGGTTTCCAGTTGGTTTGCTGGATGCTTCAGGTTGCAGACTGGTTTGTGGAAAAAAAGAATAAAATGCTTTCAGCCGTGTGATTCGTCGTTTTGCGTTTCAGCGATAAGTGCTCATGTTGGTTGTGTCACCTGTGCTATGGAACACAAGTTGTGCTTTAATCCTCGCCTTCTCAGAGACTCTTTCATTACGTCCTCCACGTTACAACAAAGCCCAAACCTTGAATAGTTAATGAAAACAGATCACTCGAGTTTCTGGATTTCTAAGACAGAGATGAAGTGGACAAAAAAGCAAAAGTCGTACAACCGGTATGGGTTGACCACATCTTTTCATACAATAATTGTTTGAAGTCATAAAACATCCACAAAGTGTGAAATTAAAACCGATTTTGTCACGAGGCTGTCGTCATCTCGCTCTTTCTCTCTGCCAGGCACGACACACAGTCAGGAGGCAGTTGTCATGGTGATCAACGCAACTGCACACTGTTAACCTGTAGAATGGAGACGAGGACTTTTCAAAGCACCACAGACCTTGACTCCAGCGAACGACTGTCTCTGCTCGCTACCTATTCGATAGTTGCGGAAATTGGAAAATCACACCGGCTTCATGAAGCTTGATGTCTCGCTTAGATGTCGGAAAAAAATAAAAATTCCCACATGTTGGATTAGCCGGAGCGACGCCACGCTGACATGAAGCCACGTAGCAACAGGCTATTTACAAACGACAGCCCATGCCATGACAGTTCCATAACAACTGGGCCGGTGTAGTGTACATAAACGGCGGACCGATGCATCTACACGTCTGACGGCGATGTGACCCACCAAGAATTCCTTAATGACTGGGAAAGGGCCGGGAGGAAAACAAACATTACACCCGGGACCATTATGTGGGAATGCGCCCTCACCTCTCCCTTGACCGTTTGACCCCCCCCCGGCTCCAGAGGCTAACGGCGTATTTCGGTCCATCCTCCTCCCGAGTGCACTGCTGCCGTCTGCCCGAGTGACACAAGCCAGAGGCTCGCGGAGGGAATCTAATTACAGAGACAATTATGATCGTGACCCAGGCCGACCCGGATTTGTATTCAAATGGACTCATTTACCTTGAGCTGCGGAGATGCATGTGCAGAAGGAGCGAGTGTGAACCCGGAGACTCCCGTGTCGCTCAGTGTCTCTGTCTCTTGTCACTGAGGAACAAGCTTGTTATTCAGCTGAATTCCTTCTTTTAGGAATTCATTTAAACCAATCCTCGGATTATTACCTATCCCATCGACCTTCTAATTCAACAAAAGTCTGTCTGTATGTGGAACAGGCTTTACTCTCGGCGTGTGTTTTTCTTACTGGCCCAAGACAGTGTAGTGTTGAATTTTATTTGAACTTTCAAAATGTTATGGAAAAATTTGAATAAACAGGTGATCGGTTCTCTTTAGCAGTCAGTGGGGGATGTGTGCCTTCAGTCTGCGGACAGAGTTGAACATGTCTTCTTCTATGGCCTCTGATATATCACAGTATGGATCTGGAACAACTGGGTTGGAACAACTGGGTTAAACCGCAGAGCAAAGTCATTGCTACATATGTTCGATAATTAGATTTTTCTTTTTTACCATATCGCACTGACACAGGCATTCACGGTTGCTGATCTCCGCCATGGCAACAACATTCACAGAATCACTTCCTCTTCAGCAATTTCTCTATAAAGTAAAAGCACAATGTTCGTTAGGTTGCTTCAGTGCTGTATATTGAGCTGAACTGCATTTTATCTTGAATATCTGTGAACTTGGGATGAAAATTGTGTCCAATACAAACCATATAGGTGAACAGTAACAGTTACGCTTTTCATTCTATGTTAAACATTGACTTTAAAATCTTCACTGCAGATAAACCAGGTAGGATGAACCCAAGGTTATTTAACTTCACTCTGCTCCGTAGACTGTTTATAAAAAGCTCTGCGCACAGTGTCCAGTGCACAAACAATATAGAGGTGACAGTATACTGTCCAGATGCACCAGAGCATTACCACAGGCCCGGCTAACAGCCCATTCCGAACAGGCAGGTTTAGAACGGGCACTGCGATGGGATAATTATATTTGTCGACTGTCAACAGAATCATATTATGATGATACTCCCCCACCCCCATCCCGCTGGCTCTGATGTGTCCCGCACAAATCTCCTCCCGAATGTGATGCGTCTCTTTTGGGGTGAGGCAGGCCCTCGCTAAGGATTGCATCTCAAATTTCAAAAGAACTGATGATCTTACAGTTTCGGCCAGAATTTAATCTGTGTCGAACGACACACACACACACGCACACACACACACACACACACACACACACACACACACACACGAGCTGCGGCTCTTCATGTTGCAGGGTCTTAAACACAAAACAAAACAGAAAAGGGAGAAAAAAAAACATAACTTCAAATCTGCCTCAGTTTGTTGTGGGCAATGTTCTCAGATCCTCTCTCATTTCTGCAGCTAATTGCAACATGGTAATTAGGTGTAGAATCTAATTTACCATGGGGGTTCGTTTAAGGAAACATGCATTATGCAAGGCAGAACCCGGGGAGGAGGAGGAGGAGGAGGAGGAGGAGGAGGAGGAGGAGAAATGTTTGGATTGCAGAAGAACAATAGTCCTGATGATTCTTGTGCTTTTGATGATAGCAGTGACGGTGAGGATTGAAATGGGCTCGACAGCGTACGAGCAGATAGCAGCGATGATGATGATGGTGGTGGTGATGGCGGGATCCGCGATGATAGCGATTATGGCACACATGTGGCGGGCGAGCGCAGTCGTGGAGCTCAGCAGCGGCGGGGACATGAAGGAGAGTCACTGACCTCAGATTTCAGTCCTATTTCCCCGACAAGCCAAAGTCCTAATAGACTCCATTAACAGAAAGACAGGGAGGGAGAGAGAAAGCCCTGACGCTGGGGCTTTCAGAGTAAAGTCTGCATATGTGATGACTTGCAGTCTGACTGACTGAATGAACCGGGCGCAGAGTCTGATAACCTCCTCTTTCCTGATTATTTCCCCTCATTTAACTCACTGTGTGCCTCCATCAGAGTCCATTTTCTCGCGCGTGTGTGAATGTGTGTGTGTGTGTGTGTGTGTGTATGTGAGAGACAACCGCAGGCGAGGCAATCTCTCACTCCTGCCCCGCGTCTGTTAATTCACAGCAATTTTGGATAATGATTTATTTTACAATCCACAATTGGAAGGCCTTTCCGCTTGGAAGCGAATGATGAAATAGAAATCTCTTTGCAATTATGTAGGGGGAGATAGTCACATTCATTGAGATTCCCTGATACATCTGGCGTGGAACACGGCGACGCTTTGAAATGATTGTGAGTAACACGCTCGTCGTCCTTCATCACTGTTACCAGCTCAGTTTAGCACACGGGAATGAACTCCAAGAACACACTCTGCTCTGTAAATAGTTGAATTAGCTTTCAGCCGATGTAAAGAATGATGGAGATTCATTTTCCTTAAAAACAAGTGTGAGGCTTCTAAATTAAATTCGTAAGCAATGGGACATATTCCCAAAAACCTGCATTTTATCAAATCATCCCATGGCTGTGGTATTTGTTGGATTTTTCATTAACACTATCGAATAAACTGTTTTTATCTGAAATGCACTCTTGCACTCTGGGTCGGGGGGTCATGAAAGGGTGAGGGTAGACAAATTAGATTAGAGTTTTTTATAGGGCGGCTGAGGGCCTTGTTTTTGTTTCCGAGGGACTCAATTTAGGTTTCGATGTAATGTGCGGAGGAAAGCAGTTTTTTTTTCTCAGTATCAGGTTTTTTATAAATATGTACATTGGCGCCACACAACTTCTGTTTACATAGTCAGATTGAAACTGCAAGGGGGGGAGGGGCGCGTTGCTTTTACACAAAGTGAAACACAAGATTCAGCACATCTCACCATCGTAATAATATCCCAATAATTACAAGAATATATATTTATATACTTGCATTTCTTCTTAGGCTTCTTGGTCTCAAATACTGAAAGAATGAACCATCTACCAAGTCCAGACTTAATACAAATACTTTGTGTCTGAATATGTAAGTCTGTGTATTTGACCACCATAATGTAGCTTTGTATTCTTTCATGTGAAGTCTAATAAATGTATTCAGTATAACATTTGTCTATAAATCTAGTGGAGCACAAGACCAGGGTAGCATACAGTAGAAAGAACAGGTACCAATAGTTTGTACAAAAGCACAGCACTTGATCAAATGTACTTTCCTGAGCCATCATATGTGCAAAACCTCTCCAGGCCTCACCACTGTCAAGGGATACAACCCCACGTGTGATGCACTCCCCTCAGACATGAAGATTAGACGTGGGACATCCAAAAGTGAATAATTGCTCCCAGTAATCCACTGGGCTTTAGGCTGAGTCACAGTATCGATGTGGGAAGGCACATGGAGGACGTGCACTCCTGCGTACATCACAGAGAGAATGCTGATCTAACTGCCACATTTACCAGAAACTTTATCCATGACGGTCCACTTCACAGGAAGATGTGCCCCGTCTCTCGTCAGGATGCGAGTCAGCAGTGTGGAAATCAAACGCAACATTCGGCCCGACCCCGGGCTCCAGAGGTTAAAAGACAAGAATCTGAGCGTCTAGGATTTCTCTCTCTGGGTCAAGTAAGGAGGAGGTTGGACTGTTTTTGCGGGGTCATGTTGCTCGTGCAAGTATAATAAACCATGCGCAGGTACAGTTCAAGTCCACAAATCAAGAGGGGCAGGAGTTTTGGGGAGATCAAGGAGCTGCGGCATTTTAGGTCGAAAAGCCCTCCCAACATTCCTCACCACTCCAAAGAGGGGCGGTTCTCCTGAGCGAGCTTAATTACCAACTGCAGGCGAAGCTTCATTTACAAACCACAGGGCTTTTACTGGAAATCCGACGAGCTAATAAGTTGCCGGCCCATTCTAGGTCATCAGCATCATAAGCAGGGAAGCAGAGAGCTCGTTGGTTTTTCCCCTGTAATATGTATACATCTTATTTTCTTGTTAGTTTGTAACTTAAAGTAGGGCTCTTTTGGTTTATCCACTGCTGTTTTGTATCATTATCTGTGTCAAGTAGAGTAATTATCTAACAAATGTAGAAAAGCGGGCTTTCTAATTAAATGCCACGGGCTGTAAGCGATGGAGATAAATTATTTATAGTGCTTTGATGAGAGCTAGCTAGCTCGAAGGAGTGAACAGTCAGACGTTCTTCAGGATTGAAACCACTGCAGAGAGATCTTTACAGAAACTTTTTCGAAATGAGAATAAAAACAAAACACCAAACGCTAGATCTGAATGTTTGCCAGGGGGGGCGAGCTTCGTCAGGTTTCCTTGTTTAGCAAACACTTTCTCCAGAGATGCAATTTGCTCATTCGAGGAGAGTTATTTTCATGCTGGTGTTTACAAGTCGGGAGGAGGTGAGGCCATGTAGTGCTCCTAGCAGCAGCAGCAGCAGGTACAGCCGTTTAACACAAGCTGTCTGCAGCACGGAGATTTTGGTAAACACTTGGGTTTCTAATGCACTTTTTAAGTGACAAATTCAAAATGTCAGATATGCACCCTCGCTGCTCAGACCCTGGCCCCTAATCTAATTGTGTCCGTATTACCGGAGGGCAGGGTGCAGCTGAAATGCAAACCTCCCACGGGCAACAAATACTGATCAAAACAAAAAAAAAGCTTTCACAATTAGAATGAAGCACAACTGAGGAGACTTAAGAATTAAGAAAGGATGCGAGCCAAAGTCAGATAAGAATTTCTTATTATTCCAATAAAAAATACATTCATACAGAAATATAACAATTTTGCAAAACAATTTCAAATAAAAATTTCATAAAGCAAAAACATAACAATTTTACAAAAGTCGTTTTTTTTTCTTTTTATACAAAGATTCAGTTGAGAACAAAGAGCTGTGTGTGTTTGTCTGTGTGTAGTTGTGTGTGACGGAGGAGTAGTGGGATGAAGAAGGATGACGGGAAGTGTGAGAGTGTGAAAGATGCGAGCAAACATGGGGCTAAATCAAGGCTCAATTACCACTCGGACAATATTGGCTGCTGCTTCCACAGAATGGATGTTCCTTCGCTTTGCCCACAAAAGGCGTCGCCAGCACTCCCAAATCTATCGCAGCAAGCAGTTTCAGGTTTGTACTCATCGTGTCTCTTTCACCCCGCTGATCTGAAATCCATATGTTGGAACACGCCACAGTGCGACTTGCTGCAACATCGACGGATTCCAGCAGCAAGGTCGCTGATCTGGAGCGGGTGGCACCAATCACTGTATCCTGAAGCAGTAATAAGTGTAATCCCTACAATTAGTCTGGTCTCCACCCTTCTGCCCGGTATCCATCCACCTCCAGTGGGAAAATTCTATTTCAGGGGATAACTTCATTGATCTTCTTTTATTTGGGGGCCAAATTTCCATGTGCAACATCGATGCTTGATCTTTATCTGCTGCAGAGAACCCACCCGCCCCCCCCCCCCCCTCCTCTCTCTTGCTTTTTTTCTTCATATTACTGTTGCAGCTTGGCTAAAACAACGCTCCCCCAGACAGGTCAATAACCCAACCTACACAGTCAGCAGTCTGTGACAGATTCCATGCCAACAAAGCCTTTAGCAATTCATTACCGCGAGGCAGTACAAGGCAAGGCCTGTCCGACTGCGGCCTGTTAATTACAATAAATCTTTAGCGTTTTCTCCGGCCCCACTGGCAGCGACGGAGGGGACCGGAGCGGGGGACAGGGAGCAGAGGATGGAGGGGAGGGATACAGGGTCAAAAAGAAGGAGCAGCACTGTGTGAGCTGAACTGTGAGAGAAACCGTGGTGGTCTAGCTACTCTGGTTATTTTGTACCTTGGAGCCGAGTGTGATGGACTTGAGTTCATACTACATAGTAGTCAACAGCATTAAGAAATGAATTTAAGTGCTCTAAACATACAGCATTTGTCTTATTTACATGTTCCGACTCCAATGAGTGTGATGTGCATCAACTGAGCTGCGTCTTCGAGTCGAAAGAGGCAGAAATAAAAAAAAGAAGTGTAAATCGAGAGAGAGAGACTTTTCGGAGCATTTACATTTAACACAATTAACCGTTCGGAATAGATGCAGGCGGCTTCCATTACACACAGAGAGGTGTGAGTTAATTTGTAATTGAGCCTTAATCAAGCTTGTCAAATCACCCATACAACAAATGTGACTTCCCGAGGGGGGGTGGGGGGGGGGGGAGCGAAAACAAGCGCCGCCACGGGGCTGAGTCACTTGCATAAGGCACCATTAAGGTCAACAGTGCATTATAAAGATAGAAAAAGGAAAGTACAAAAAAAAAAAAAATCAAAAAAGTGTTCCTCAAGGCAAAGGATGAATGAGGAGGAAATCGGCAAGCAGTGGGGCCGTCTGCAGCCGTGTGCAGAGCCAGGGTGAAGGGAAATGTTTGATGACGTCGTAAAGATGAAGAGGAAATCATCGGGGCGCTTATGTACAATATTGTAACATTTAAAACCGTTTCGCGTTTTAGCTGCACTTTTATTGAGAGAAAAAACCTATTTGCAGTCCTGAATACAGTTGGAAACAGGAAGTGAACAAACCCTAGAACCATGCAACACCTGTCTATGATACTGAAGTTATAGTATAGTTGTGTTTTTATACCTCTAAGCACACAGCTTATACAATTGGGACTACAAATGAGCTTTGTAGCGTGTAAAAAAATAATAAACCAGGCTACGTAACACATTGCACATTTAGTAGCTGCACCAAAAACACCGAAAGAAAAAAAAGCTCCGGTCATACGGTGACCGAGGGAGTGAGGAGGGCAGAGGGGGAGAGTTTTGGTCCCGGGTCACAGACCAGAAGGGGGCACGTCAATGCTCTAGTTCTTTCTAGTCAAACCCAAGGAGACTTCCCCCTTCTCCTCCTCCTCCACTCAGTCTGGGTGTCAGGCAGGGCAGGAACTTTCTCTCTGCCTGCTCCTCTCGCTGCCACCAGGGGAAACACGAGTGGGAACGCTCCCCCCCAGAAAACCCCATTCAGTCCACAGCAACCTTGGTACCAGCCCCGCTCCATCTATCCATCAGTCCATCTCTTTCTCCAAGAAATCCTCGCTCTCTTTCTCCACGGGGGCCCGGCGGCCAATCTCAGACATTCACAGTGCACACATGCTTACCTCAGACAGGTATTTTTTTTAAAGTACCAGTGTATCTGCTGTCCGGGAGATGTCCCCAAAACATCATGCACCATACATACAAATCATTCATTCTGTTTGCGTGTCTTTTTATCTTTTTTTTGTCTTTTTTGTTTTTTTTTTAAGTCCTTCTCAATGAAAAAAAGTTCTTTCCCCATTCCATGATTTTGTCCTCTTGTCGCAACAGACAACCTTCAGAGCACCTTTCTCCAAAGAGAGGTCCCGGAGGCACTGGGTTTCAGTATGGTGCAAAACGGCATGCTTTGGCTGGAACACACTCCCGCTACTCTTGCTCTCTGGGACAGTTCAACCAAGAGACCGGATCGGGAGAGACGTCGGCGTTTGTTTTCTTCTTCTTCTTCTTCTTAAAAAAAAAAAAAAAACGTCCACCCCTTCACTGCGACGCTCGCTCAGCGCTCGCCCTGCTCTCTAGACGTGCCTCTTCATGTGAAGAGCCAGATGGTCTGACCTGGAGAAACATCTGGAACAGGAAGAGAGAGAGGGGGGGGGGGGCAGGAAGTCAGACATGTTGCACTGAATGGAGGAAGAAACTTTGTGCTACAGTGATTTTAAACATTAATGGTGTCGAACTCATGCTTTTTAATGACACGCGAGGTAATAGCTGAACAACATTCCTATTGAGAAGTGGCTCACTGAGACCAATTATCTCCTCCTGGTTTGTAGTGACAGCCTGATGTTGACATTTGGGAGCTTTAAAAATAAAAATCCCAAATTAAGTGAGCTGATTGTTCATTTCCCCAAATTATTTTTTTTATTTTTTAATACTTGTCAAAAAGATTCATCCTTAGCTGGACGTTTAATTCGTTTAAAAGGCCATTGGAGATTTGATTTCTGAGGAAGACACTGATTTTTTAAATCTGATTGGATGATGTTAAAGTGCTTTACACAACCTATAATACAAAGCTCATTTTATGAGCATGAAAAAAATGCTAAATCTATTCTAAAACATATCATCAGCCAGCATTCACACATTACGTTTGCCTCACCAAAGGAAGCAAAGGTTTTATTTTGCTCCTCCGATTGGATGTGAGAGTACAGACATTTGTGTCTGTGTGACCGAACCCCCAAAAGGCCTCAGTGTCCTCAGTCTGTGGAGACATAATGAAAGTCTGGCTTACCTGTCACAGTGACTGCATTTAAATGGCTTTGCCCCGGTGTGCTTCCTGAAGTGTCTGGTCAACTCGTCGCTCCGTGCAAAGCGCCACTCGCAGCCCTCCCATGAACACCTGTACGGTTTCTCACCTGCAGGGAGACGGAACAGGTGAGTGAAAGTGGAAAACACAAAACAAACCACTGATGCACCCTGTCTTCTCTGCTCAGGCAATGATTGGTTGGCCCTGCCCTGTTGTTATTCAAAACGAATTCAAATCAATCACCCCGGGGCCGAGGCCTGATGACAGGTCAGTCGAGAGGCAGATTCCACTGAACCTGTTGGATCAGTAGGGCTGATTTTTTTAATGCAGCCTGATGAAACATGTCAAGAATGCTAACAGCGATGCTCTGTACCTGAATACCAAACATACGCTCAGTGTCTAGAAAATGAAATAAGCAACATGTGCAATTTCACGCCTCTAATCAGAAGTAAGGAACACTGAAATGAGCATTCAGCGGCCTCCCACTTGGGGCCCCCTGGGCCCCCCCACCCATTCACCCCATTCCCATGCTGAAACTCAATCCAGTTTGAAGTCCTTTTTATCTCCCATGTGCAACCCCTCCCCCTTGCCCTCACTCGCTCGCTCACTCGCTCACTCGCTGGCTCAGTGAGTCACATTCCAGATAGATTAGGTCACAGTTTAGGTATCCAGCCATGCAGCGCTAATGCTCACAGCGCTCCAGCTGAGGACATCATGCAGTGTGGACCTTTAACTACATTACACAATGGCTGGACAATGCCTTTACGATGACAGACGGAATTCATCTCACTTCCAGCCAGCTCTCAATAAAAACTCACATTCTGTGTGAATGAACTGGTTTTGAGTGAAAGCAACAGAGGAGAGACTCAACCATCACACATGTCAAAAGTGGAGGCAATCTAGGCCTTGACAGTTTGTACTGACCTGTATGAGTGCGCTGGTGCGCTTTGAGGTGGGAGCTCTTCGTGTAAACCTTGCGACACCCGTTGAACTGACACCTGTGTACTCGCCTCCTGCCGTCCGGAGACGCTTCCCCGCACATGAGTCCCGTCTTGTCCGAACCCTTTGCGGAGCCACCGCTCCTGATTTTGACCGGCAAGTGCAAGTCGCCGTGCATGGCCACCCAGCTGTTCGTCACGGTGATGGGCTCCGAGTTGGCCTCCGGCGAGGAAGGGGGCGTGCTAATGACCGAGGGGCTAAAAGGTCCAGAGCCAACCAAGACGGAGCCCAGTGGGTTGGAGGTAAAGCTGTGCGTGGGCGAGAGCTCCTCCGAACTGTCCGAGGCCTCGCTGCTGGCGTCTGAATTCACACTGTTGGTGTCCAAGATTTGGCTGTCCTGATTGTCCTCCTCGTGCGCCCGCGGCAGCTTCGGGTCGGACTCGGCCTTGGCCTTGTCCCCGCAGGCCAAGATCAGCTTGCTCCAGAGGTCCTCCTGGCCGTCGAACTTGAGGTCGGCCGTGGAGACGTAGGGCTCGCTCTGCAGGTAGCGCTCCAACTCCAAACATGTCTGGTTGAATGAAAACACACGAGTCAGAAGACAGGAAGTGCAGCAGCTCCCCTGAAGAGAGGAGGCTCGTTCACAGCAGCAAAACACTGCACGTGCACATGAGTCATATTTGTAAGAAGCTTCCGGCAGGACACATGAGTCACCCCCGCACTTATCTTTACATTAGTGCTGCGATGATTAGTCTATTGATTGTTTAGTCAGCTGAAGGAAAATGAATAATTTAGTTATATTTAAACAAAAAGGCCATACACTTGCTGGTTACAGCTTCTCGAATGTAGGGATTTTCAGTTTTCTTGTGTCACATTTGTTGGTTTTAGGACATTTGTTGCCTTCTGTGAAGTTGTTCTGGGTTTCTCTACTGATTTATGTTTAAAAGACTTCAATCAATGACTGGATGAACTGATGATGACAGTCTCCATTATTTGCACGTCACGATTCTTGATTTCACAAACTCATCCTCCCTGACAACATCCAGCCTCATCTCATTCAAACACGTTCCACTGGTCTCAGCTTGATGTGATTTACTCTGTCTGAGCTGCTGCTGCTGCTGCTGCTGCTGCTGCTGCTGCCCCCCCCCCCCCCCCCCACACACACACACCTCTCCCCCCAGTCCACCGCCACCAGCGTAAGCTCCAACTCTGCTGCACCTAAGAAAACGTGCATTGTCATTTCGGCGCCCGGCACATTTTGATAGTCCTTTTAAGGAAGCCGCTCGACTTCCTCCTCCAGCCATTCAGCTGCTCTTACCCTCATGCGTACCTCTGCCATGCAATCACATCCTTCCTCATGTCAGCCACTCAAACACCACCCCCTCAACTGCTCAATAAAAAGATAACACTGGCTCCAATTTACTACAGAGGCCGTTAAAAGTTGAAAAGAAACGAGGAGGCCGTTCATTAGGAGTGTGCTCAGAGACAGAGGCTCATGTAGAATAAATATTTCCTCTGGGCTCCTGCAGCACTATATTTTCCAGCTGTGCTGGTGCCTACTCATGCGAGGAGCCAAGGCTGATATTTTATAGTGTCATGTTGGGTGGGGGGGGGCCTCATTCAAATCACAGGATCATGCAAATATGATTGTATATAACTAGAATCTATATTACAGAGCAGGAAATAAAGGGAAAATAGGTGTTTCAAAAAGAAGAAGCTGGAGAGCCCATTCAAATAGCAGGATGGTGGGGAATTATGTTTTTTGATTAACATGTATGTTACTGTTATGTTCCTAACTTAATGTTAGAAAGCAGAAAAAGGTGATATGAGGTAAGAGAGGGATCAGTGACAAAAAAAATGTGTTGCATTTAAAGTTGAGGACAGAGGAAGTGAAGATGAACCAAATCAGACCAATTTGATGCCATGACAATAGAAGATTGAAACAAAAACTAGGAGCTGCAGGGCTTTTGATCCTGAGCCAGCGACACATGTGAGTTTGAATCAGCGAGACTCTACTTCCTCCTGCGTTTCAGCAGCTTGGGTTGGAAGTGAAACCAGCTCTCACATCCTGGAAGCATGAGCTCGGCGGAGGAGAGCTCATGCTGGAAATTCAACAGCAGCATGCAGAGAGAGAGAGAGAGAGAGAGAGAGAGAGGGGGGGGGGGTAGAGGGGGTGATAGAGAGACGAAGAGCTGGTGATAGAGAGAGGAAGAGCTGGTGATAGAGAGAAGTAGAGAGGGTGACAGACAGAGGTAGAGCTGGTGATATAGAGAGGTAGAGCTGACGATAGAGAGGGGTAGAAAGGGTGATAGACAGAGGTAGAGCTGGAGGTAGAGCTGGCGATAGAGGTAGAGAGAGGCAGCGTGCAGTAGCTCTCTCTCATTCATCCTGGTGCAGAAGCAGCAGCAGCAGCAGAGGCTGGACTCCAGCTGTCAGACTGACACACTGATCCACTTCAGTCTGCCAAAACTTCATACCCCCCCCCCCCCACACACACACACACACACTGCTGCAGCGTGTCAGGTGAGCGCACGGGTTCCGTCTACGCACTGGAACCGCTGTGTTTACAGCCATAACACGATGTGATTGTATAAACATTCGCAATTTCCCCGTGATCTATCAAAGCCACAAAATAAGAAATATAAAAAAAATAAGAAGAAGCGCAGCCAGTTCCGCTTTGCAGCAGCAGCCCGGACCGCAACACACACAGTGGACATATTCACCTGCTGCCAGTACTCCTCCAGTGACGGCAAGGCGGAGAAATAGCCCGTGTCGTGAACTATCTGAAGTTCGTGAAAGATGCTGCACATGGGTAGAACATCCATCTTTTCTGTTCGTGTGTTTTTCCCCCTTTTTCTTCTTTACAAAAAAAAATTAAGCCTTGAGTAGCTGCACTTTAAATATTTGAGTCAGGTATAAAATAGAGCCAGCGGAGGGAGTGGGAGTGAGAGCGTTCCCCCGTCGATGCGATCCGAGCAGCGGCAGAGTGGCTCCGTCAGTGCCCCCTCCTTCCTTCCTTCCTTCTCTCGCTTCTTCCCTCTTCTTCTTCTCCTCCTCTCTCTCGTATTGACAGGCGCGCAGCGGACTGGATGAGGAACAACTGCGCTCTGCAAAACTTCCCTATTCAAACCTCCGGGCCCCGCCCCCTGCTCTCTCTCTCCCTCTCCTCCCTCCTTCCGTCCTCCGCTCCGGCCGCGGCCAATCAGAGGCGAGCGGCGTAAGGGCTCGCGAATGATATCACGGGCGGCCAATGGCGGCCGAGCACCGACTTCATTCGTTCCTTTCTCGCGTTTTAATTGGCGGGTTTGACTGTCAGTGGCTCGCTGCTGATTGGCTGGTTATTTATAGGCATGTATATATATCCGGGGCTGGAGGCTCTCAGTGCCTGCATTGGTCTCAGCGTTTGGCCGCAGACAGCGCCTGTGAGCCGGCTGCGCTGCAACCAGAACCACGGCCTGCTGCTGGAAAACATGTTTCTCTCTCTCTCTTTCTCTCTCTCTGAGTGTGTGTGTAAGTTGGTCCTGAGCAACACTTGCGACACCGGAGCCTCTGAGCCCGGGTGAGTTCAGACGCTCAAAGTGCACGTGCGTTCACATTAGAAAAGTTCCACTGGGTGAGCGCACGTCCTGCCACACATCCCACTAATGGAGGGCCAGGATATTGTTGTGTCACATGAGTTTAGGGGAAACGTCAGTCCTCACCTCTCCTCCTCCGACTGCCTCCATACACACTTCTGCTTTACACCGAAGAGTATGTGACCGCGATTGAACTCAGTCCCAAGGTGAAGGTTTGACTAGAACAACTTGTAGCCTCTTAGCTTGAACATGGTGGAAGCATACTTCAAAGAACTCCCTGAACTTAAAGAAACTCAAACCCAAGTTTAGTAATTAGGATACAGGACAACAAAATCCATATTAAAGAACTTTTAAACCCGATTTACCAAAACAAGTCCAATTTACATGCAGCTGTTTCATACAGTGTGTTAAAGTTCATTTGTATACTTAAAATTAAATTGAATGAAAAATACCTTGATGGGTACAAATAGACAAAATAAGTTCATTCAAATTTAAATCAGCATAATGTATGGACATATTTCTAAAAGTTGGTAAACATCACATTTTTTATTGCAAATCTGTTTGCAATACAATTAAAATATTGTATTGTATACATTATATTATCATTTAAAGTCAACATCACTTACTTCTACTGGTTACTTCTTAAGACTGAAGGCTAAATTCTAATAGAGTATGTACAGTTATATCTCATACATTAGTTTATAATACAGGTGATGTGACACCAATAGCACAGTTTAATTGGTAATTTTAGAGGCATGTGAAAGTGAAAATCAACCGCACTCGATAAACAAAATAGTTTAAAATAAGTAAATCTTATGTGGCAGAATCCAGATCTGTGATCTCAGTAACAAACATTTGTGTGTTTTCAGGAATGTTGCCAAACTTTAAATCTAGCCTCAAATGGTAATAAGTTAAACTCAAAGTTGAAATGCTAGTCTTCAGTCTTAGGCATACATCAAAGTAAAAACAGGAAACGTCACATTGCTTCAATGTTGCGTTGATAGTTCCACTTTTGTCTGGGGTGATACCCAGCTGTGTTCTCTCATGAATGGCTCTTCATTCCTTCGGCATTCCATCACATATTTGGCAGTGGCACGACGTCATCCACTTGTTCTTATCATTTCCTCTGTGGAGAAGTGCACGCGTGCCCCAGTGGCATCTCTTTCCTGCAGCTATTGCATAAGTCCAACGCGTTGAGTCACTCTGCAACCCGGGACACCACGGCCGGACGAGATAAACAACATCTCCGCACAGGAGCCACTTTGTCTCCAGAGTGGCAGTATTTTTATGCTGCCGTCCCGGGTAGACAACTGAGTGTCCTTTGTGCTGCTCTCAGCTGTGAGACCATATTAGTCACCCATAGCATCTGATTTAGTCATATGGCGATGGGATGCCTTGTGAAGCCTGAAGCTGGCCTCAGTAACCCCGCGAAGGAATTCCGCTTTGCTTTTATGTTACTAATGGGGCTATTCATTATGTCCCTCCAGGACTCAGTGGACACTCTGCTTTGAAGAGTAAAGACTCACCAAGTCCATGTCCATTAAGAAGAGCTGCGGAAACTCCTGTTGTCACCACGCGAAAATGTAACATAATGCATGGCTTATCATCACGCAATAATATGCCCACTCATTATTCATGCGTTTCTGAAGTTGCCAAGGCTTGCACTGTACGTGTTTGATGAATAACAGCGTACACTGACGGGTCCCGCCGGAGCATTAGTGGGCAGCGCTGCAGTAATCACTTCCTTCAGAAGGCTTCTTAGATGAAGCATTTAGAGAATGCACAAGGTCCTGCATGGCAGCTTTTATCTTGGAAGGCCAGGTCCGCAGCTTTATCATCGTTATGTAATCCCAGCCCAGCCAGTAGCCACAGGAAAGAGCAATTACAGGATGACCCATTTTAATGCATCACTGTCAACCCAATCAGTGAGTTGTTCAAAGGGCCTTTTCGCTGCGTAACTTGGCTCTGTGTGTCACAACCATTGTATTGTTTTTCATAATTTCATAGGGAAGCAGGTTATGCCTGCTCTGACACTCAATATCAGGAAATACAGTTGGGATTAATATGATTAGTCAAGATGATTGACAGAAGATTAGTCATCACTTATTTTTCTTACCACAACATTGTCTGTCATTGTCAAGCTGTAATACCAAAGGTTTTGACCGTTACAGCTGTTTCTTTACTGTTGGTTGTACAAAACAAAACATTTGAAGGAGTCAGGCTGTGAAAATTGTAACTGACATTTTATTTTATTAGATGAAATGATGAAAGCAGGTCAAAACAGTTAATTTGAAGCAGTTAATAATAATAATAATAATAATAATAATAATAATAATTATAATACATTTTAAAACAAAAAAGTTCTTGAATCTGATATGGGACTGTTTATTTTGAAATATTAATAAAGATTTATGTGAAAGAAAGAGATGGCAGGAGCTCTACTGGTGTCCTTCAAACCACTGGTGCTTAAGGGTATACATTTCAATTTTTTTGGAAAAACTTATCTTATCTTCTGCCATTGTCCATCCATCCATCATCCACCAACTGTCAGTTATTTCAAATTAATGTATTTGCATTGCATTCTGTCTCCTGTCAGGGTTCAGGTCAGTTTGAACCCTTTTTGTTTTCATGTCTGCTCATTTATACATAACAGGCTTTTACCCTGGGAGATTGCAGAATTTCTTTTCTTTAATGCCTGGTTCAACCTATTCAGACTCCTCCATGTATGTGTATCAAAGTTCAGGGCTGCAGTGCATGTGTGAAAGTAGGACTCAGATGCTTTTTGGGGGAGAATAAGTTGCTTAAGGGGTCTGTTTGAAGATATTTGCATTTATTTGTTTTAGCAATAGACAATGGGGAAACTCCCCAAACTCTGGATGACCGAAAGTGTAACGTGATCCCAAACTCAACTCTATTATTCACTCAGTCACGGACATTCAGAGCTGAAGGATCAAAATCAATAGTATGGGTTAAGCAACAAAACCCTGGCTCCTACATTTTTCCATGCTGCAAATGGAATGTGGTAAGCCTTAGTGGTACATGCATAGGGAGTGTGCATACATTTTATTTTGTGAAATGAAGCAGGGACAAATTTATGGTCCAACAATGGTAAAGCAGACGTGATGGCCTCAGAAACAAACGTCCCCTCATTATTTGCCTGCTTACCATCAGAAGGCCCATTAGTAGTGAGGTACAGCACAATTGATAGAGATGCATTGCTCTCCGCGGGGGCCACTGAAAATTTGTCCAAGCTTAAATAAAATGAAAATAAAAGTAATTGATTGGAAATCAATGCACATACATCATTCACTCTTTTGTTAAGAGGAGAAATGGAAGGAAAGAGAGGGGGGGAAAAAGAGCTCCTGGAAAATCGATATTCATTCGAATCATAAATCAGAATTGAGTCAGCGCTTGCTGGGAGGGGGGAGATAATCATTGGCCTGGTTTTGGATTACATACTCCACACGGCTGAGGCTCGTCCAGCCTGCAAATGTCTTCAGCTTTGTTACAATCCTCCCCTCGCTGCAATCCTTGTCCCGCACACACACACAGACACACAAACATGAACGGCAAGATCCTCTCATTGAAATGCGCCGGCGGTTTAGCGCGGCGTCGCCCTTATGTGCCACTGTCAGGCCACGTCTGGGGACAGATCAACACGTGTTTGCAATGGGTTGCGTGGTGTCAGCTCCATCAGGCCGTCGGGCGAAGGAGCCACCACCTCCCAGCAGCTCTTGACCTTGAGGATGAAGAGAGGGGGCCCCGTGAGGGTGTGTTCATGTGTGCGTATGTGTGTGTTTTCCTGAGCGGACATGCATGGGACACAGCAATCAGTCAGGACGCTCTTGTGATGTTTGGTGATGGAGGCTGGTGAATTGGTTTGTGCACTTGCATTCAAAAGAGACAAATAAATCAGGTTGCTGATATATCGGGGTGGAAATCAATATTGTCCACCTCCAGTATGATTGAGGGTCCATGCCTGATCCCAGCTGCACTCAGAGACTATGGGAAAACCTGTGGCAACACAGATTTCTTTGTCTTGGTCTGGTTACTTGTCCTGAGCTACTCACCCTTACAAAAATGCCATGATTAATATTTCTGTTTATTTCTCATTGATAAAGGACAACACATAAATCAAGACTGAAATACACTTAAGTGAGTTCAACAGGCAATTTGCACCCGTGGTACCAATATAATTAACACACCAATCAGAATTTGTCACAATATTGTGTTCTTATAGCCACTATGTAAAATTTTCATGGATTTTATTGTGACAACAACAATTTTAAATTTGTAGGAAAATGAAACAAACCTAGTGAGGATTTGTGCAATCGTAATTTACTACACAAAGTGACTTTCTTTGTGCAACATAAAGAAAAGACAATGCTTCCAAACATCGATTGGATGGATTGCTGTGACATTGTCAGACATTGTCAGTCATAACCCTTAGCACACTGAGGATGAATCCTGCTGACATTCATGGTACCCAGAGGATAAACCCCAGGTACGGCTGATCATTTTAATCCCCATAAATAACAACTTTGTGAGAACCTTCTTCAATTCTATGATTGGTTATTTACAAGAGACTGTAAAAACACCAAGATCGTATCTCCCAATTGAGGCCTCATGCCACTATAGTAGCGTGTAGGACCTCGATGCTCAAAGCTGTAGAACCAACAGTAAACCAGGACTCAGCCCCTCACTGAATCAGGAATTGTCTATAGATATTGGATATATAATTTGACCATCTAGGTAAATTAGGATGGCTCCTAATTTAGAAAAATCCTACAACTGCCAATGATGAAATTGCTACCAGTCATCGGTGGCACACATTAGCATTAAAGGTCTCAGAAACACAAACGTTTCTTTGAATAAAGAAAAATACTCTCACACTGTTACATCGAAACAATTAAGTAACTTTATCATCATGCAGACATTCTTTGCTCCCGCATGAAACTAAATGACAACAGACACTGGTATTGTCAATGGGACAAAGCATCTAAAGTGGACTGTGATGTGCTGTTAGTGTGTACCTCGTGTTTAGATGTTTTGACAACAGCAGATTACCAGTGACCACGCACGCTGCGTCATGTAGCCTCGAGGTCGTCACTCAAGTGAACAGCAACAGAATCAGTTTCACTTATCCACGGAGACACTTGTCATCGCCCTCAGGAGTCTCCCTCTCTTTCTCTTTCTGTTCTGCTGAAACAAACCATCTTTAGCAACACTTGAGGCCAAACCCCCCCCCCCCCCCCCCCCACAGGCTTCATTCACTTCCACCAATAAACACTGTGCCAGCGAAAGATTTCAAGTTGTTGCTTTGTTGGAATGCCGCAGTCACACAGAGAGAAGGTTTCAATGGCAGATCTTAAAAAGTGCTGGAAAATCTGCAGGACAGTTCAATGGTCATTGTTTCACACAGAGTGTCGCATTCAGCGGCTGCAGAGTTGTTTTTCCCCTCCGGTGTTGCCAGCTCCGCACTAAAAGGGCTACTGCCATTATACAGGGGTGGAGGAATGTTAAGTATTTTATTATGTGTGGGAACCAGTGCTCTCTGGCTGTTTCAGGGGGGTGGTATTTTTTCGAGGCCACGATGTAAACACAGACCCAACCCACTGATTAGGGAACTGGGCTGGATTCATTGTACACTTTCGGGTGTGAGAGAGAGAGGGAGGAGGCGGGGGGTTACAGGGGTGGGTGGTTGGAGGGGCGTGGGGGGGGGTTCCGATCAAGTTACCATGACCATGAACACGCTGAGCTGAATGTAGTATTCCCAGACTCTGATAAAGGACCACCTATCCCCCAGTTCTGGAGAGCCACACAGATACATTCCTTTGGCATGACTACTCATAACTCTGACTCAGAGTTTCACAGCCTGTGTAGCCTGAAATACATTTGTTTGTCATTCCTGTTGCGGGGAAGTGGTTTTGTTCTTGCTTGGCATTAATTACATTTGGAGTCATTGAGTAATGAAATATTAACTTTCAAAAGAAATATAGAAGGAAGAAGAAATAAAATCCCCGGTTCCTTCCTGGTCTGTACCAAATCCTCCTGCCAAGTTTCATGGTAATCAGTTAAGAAGTTTTTTGCGTAATCCTGTCAACTAACATACAAACAAACAAATGCAGATACAAACATAACCCTCTGGAGTAGAGCTAATTATTCATTATGGGCTGGAGAACTTATATATTTGATACAATTTAGAGATAAATCATATTTGAGGTAAGGGGGTTTACGTCTGCATTCAAAATAAGGGAACGTTGGGTAAAAGTTTCACAATTTTGTCAGATTTTAAAAGCTTCAAAGCTGTGTTGCACATCAAGGTTTCACACATTTCAATGTTTTAGATACAGCCTTCAAGGACACACTCAGACATACAAGGGATGTTATCATTTCGAACAAATAAAATTTGACACGTATGCAAAAAGCAGACCAGACAGGCCTCCCTCACATCTTATGATGGAGTAAAGTGTCATCCCTGCTTGATCTGCAGGGAAAAAAACAACCAAAAAGCTTTGTTGTGCCTGGTTCCAATCTGATTCCAAATCTCTGTCAGTCACCTCTCTCACTGTGCTATCTGAGTCACTGACCTGGGAGGCAGGCCTCTGCCCGGGGGGGTCTTTGTCCTCATACTACTGTGGACAATGTGACTCCACCGCCTTGCTTATCATGCTTATCCTAACTCTGATCTGTCGTTTATTGCTGCAGATCTGGGTCACTGATCAGTTTCAGATGAAGTTATCCGACTCCTCTGCTGCTCCTGCTGCCCACGGTATCGGAAAAAAAAAATAGATAAAGGGATTGAAGAAGGAGGAGGAAATGCTTTGTTTGCACAGGGTCCACTCGCAGTCAAACAAAGTGGGACTTTTTTTTCCCACACGGTCAAGATAGTAAGAAACGACTGTCAGCAGCATTTAAAGTGAAACTTGGAGCAGTGGCACTGGGAAGTCCTGAAAACTACTATTGGCAGTAAAGGAGTTGGCTCTCTGTTTTATTTCCTATTTATTTGTCATTGTTGACTTCAACAATGCAACAAAACCTGAGTTCCAATCTTGGCCGAAGCCCACATCTGCTCCACAGTCTTTTGACCCGAGGCTGAATGCCGATTGTATCCATTCCCATTATAGAGAAAAGCCAGATATGAGCAAGTTTTTTGACCAGTGGAAAAGAGGCTGAAGTCTCTGGTCATCAGTTTAAGATTCTGCTTCCATGTGTGTATCTCCACACGCAGGATAAGATTCATCAAAGTAAAGTTTTTGGCACTGTGAAGAATGAACTTTGGAAAAATCTTTATTGTGAGGTGCCACTTAATCATAATTGTGTGTTATTTTTGTCAGGAACGCTCATCAACAGCAGCTAATGCACACTGTGAACTTTAGGTAGTTGTGCTGTATACGGAATACACGGCTGCACCTTTCACTAAGGTCGTGACTTTTAAAGGTTGACTCCAAACACCGGCTCTGTTGACTCAGCGCTGTCTGTACATTAGGACCCAGATAGTGGGGCAGGCTAACGACCTGTTGTTGCCAGAGTTACAAACCCTGCCCACTATGACCTCACTTGCCACTGCAGCGCCGCTGAACTTTGAACAGTTATGTCATTTATTTGATCAGCGTGTCATCGGCATTTCCTTTCACGAGGGCCTCCCCCTCCGTCGCCTCCCCTCCGCTCCCTGTACACCTTGTGTTGTCCTGCCACCGTCAAAAGGAAATCCTATCCTGAGACCTCTTGTTTCCCTCCACAACCTAGTCCACCGTCGCCTTTGTTACGTTCCATTGTGAGTTTTCTTTAGCATAATCGTTACCGTGCCAGGCCCTTTCTTTAAAACCCTGTCGGTACATTTTCCCATGCTTACATAGTGGTTGTTCTCTGAGAGCGGGCGTGTTGATCCGAGGTGACCCTGCACAGTGCGGGTTTCACTTTTCAGCTAACAATAACACAGCTAATTGCCCCAAATGCAGAGAATCCAGCGATGCGCGTCTCTCTGCGACGGGCCCGAGTGTATCAAAGTCACATTCAGCAAATAGTCCACGAGGATGCCATGAAAAAACATGTGTTCCTGTTTGCACATCATCATCTGGTTGCTGGAGCAATCAGATGATAATCATCAGTGTTAGAGATGCCCCCCCCCCCCCCCTCCCTCCCTCCTCTCCCTCTCTTTCAGCAGATACCTTTGACCAGCTGAGAATGACTCATTCACATCTCATGACCGCTCTCCAATAAGACTTGTTGTTCCAAGCAGCAGGCAGCGGCGGTTTCCGGGACACAGAGTGGTGAGTTGTACCATCGCACCACCACAAGCTCCAGGGAGCAGCGCTGACATCAACAAATACACAGTGACTTTCTAAGGCAGGTGATGAGTCAGCACTGACCTGTTGCTATTCCTACCACCAGGCAGTTATAAGTACTGTTGTATAAATAATCATACTGCTGCAAGAAATACTGTTTCACTGAATTTCTTTAATAAAAAGTACAAATGAGTACTTCATCATTTGTAACTGTTGTGTTAATGTGAATGTTGTGGGGTAAAGAGGGACATAAATAAAGTGCACTCATAAATAGCATGGGATTAACATAATCATGTGAAGTGCATCAGAACTTCTGGGTTACTTATTGTTTCAGAACAGTCAAGCAAACAAAACTCAAACTCCCCATTCAGACCTGGTATTAAAATCCATCCTGGGTGATCCTGAACCCAGCCCTCCTGAGATCGGATCACTCAGTCCACATTCAGAGGTGTTCTGTGACGCACATGTCCCCATTAGTAGTGCTGTGTGAATCCAAGTGTGCTGGATCCCTAACCTCTGCTCATCTGAAATCTCTGACCTGCTGCAGTTTCACATTGAACTGTGACCAGCGCCACCACAGCAACTCTGGCACATCTGTGTTCCCAGCAGTGTGCGGCTCCGGAAGTGAAAAATACCTTTCATTTTCCCGTGAAACAATGTTACGTGCTCCAATAAATAAACAGCAATTAAAGAAACATTTGTTTGATTCACGATGCCAAGGAGAAGTCCCATACTACCCAGGCAGGTATAGTAGCAACATTTCTAATTGGTGGAGCTCTCTGTTGCCATGGAAATGTCCACCACAACTATGAAAATCAGGTTGGCCTTATTATACGCAAATGGTATGTACAATATATTGCAACACTACATCAAAAAGGTTATATTCAAGAAGAAACACTGTAAGTCACTGGAAAGGGATAATTTGCAATCGTTCATGGGATGCATAGTTCCTTCACTGATAACATAATTAAGTCCTGTACAATTGGTTTTTCTATTTACAAATTTCTGAATCAAATTTTGTTTACACTTGTTCCAGGCTTAAAACACTTCATAAGGATTTTCTGAATCGTCAGTGGAGTGAAATGTGAAATTTACTTCTGGAACCAAAGCTGTTCTAAAAGTGAATGATCTAATCACAGGTTGTCACCGGAGACACATTCAGCACACATTTTAATGGCAGGTGTGAACGGACCTCGCCTCTTGTGACCGGATCTCTCGGGATGGATGTTAATTCCAGGTCTGAACAGGGCCTCCAGTGGAGACAACACACGAAAACTAAATGAAGCCTGTTTTAATAGGCAGCACCCTGACACCTCTGCCACTGTCCTAACAAGCACCGAGTTAAGACTTGACTGTTCCTCGGCACAACATGTTGCCGCTAATAATGAAGAATGTGTGAACCTGTCTCTGCCACAAGCCTCAAACCAGCGTCACACTGAAGCCTTGCAGCAGGACAGACACCATGAGGCCCGCCGTGCCGCAGAAGCAAGGTGACACAAAGAGATGGACGGACAAGTTGGCAGACTGAAGCAGACAAGTAAACAGACCGATATACACAGGGCCGGGGCAATGCCCCAGAGAGCAATGACACGAGCCAGTGCCTTCCCGGTGCAACACACACACACACACCCAGACCCAACAGGCAGACAGGCGGGAGGGGAGCGGGGTGGCTTTCCAAAGACTGGAGAGACGAGTGTAGACACACAGCACCCCGTTCACCTCAAACACACAGCCTGTAATGACTGGAGACACGGCGGCCTTCCCCAGGGGGAAGAGGAAGGGGGGAGCACAGCACCACCTTTTCCCCCCAACAAGCTCTAATGGCTGGGGCTCAATAAACAGCAGCGGTGGCAACAACAACCCAAATAAGCCACGACAGCGCGTGGGGCACCTGAGCGAGCTCCTAATTGATCATTCTCTGTTGGAGACTTCCTACTCCTCGCTTCCATTGTGAGACATGCACGCCTCTCATACATGCCACCGCTACAGTTTGGAACAGGGGCTATTCTTAGCACAGGTGTGTGCTATATTGCAGGAAGTCTTATTTTGAGCGCTGCTCCTTTGGCTGTAAACATATTCCAGAAACATTTATTCATAGAGAGTGTGCTCTTTATCTGCTTTAATATCGTGAAGTTGTCACACAGGAGTTATTTCTTTGCGTCTGGAACGCAGCGCCGCATTCTCAGCTAATGCAGACTTGCAGTCAAAGTATGTGCGGCTAAAGCCTGCAGCTGGCCGACCTATTGTGAGAATTAATTAACAGGCGCGGCAGATTTTAGCACAGTTATTTGGGACTTTCTGTACGTAGGTGTGATATGTGGGTCAGCGGGGAGCGACGCAGCCGGGGCGTCGCGTCAGCTCACGCTATCAGAGTAGCCTCAATAAGTGTGCTGATCCCGGGCAAGCCTGCTGACCAACGCAGTTAACATTCCCTCCCTTTATGGCCGCCTAATCTGGGTATTTAACAATGCGCCTGGCCTCCCAAACCAGGGATCAGATTCTCCCCGTTGACTCTGCATTAGCCCGACAAGCACATGCAGCCGCGGCCCGGTGCCCACCCACAAAGCCAGGCAGACATTCTCACACTTACTCCCTCGGCGCATGCCGCAGCCCCAGCCACACGCATCACTGAACGACACATGGACGTTAAGAAGCTATTTCCTCTTTTAATTTCTCTTCTTCTCTAACAGTTCTCTAAAAAACAATGTATAGATTTTATCCACCGAAACCTGATCCTACACAGCTCAAAATACATTTATAGTGCCTGAGAAGGCCGATGGGCTCCTTTACTTGCATCATGCTCGGTGACCTTGACAGAAAGGTGGGGAAAGCGGGATTTGTTTGCACAGAGGCAATGGGATCAAATCCGCAGAGAAATGCATTTTGTCGAGGAGCCAAACTGGACACATCCTGACATGCAATTAGGGTACAAGGCACTTTGGGAGCACTGCAATTAGCAAGTGTCATTTCCAAGTTTCCTTCCCCCCCTCCTGTGACTGTAGTTCCAGTGTGAGCTTCTAGCGTTTCAGTCCAGGCTATTACAAGGTCAGATAGAAGAGATACCCTACGCCGGTGTCGGAACCTCTCAGCTGTATGCGGTAATTACTGGTGTCCTTGATATTTGATGTGAAATGGGGATGGTAACCTTTAGTGTTTGCCTGTTAGCTCTCACTCTCTGTCTCCCCCTCACTGTTCCTGTGCTCGACTCCTCCAGTGCCACCTCCCCTCCCCACTATACCCTCCGCTGATGGGGATGGACAACAAGAGACTCACTTCGGAGGGAAATGTGAAGTGTGTTTTGAGTGCCAGCTGGTGCCCTGGGATATGGTTAAACATCTTCAAGCCAAATGGTGCCCTGTCATCGCTGTGGAGCAGGATGATGTGGTTGGATGGGACCTGCTGTCCACGAGGAGGACGAGCAGAAAAAGGTGAAGGGCACGAGGACGCACATGCACTTTGGTCGTGATTATAACTTTGCCGGGGATGATTGCTGGAGTGTACAGTTTGAGTGTAGCCCTAATCAAACATTTACCATGAGATTTTGGTGATGAAAGGAAGGGCTCTTAAACATTACTCATAGCAAATATTGGGGCCCAAAGATCATGTTTTAAGATAAACGCGGCAAAAACAATCCACATTGTCAAATAATCTGCCTGATATGGATAAATCAATAATTTATGATTGTTCAAATATTAACCTGTCAGTTTCAGATCTGGATTTCTCTAAATCAGGCACCATAGAGTGTGCCCAATTCTATCAAAAAGTGAATTTCAACAACTGTAAAGATGAGGTAAGCAATGCTTTCTCACATAAAGAACAAGTAATACGATGGCTTTTATTAAGGTCAGTGCAAACAAACAAAGAAAACACACTGAGCAGTCTTACCGACAGAACTGTAGCATGATCTGTTTATGAGGCGCTTGGACACTCAAAGTGTGACTGTAAAGAAGTTAACTAATAATGTGGACTACAAATATAAGCAAATCCACTCCAGATAATGTGACATGGTAAAAGAAAAGCCGCCGTAATTCGCAAGAGCAAACATGGTCATGAAAATCATATCAACCAGCTGCATTGTTAGCTATGAGACATTCCTCAGCAGATTTACCTACGCACACTGGACTTGTGATTACATGTTCATATGAAAGCTTATGCCATAGCCGGAGTGCTGAGGCTCCAACAAGGCCTGTGGCAACTAATTAGACTAATAACAGCTCCACCATCAGTCTCTTATGAGCTGCTTTAATTGGCAGAGCAACAATTGGAGAAAGCCTTGTGGCCCTCACTATGAGCTACTCTACCTGCGATGGAGAATCTCTGCAGCCCTTCATATAAAGTCAAGTCATGCACATGGCTGAACAGAATGGCTGGAATGAAAAGGGCTCTGGTTCCTTTTGTGTTTTGCAACTGCAGTGGCGCACATCTGTCATCACTGCTCCTGCCATCAAGTCGGCATGTTGTGCAACATACTCGAAATACTATGCCATTGCAAAGAGTCAAAATGCAACGTGTTGCAACACGCCCGGTGTTTTGACAGTCGGCTTGGTGTTATACATCTTTCTCAAGCACCTACACCGAGTGTGTTGTGCCAACCTCCAACATTGCCCCCCCCCCCCCCCCCCCCCCACACACACACACACAGCTGAAAAACACTGGCTTATACAACACGGTTCCACGCTCATCAATCTGTACGTCTCGTGTTTACGTTTTCCCCCCTCACTGTTTTTGCTCGGAGGTCCCACTCCAAGAGAAAGGGCCGAATGCAAACATGCACAAGGACCTGCATTTCTGAGATGCCTAGCTGGAGTTATCATCACAGTTCACTGTAGCACACACACACACACACACATGCAGATATCCGTGCACATGCCTAACAAAAGCTGATGGACGCGTCTGCAAACACAATGTGGCAGCCAGGAAACAGTGTGTGCGGAGTGACTGGGATAATTCGCGCCAGGGGCCTCGGTTGGGACAGGTCCTGTCACTGGAAGACAAGGCCTTCCTTTCTTTCACAGGTTTGTGTTGTAACATGTTTCCAAAGGAGGTGTGTAGCTTTTACAAACAGGGAGGAGTGGGAATGTTTGCTCATTCCGCCGATAGGAAATATAGAAGTTGCATCAATAAAAATATCACAACTGTATAGCAATAGGCTATAATATTGCAATTACAGTAGGTTGGGGAATTCAGCAGTAAAATGATAATGGCTTTCCATTACAGGCATGGCAATAAAGACATTTGCAGCCACATTATCTACACCTATTGATATTTTTTCGTCATTACTTTCGCAGCCAATTTCAATTCTATACGGCCCCTATTGATTTGGTGTGAAAACACGGAGAAGTGGTGCAGAGATATGAAGGTGAAAGGAGGAGCATTGTCTGCTTGTGGCCTCCATCTCCCTCCATTGTTGTGCGGAATGGGGCTTTGCTCTTTCGTCTGATAAACCCTTGACCTTGTAGAAAATGTTGACCTTGACTTTCACGTCTAGTGACATGCCGAGGCCTTGGGTAACACATTCCGACTTGCAGATAGAGGGATTAACATTCATATGCAGGTTTAGCTGCATAGGAGAAAAGTTTGATAAAGTAGAGCTGGTAAATTCGGTGCTTAGCATACGTCTGTTTTGGTTAATGGCTCTATTTCGAGAAACCAGGTCAGTGCACGAACATCCTTTTCTCCCAACCCCAAAAATTACAACCTCTGGTGCTTGCTCCAGGTGAGAGCATCATTACCCAAAAGCATGTGCCGTGTCAAGGCACGTCACCGAGCATCCATCAAAAATTGCTCAAGCGGTGGCTGGTTATTATTTATGGTGTCTTGTTATAAAACCTCATTGTTGATGTGCGCTCTGGGCACCGGCACGCATTTTCATCACAGGCACTCATCTCCAAGCCTTTCATCACACGTCGTTAGCATCAGGTTGTGACCGATGCTCCTGAAATCCTCTTTGCACTAAACAAGATCTTCCCTGAGTTTTTTTTTTTTTTTTTTTTACACAATAAAATAAGAGGCAGGAGGAGGGATGATGAAGGGAGCTCGGTGGAGAGGGGCTGGGGGAGTGACTGCCACCTGCCACTTCATTCAACTGCATTTTAATCTGGGGTGTCTGGAGGAAACTCGTTCCGCAAATGACTTCAGCGGGAGGAGTGGTGGCGCTGGAGGAAGGGAGTGGAGATTTGAGGTGCTGATAGCTTGTAACAGATCACCTGCATATGAACTACTCGCTTTCTAATGGGAATCCATATTCATCTTCCTCTCCAAAAGCTCTCCTGTGGGGATGCAGATCTGGGGCTGCTTTTATATCTTCTCCTTATCCACTTCCCCATCCAACCCCTAATCAAAACCCCCACACATTTTAAGGCCCTACACCATCCGCTCACTCATATTGAATTGCCTTTGCTCCACTATTGGGTTTATGGACCATCTTTGGGATTATTAATGACACGGCGAAGAGTTATACATATGAATATGGAGATCAGCCACATTGTGCATATGGTTTCCTATATAACAGGACAGATCTAAATCTCTTACGTCTTCTTTGAGTGATGGCACCATCCTTCTGCTCCGTGTACTTTTCCTAATAACGGGCCTTCTTCACTTAACATTATCTCTGCATTTGAAATATGAGACCCCCTAAGAAGCGGTCGTGAATGACAACTCATTTCCACACAAACTCGTCTGGCTGCTTCAATCCATTCCCTGGCGAAGACAAAGGGGTCATCTTCCTGCTAGAAGGGATCAAAGTGAAAAGAATAACAGGTTAAGTTCTGGAGGTCCTTTTTTCAACAATGCTCGGAATTTGTGTTTTATTCAGGTGTCTTGAAGGGCACATTCATGCTCCTTGCTGTTGTTGATCATGCGCGTGATGCCCAGAAGAGATATGTAGGATGAATTATTGCAGCAAGGGGGTTTTATTTATTAACTGGCCCATGGAAGTTGGGAACGTGCCAACTTTTGCTGTCCCATTCTGGGGCCTATCATCTATATTGTTGAAGGGCAGATAAACAGTGTAGGGCTGCATTCCTGGTTACAGATAATATATAGCCACACAGTGTGCATCTGCATTAGCACAGAGTTCGACTCCAGCCACATGAGGGCTGACAAAGACGCCATTACCATATTTGCTCACGGCTCAGTTTTAAATCGGTCAGTGAAGAGGATTTAGTTAAAGGAGAGTTAACAGCTTCTTCACACATCAAGGTCAGTTTACAACTACTCGACCTGGGTCAATAGTTACATAGTGTCTACTTAGAGCTTTGTCAAGTCTTAGGAAAAGACAGTGATGTTGTAGGGACGGGGCTACCGAAAAAAGACAGCATTGAGTTACATTATGGGAATTGCAAAATCCAGCATTTTTCATATGAAAGACAACGGCATCAATTCGGACCTTTGTTAAGCGCACTCATGGTTTGTCCACCATTTGGTCCGCACTGACATTTTTCAAAAATGAATCCATGGAATTTTGGTCAGGCATTAATGTTTTAATGATCATCTGATGATGATAACACCATCAACATGTCAATATGTGTTTCCCGTTAGCCTATAGCCTCGACTTTACTCTGTGCTTAGTACCAGTTCACAAACATCTGTGTGTTAGCTAACACAGTAAACTAAGACACGGTCAACATTATACTTAACTTAATCAAGTAAGCAATGATCGTGAGAATTATCCCATGTGGATGTTAGCTAGCTCAAAACAAGTAGGCTCTTTTTGATAATTGGTTCCTTTGAGTGTTGACTCAAAGGAACCAACCACGATGAGGGACATGATAGCCTTAACTTAAGCAAGGCAGCATTGCTAATTACATTTTTGGCATGCTAATATTAGCAGTAAATACTTTTCTATTAATAAAACTACACAGCAGTAAAGGTAGTACTGACTGGTCTTTTCAGATCGGACAGGGACAGATATACTGTACAGTATGATTGTCCTGCGTCTTCAGTTTATCACACATTGTATTTATGACTTTTTTGTGTTGCCTTTTTTTTATCATTACTTAATCAAACCAAGCGTAAGGAGGCCGGAGAGGTGTTGTTGTTGAACTCCTCTGTATCTGCCTGACCTGTGTTGGTAATGAGTGTCATCTGCACATGCTTTCGGAGACCTCTGCAATATCAGCTGATAGTCATGTTTGTTCAGGGTTGTTATCCTGGGTTTAGAAAACAGCCTGGGGTAAACAAGCGGAAACAGAGCGCCTACACATGAGGCCTGCCTCTCAGCAAATGACATCAAATTGCTCTCTTTATTCCTCCCTCTTCCACATCCCCTCTCGCTTTCTCTCTCGCTCTCTCTCTCTATTTGTTTTTACAGTACAGCGACGCTGTATCATCCAGCCAACAATTTCTGGGGGAAATGCTCAACTGCAGCAGAAATGGCAGCTCAGAGTTTTTTAGATAAATGTGCGCTACTGCAGCGTACGGGCAGAGCCTTTCACTCAGAGGGCTCCGCTATGTTTTTATTTGCAAGCATGCGATTTCATCTCGTGGTCTTCACGCCAGTCTCAGAAATCCAATAAAGATGACTGACTACGTTTTATCACTGCAGGATTTATCTTTGTGGAAGATTTACAGGTTCGGCCTGGTAATGTGGAAAAAAGCTGGAATATGAAGAACTATAATGCTGGTATGATGTGTATTTTACTCAAAGTTGTGCAGAGGTATGGGAACCTATAATCCAACAGCGCTGTTAATGCAGAATAAAATAACCATACTCTGGTGACACTGTTTTATTTGATTAGTTTTTTACTATGCATTAGGCTTTTTTTGCCTGCTTTGCTTGAGAAGTTGTTACCAGTTTAAAATCAACCCACTGATAGTGGTTCCTTGGCCCAGTGACTCAGGAAAAGCAGTTTTCACCCTCGACCTTTGTCATTATCCTCCAACAGCATCGCAGGGCACACAATCAAGGGATCAAGGCCGGCCAGGAGAAATCCTGTCCCCAGACATAAAAAAAGGATGCACGCCGTGATCTCTCCCCCTCATTGCCAGGAATTCAATTTCACTCAGCTAACATCTGCCAGAGATAAGTGAAACATAAACAATATCACTCACATACACACACACACACACACACACACACACACAGAAAGAAAGAGAGGGAGAGTGCTCAGGGCTTTATCCTGGAAAGACACTGTGGTACTGACACATCCCTTAATTACAACCATGACATTTGCGCCCAGCATTCTTTCTGCTTTTTATGATTCTGGAAAAAGGACAAAACTAGGAGGAAATATTTGGATGGAACGGGAGAAGAATTAAACGGTCAAAGGGGTCACGTTCAGGCGTAATGAGAAAAAAAAAATCCATTCAAATTCACAGTGTAAAATCAAAAAGAAACAAATCATCGGAAAGGAGCAAGCATTGTATTCAAACGTGTTCCTTGCTCAGAAAAAATACCAGTCCCTCCAACAAAGATGTTGAATTTCTGTTCAGAGCCAGGTGTCAAGGCCACGGAAAGCCATAAACCCCCCCCACGGTCGCTGGATACATACACTCTCAACCTTTGGGTCAATGCCAGCCTAGTTTTTTCTCTATACAGCTGGAGCTGTATAACTGAAGGCTCCATTATGGTTGAGATGACGCAGATGTACCGAGTCCTGGTGTAACCCCCTGGAGACCTGACTCACTCTGTCTCCAGTCAACCTGTTATTAGGACTGTTTACATCATGAAAGATAGTGGTGCTAACCTGCGCTGCTACACACTATATGTACACACACACACACACACACACACACTAAACTGTATGTGTCAAGTGTTTTATACACATCTGGAAGGGGTGGGATTGATGGGTGTGGTTGTGAGGGTCTGCTGGGTAGGAGAAGAGATTATAGAAGAGATATATAGACTGTAGATAATAATAATGTCATGTTCTTCCCATGATCTATTTCCACATCATTTGGTTTAATATTTTTCTGAGACTTGGAATGAAATATTCATCGTCAATATAAAAAAAAGCATGTGATCAGAATTTCCAGATTAAGGTAGTTTAAAAATGATAAACCAATAACAAGTGATCCAGGGAGGTTGGGTGGCAATTTTAAAATCGTTATTCATTGGTTGGCTCCTGATGACGTAGCGAGTGGTGTCCCAATTCCTATAGGGGAAGATTTTCTCTCCCTCGCCCTTGGGGCTCCTTTTCGAAGGGGACACTTCCAGGGGAGGGCACTTAATTTAGGGGTAGTGCCAAGGTAGAGGAATTTGGACAAGGCATTACAGTAAAAGGTTTGCAAATATGAGATAAAAAAAAGACGGCCATGTTGCATGTCCGCACTGAAAACGCCACAGTTACTCCTAGAATGTATATCTTTACAGTTTGCGAGTGATATTGACAAATAACATTCACATATAGGTTAAATTTGGATTGAGAAAACAGGACTGGCCTTAGCAGTCGTAACGGCTCTACATGTCTGGGGACAAAGTGAAAATACACTCCAGGTACATGAGTGAGTTGCTTCTTTAGGACACACTAGAGGTGGGACCACAGATGGTAACATCGGAGATAAAGTAAGATCAAGGCCTTCTACAACAGGTTTGTATTACATAGGGGCAAGAGGAAACTGTAGAGCGCAGGGTCAGTGGGCTGACATGAGTTTACATAACCTGCTGGTTGAATCTGGAATAAATACCACAAGGAACGACTGAAATAAAAAACAAGAATACGCTGAAAGACCCTCTTGCTCTCTCAAAGAAAAACTCAGATCACCAGATTCCCTGCCTTCAAGAAAAAATGAAAGGTAGCCTCAAACTGCTCACCTTTTCTGACCCCTGCTAATACTTTTCATATTAGTTTGAGCAGCTCTTCTGCTCGCTAACAACAGACATTGAGTGTTGCAGCACTTCAGAACGGGCATCATTAAACCGAGCGTGTACTGTACCTCTGTGCAGCTTTACTGGTGGCGGCCTTCAGATTTATTGCTTATTGAAGTATGTGAGGAACACATAATGCAATAACCTTATGCTGATGGAATAATATAATTTTCTCCTCACTGCCTCAAAGGAAAATGTAGCCCACTATTATCACTAAGTATTCTCTTGAGGAGGAAGAGAAAAAAAAAGAAAGACCTGAAGGCAGCGTTTGTGTTCTCTGTGCTGGTTGCAGTTGAAAACACGGCACAGAATCAGTATTCATGCAGACTTTTTGGTTATTGGTGAGCAGACCTCATTATATTAGCATACCAGGAGGTAAATGACAAATAAATGCAGCACTCATCACCGTCTCTATTTCGACTTGACAATGCATGTTCTGCATGAATGAATATTGATGCACAGCTTTGCTGGTTTCTTTTTTTTTTTTTTTTTTTCAGTTCCCCCTCCTCTTCTTTTGGGAGAGGGATGAGGGAGAGGGAGGCGGCGGCAGCAGCAGCAGCAGCAGCAGCAGCAGCAAGGAGACTTGTAAGTAGTGCATTGTTAGCATTGAAAGCATTTCCTGCTGGCAGTCAATAAACAGGATGCGTGCTGTGTCATCCCAGACGTTTGAAGACAGCTGCCGTATGGCAAAGAGAAACAGCTTGGTGTCTGCCACTTTGAGCCTAAATCTATTCCTGGGATTTATCCCAACCTTTTTTTTTTTTGGGGGGGGGGGGGGGGGGGGGGGCTAGGTTGAAATGGATGTAAAAGTGAAGAATCCCTCGCTCCCTACCACCTCCACCTCCTCCTCCTCTCGCTTCAGCTCCTTCCCCTCGCAGCTAGTTTCACACACCTGCTTTTTGTTCGACACAAAGCTGATTACACTTTTCAGCACCGCTATTCCTCGACAAAATAAAACGAGGCAGATATCTTTGGAGTAGTGTCACTGTCGGGTAACGATGCAAACTCCTGTGTTGGAGAGGCGCTGGAATGTTCAAGAAACAGTAAAACGAGAAAACGGGCATGATAATTCTGATCTTACCTCTCCACAGTAAATATGTAGCTAGAACAACAGCTGCTGCTCGGCTTATTATAGAGGGGAATGGAAAAGATTTTGCCAACCAACGCCTCTAAAGATACATATTACTACAAATCAGCTTTAATCCCTGTCATTAACATCGGGCCTTAAAATGCACGTCACGTGACCAGTCATGTGCACATAAACGTCTCTGCCTGTCTACACTAAAACTAAAACCCTGGAGTTTTCAAACTTCTCTGTTTTACCGGCTCTTAAACAGTGGTATCACAGTAGTGAAAGTGTCGGCCATGTCCCTCGCAGATTTGATGCTTTCAAATGAAAACATGTAACCTCAAAGATAATGTCTTGTCTGGTTATGTGTAGACCGGCTTGGACCAGGGTTCAGAATTTTCCAGATTTGGGACGGTACCTAACTGTTTGTGATTGAATCTGCCACTATCAAAATCTATCTATGAATGTTCTGTCTTTCCTAAATGGCTTGTTTGATTGTTTCAGATGCATTTTAAATGTTAATTCATAGCGAGAGAGAGAGAGAGACATCAATAAGTCAGGTCACTGATGCTGATGATAAAACAGAGCGGACGTGATCTACACACAGAAGTTTGGTTTCTTAGCCTGCCTGCTTTTCACGGTTGTAAACAGATCTTTGTGGGACCGTCAACAAGACAGAGGCAGAGCAGCTGGTTCTACACACCTCTCCCTGCTGATTTGGAGTGAAATATTGTGAATGCTCTGATTATCACATGTAAATAAAGAATGCTTTTTTTTAGAAGCACCTAGTTCGTGGTCCAGTGTGCTCCATGCCCCAGTTTCAGATTATCCAATCGGACATACCAGGTATACCTGACAGTAAACCGCATCGTTGGGCCGGAGGGAAAAAATCTATAAAGTTTTACCGGCCCTGTCAGACTCTTTACTTTCCCTGTCTGTGTGCTCAGCATTTGGGGGAGTGCACAAGAGCGTGTTGTGTTTGCTCCCCCCAGTGACTTTCTGTCCCCCAGGAACAGCACCCTCTTATCTGTAAAATAGAAAAGTCTAATTTTTACACTGCAGTTTTAGGCTTTTTAATTTTGATTCGAAAGCAAAATAACTTATGCACACAAAATTTGACATCTACCCACTAATACACACGCATTTCAAACAGTCATGTCTAGAACGGGCACTGCACGGATATGATCTAATGCCAATAGCTACAAATCCAGCCTCGTAACATTTTGTTTGCTTCATATGTCTGAATAAGGACACACATTTTTCAAAACAATCGAAAATTGTTATTTGATTTCGCGGGCTATAAGACAAATATTAGCTTTCGACCATCAGAGGTTAAATATGACAAGTCCACCGGGAGGTTGAGGGAGTGAGGTCAGGTCACATGTCGTGTAATGTAATAAGAGCAGAGTCGAGGGGAATGAACGCTCTTTATGTTTTAACCTTTAAAAAGGAGAAAAAAAAAAGCCTTTTGGAGAAAGTGACATTCATGGATATGGATAAAACCAGGTTATGATTTGTGCTGCCACAGTGTTGCAGTGACATTAGATTTGTAGGTTGCTACATAGCCTACTGATATAGCTCTTGTTATTTATGTTTTTTATGGAAAGAAATCCCAGAGGAAATATGTGCAATGGCGTAACTGCTTCATGAGACTTTCCTTCATTAATGAGCTTCTGGTAGGTGGATGTTATTACCGCTGGACAGAACCAGGGAAGCTGCTTCCTCCTGTTCTTTAAACTTAGCAGCGTTAATAAGCTGCAAGACCGAGTTGCATATTCTCTGTACAGATGTGACAGTGACATCAGCCTTAACTTGAGATAAGACAGCGAAAAGCAAATGTCTCACAATATCAAACTTTTTTCCCCGAGACAGAGAGTGAGCTGTGAAAAAAAAGAAATCCCTCTTGTATCCTTGGATATAACATGAACCCGTTATACCGAACTCCATCTCTTCATCTCTCCATCTTACTTGAGCTTTTCAATCTCCTGCCGCTGCAGAGACGCCCTCTGACTCCGGCTCTGACCCTTCCTGCTCGGCTCATGTGGTTCCAGGCCGCGCTGAGCCCGCCCAGCCCAGCCGGCGGATTACCCCACTACCTCATCCCCCCCTGGGACCGACTCACATCCTTCCTCCTCTGTCCGTGCTCTTTACCATTCTCCTTGTATCTACGCTCGGCTCCACTTCCCTCCACACTGAGAGAATCACCATCTGCTATCCCAAATCCCCTAGCCACTCACCAACCCCCCTCAAATCTCCCAGCCTCCTTCCTTCTCCATGCTTGTATCTCAGCAGCAGGAAGCACCAACTGCAGCTTTACCTCACTTCCTGTTTTAACGCCCCCCCCCATCTCTCTCTTCTGTGTCCAAGTCTTGTTCTTGCGCAGGGATTTTATGCCCCGATGTTTGTCGGAAAAGTGTTGGACTTGCCATTCACTCTTTGGCCGTGTTCCCGGCTCCCACAGTTGAGGCTGTATTTTCAGTGACAGCGTTTGTCTGGACACTTAATCTGCTCTCACAGACAACCTTGGCCACTGTTTTCTCCCTGACCTGGGCCACCCTGTGTGTAAGTTCCTGGCATTAATCATCCCACTTCCCCCCATGCTGGTATCTTATCAATTCATCCATAATCTTTTTTTGGGGGGGGTGTCATCTTTACAGCGGCATAAACAAGACAGCGAGTGTCAGCTTGACCTCTTATTTGGGATAAAAAATATGGTTGCAGTCCGTCGAGTGTGAAAGATGTGCGGCCGTATTAACTTTACTTGCCACATACTCCTGTCACAATCCATTTCCCAGTGACTCTTGCCATTATGCAGCTATGGAAATATACTTATTGTTTATTGCAGCAGCCACTCTATTGAGTTAGGTAACTCAAAACAGGATGTTTTGCTGTGCAATTACCGCTCACAAGGAAAGAGGGAGGAACAAACACAAGCTGAAGTCACAAGCTACAGTCACTGCTAGTTGTCAACGAGTGGATGTCCATTGTTTGAGACTCTCTAGTGATTCTTTGTTCAGCCTGCTTCCTCTACTATCATTAGCCCCATACAGTCAGAGTACCCATGTGACGCATCATCCTCCATGTTGTGTGGCCTATTTCCTGGTCACAATAGTGTTCACTCACTGGGGTTACTTAACCCCCCCCCCCCCTTCTACATCTGTGTTTCATAAATCTATAACAGCGAATTAGAGAGAAATGTAACTTGACATACAACAAAAATAAAAGTGTTTTGTGGTCCTGCTTTGGTCGCTGGTCTTAAAATGCAGTGAAACCACCCCCCCCCCCCCCCCCCCCAAATCCATCACCAGTAGTGGAAAACAATGAGCCAGTGCTTCACAATTAAAATACACAACTTTTACACAAACTCCCATTCATTGATTTTCAGCCACCTGTGGCAGAAGAAACACATTGTAAACACAACACTGACAAACATTTGAATCACCTTAAATCACCACATCAACAGATGCCTGTTTTCTACCACCACCACATAACATCTTTGATTTAGAGCTGTATTTTTGTCCACATTCATAATCTAAGTCCAGGGCTCCCTCTCTTTTTGCTCAATCTTTGGTCTCCACCACCTCCTGAGGGAAATCCCCGGCTCTTCAGCTGCTAAGTGCTTCACTATGTTCACCAGCTGCTATGCTGACTGTGTCTGTCTGCTGCTGAGCAGGTCATGTACAGTGGGTTAAGCAGAGCCTTTCTGAATACAACAGCTGCCTTCAGTGGCTGAAAACACGGCTGATGACAGTGAACCAAAACAGTAAAACATTTCAGATTAACACACATGTTATGAGCTGTTAATAATCATACATACTTCAAATCTGTAATGTATTTGTTATAAATGGTAACCACTGGAATACTCTGTGAGGCACTTACAACAGATACATATATATTTCAGATAATAATGACATTGATGTTAATTATGTTAATAATAATCAGAAAAGTAATCAGTACTCAGATAATTTTCTCAAGTTAAAGTATCATCACCACTTAAAGTCCAGGATTCAGAAGCACAGTACACATATCAGCAACAAAAGAAAATTCAAGCACGGATATTAAAGTTGGCATTATGCAGAATGGCCCATAATGGAATATGTGTATTATATTATTTATATAATTATTGATGCACTCATGTGAGAAACAATTCTTGAGTCAAAAGAGTACTGTGTTTCCCTCTGAAATTGTAAGTTAAAATAAGTGTGCCCTTCTGTTGATCTGATGGAGAATCCTCCTGGGCCACATTTTCACCTCCCATATAAAAAACACCAGCCCTGTAAAAATAATTTCATTAGTTTGAGTGTCAGTGTGAAGATTTAATGCAACATGATAGTGTTGTTGAGTGTTGTTTCAGAGGCTTTTCACCCTGAAAACAATATAAATCTGACGCAAATGCCCTTTGCTTTTAGTTTTTGGCCCTTAAAGGAAAATGCTTTTGTTGTTGGTGTGCAGTTTTAAAGAAAGTTCATCCTTGGAGAGGCCAAATCAGCCGTAATGTTTCAACTTTGCCTCCGCTAAACGGACTCGGATATGTCATCTTATGCTGTCCCCTCATTGAAGCCGACATTTCTTTTAACTGCTCCATCTCGTTTTATCTTATTTATTTGTGTGTCTTTATTACATTTTGCTTCATACGCTATTTCTGATCACATGGTTTTCCAGCGACAACAGTGCCGCTAACAGGCCGTCTCTGTGTTATTCATACTTACATTCCAGTCATTAAAACCAACCATCATCAATACACTGGATGACTCGGGATCGATCGGCTCCCACTGATTTAAATGGCTGTGTGAAGCTGTTAATAGAACATCTCAGAGCCTGAGGCCGAACACATTGATCCCATACAATGTTTTCTCTGGGTCGAGATAGAGAATATTGATATAGCGAATATAGATTCACCATATTAGACTTTATGTGGAGGTTCTTGTCACTGCACATAGATCAGTTCGTGAAAGGCATGTGTGTGAGTGGACGTATTGCTTTGTGGGGCTTTTTCAACACTTGAGAGAATTTTAGGTGAAGATGCCGCACAAGCTTGTTGATGCAAATCTGATCATGACAAAAGCAACCAGTGTCAGATATCCATGATTAATGAACTTCGAGACTGATTGATTTGTCTGAGACACCGGTGACGGACAAAATGTTTCATTATTTCAATCAATAGGAGCGTCTGGCTCGACAGCGCAGTTTCATTATGAGTGACGAGTTAAATCTAATGTTTCATACGCAGCATATTATGAGGGTTATTAGGGAACAAGGTTCAAGGATCAAAAAGCGGCTCCCAGAAGTTGTCGTCTCAGATGTCGCCGCCGCGTTGCCAGGACACCAAACAGTGAGGCAATAACAGGAAGTCATCTCCTTCCTCTGACTTACAACAGACGCTGACGTGTTGCAATGTGCTAATTTCAATGACGTATGTGAATGAGGTTAGGTGAGGTGGTGTCACATTACATGACTACTACTATTGTTTTTATTATGCTTAATCCTTTTATCTCTGGCACTGGATTGCACTCTGAGCTGTGTTTATGACTGTTTCTATGTGAACACAGGTCTTCAGATAGTCAGTTGTGTTTGTCTGCTTTACACATATGGCTGGAGTGACATGAATAAACTAAAACTTGAAACTTGATTGAGAGTGCACTGTGAAGAAATACAATAATAGTGTTTTTAATGTCACATGTATTACCAAATGTATGACTCATAACCCAGTGTTTCAAACTGCCTTGGACCTTGCGTGGTCAATGCTGATATGGAGTCACCCGTTTGGGACATCTCCACATCATAAAATTTATATTAAAGTTAACGCCCTCGAATCAAATGTGGGCGGGTTGATTATCAGACTGAGGGAAGGGTGTTTATAGACAAGCTGTGGTCTAGTCTGGTTTCATTAGAGAAGCATTACATTACATACATTCTCTAAGGGAGAAAGGAGACTGCAATGAGACCTCTGATGATCAAATGTGTGGCTCTTGAACAGTTGGACATATTTTATAGAATAGCTGCCAAAATATTTATTATTAATATTCGAACGTTTGCTAACATTACCCTTCTGACTAGCATCACTTCTCAGTGACTGACCCCAGCTTCCCTTACATTTGCATTGTATTGAGAGCTCCGGCCTCGGGCATCACTGGGTTTGCAGCCAACGGCTCGAACTGATCCAGCTCTCGACCATCAGCGCCCCCCACCACACTAATGCCCACTTCAGGGGATTCTGGAGGGAAAAATACCTCCACTTCTAAAGCTGTGCTGCTCTGGGTTGCTTTTTTTCCCAATGGCCTGAGGACAAGACTGGCAGTGACACTGTCATTCACATGTCAACCCCTGCCTCCCTCGCCCCCTCAGCCCCCTGCCAAGTGGATAGATTTAGGCTTAGAGCTGGGGGTGAGGTTTCATGTACTTGAGGTTTATTGGTAGAACGAGTGGGAAGCACCTGGTTTCGGACCTAATCCCTCTGTGCTGCCCAGCTATGTCTAGCTGGCTAACATTAACATAGCCTAACATCCAAAATTACAGCAGGGGACGTAGATCTGTGACATCAAGAAAACACCAGAGCTTGGACCCAGGAAACAAATAGCACACATCGACCAAATTAGTGAGGAAAACAAACAGTGAGCAAGACCATAGCCCTCTCTCATCCTGCAGAGGGAAAAGAAACCAACCAGCTTCCTGCCTTCCAAAACTTTTTAAACCCTGTCACCCGATGTCCGTGGCCAATCAGAGAGCATCTATGGAATTACTGCCCCTTTAGCTCCAGACTAGAGAGAGACTGATGCCGGTGTCAACGGGTTCTCAGCAGAACTCTGCCAATATATTAATGAAATTCACCCTCTTAAAAGGCACAATCAATACATACAGTTTGCATTCTTAGGAAGCGACTTCATTACAGCATTAGATGTTTCTAACAAAAATACATTTTAAAGGCAAAGTGCCCTCCCTCTTCTTAAGGGTTAGGCAGGTCAGGGAATTTAAGTCTCCCAACAGAAAAAACCTGTGTGAGCAAGAAGCCGGGACGCAACATTTCTCTTTCAACATGGCCTCCGTTTGAACATTCTTGGTGTTTGGCCAAAAGCAAATGGTGCAATCGTTTTAGGGCACGTCCAAATCCACTTTTGCTACATTAAAGGTGACTGTGCCAGGTGCACGGCTCAAAAGGGTTGTACTTAGTCTCTTAATTAATCAACGGTATGTGTTGAGCGTAACACGCAACATGCTAATCAAAGTCACCGATACCCTTTAAAAGCCAGATGCACCTCGGTGGACTGGTATTACAAGGACAAATCTTCCCAAGGTGTTAAGGGAGAACGTGTCTGTGCAGAGGAGACAGTTTCACCTCGAGCACAAGGAGAACGTTGGCATAGAGCGCCGTTGAAATACCGTGCCACTGATTTCAGACCAGGTTCTTGTTGGATCAAAAACACGATCTGCTGCACAGCAATGCTTCGACGATGCACTTGAACACTCCTCATTCTAAGATTTGTGCTCACTCAGATGGCCTCTAATGAGTTCGCTATGTAAACAACGTGGGCACCGGGGCGGGAAATGACAACTGTATCAGTCTGAAACAAGTAAAGACATGTGTCGTGCTTGGCACCGCTTTGTGCCAGGGGTAAAAAAAGGCCTCACAAGTTCACAGCTCATGTAAATGGTGATCAGACGAGCGAGAGGAATGTTCACCCTCCTCTCAGCACACACATACCAAGAGTGACTCAGGGAAATTACATATTGGTAATGGAGGAGGTTGGCTCCATGACAACTACTTTATTTTCAATCGGGTAAATTACAACAGTGACTCTCAACCCAGGGCTCAGGCCCCTGCAAAGAGCCACAAGATGAGATGGTGAGGTCAGAAGATGGTTATTGGGGTAGGATGCAAATTCTGCTTCACTATATTCTGTATTTTTTATTATATCTTGGTTTTTACAAACATTTTAGATAATTTCACCTCAAATCTATCATTAGCAGTGTTTGGCGCTTTTGAGTCAAATATGAAGAACACAGCCGGAGGTTCCAGTCAGGTTTGGCCCAAGAGCGTTCAAGTGAGGCGGGGCACAGCATTCAGGACATATTGTATAAATCCGCTCTGGAGATCTTTTAACACATCGACACTGGTGTTGCTTCTTTGTACCACTCCAGAATCTTGTCTTTCAAAGTCGACATCTCTACCTGCATCTCTCTCATGTATGGCTCATCTTTCAATACTATTTGAAGTCTGATTGCTTGGTTTCAGTTTTGCATCTGTTGCATGTTAGAACCATCATGAACATGTCTATTCTCTCCTCCCCGCTCTCCTGCTCTGTTCTCACATCACCTGGAGTTTTTCCCAGGGCAGGAGAAACTCCAGAGAATGTCCCCAGATACTGATTCAGACCTTTGCGTTCTCACATGCAGCCCGTCCAGATAATTTCAGGAGATTAAATGGGATTCAGTGCATGTTAGAAAGAGTCTCTAGATGTCAACAAGAGGTACCAACTGGTTTTTTCTTAGTACGTGATCACAGGCCTAAAGGTTTTTTAACCCCTGATTAAATCTTGAACAAATCGCTGAACAGAAAAGTGTTTTAATGTATAATGTGTAATTAAGCAGAGGATAAAAAAAGCTATAGCCTACTCTGAAATTAATTATAAAAAAGCAAATCTCAATTTGAAACAATTATGTATTTTCTACTTTCGACCAGCACTCAGTGTCCCTCAGAACAAATGGGCACCGACCACAGACACCATAATGATAGAGAGAGGAGAAATTCATACTGAAACACATTCATATTGCCTTTTGTTTTCTGGACATAAATTTGAGTGATTGCTTCCTGCTGCCACACAGGGAGCTGCCTAATGTGTGGTGGCAGCATGAGAGTGCATCTACTTCTGATCTGCACTTCTTTCATTAGCGGCTGTACGCTCGGTGCCGGGGCTGGCTGACGGTTGCCAGGTCAGAGCCAGAAGGGTTCATCTGCGCAGATAAGAGTGAGGCATACCAGAGCAGCCTCGGGCAGCCTCTCTGACATCTCCTCCTCTCATGCCTGCATGATAGCGCTGGGAGGAATGTAGTATTTTGTACACGTCTTCTCTTCTGACAATCTCAATCTTTCGGTCTCCAAAAGAAGACGACAAAAGTGTCGCATTTAGACTTGAAGATCTGGGACGCAGAGGGCCACTGGTGTCAGAATCACCTCCGCCTGTTGTTACTGTGAAATGTTTTGATCCAAAGCGTGCATGTCTCTTAATGAATATTCAACAAAAGGCACGGCTGACGTAACGAGGCCCGCTCGTCCCAAAGACGTGCACCTCTGGAACCTTCCCGCTCCCCGCCGTGTCACACAGCTCCGTCTCCATTAACATCTTAATAATGGCCCAGCGGTACCTGTCAGGGGGGTGAAAGAGAGGCTCCAGCGGCTGCTCCCTCAATGCTGTGTAGCGTTCTCGGGGCCCGGTGGTGGTGGTGGGGGGGTGGCTCCGGCCCTTCACAGGGGGGAGGCTCACCCAAGCCGAGCTTTCCTGAAAACATGGCTGGAATTTGGCTCGGGGGCAGATGGGTATCCTTTTGACAAGAGAAGTTTGGAATGTGTTCTTTGTGGGAGGGAGTGGTATGTGTTGAAGGGAGGAGTGAGGGGGTACGAGCCGGTGCCACCCCCCCCCCCCCCCCCCCCCAGCCTCTCTCCGGTCTGAGAGACGTATATGTGATGTAAACATGTGTGGTGCTGATGAAAACATGCATCTCAAACAGAGAGAGTGAAACTGAGCTGGAGCAGGAGGGTGGTGGTGCTGGTGGTACAAGGGTACAAGGGTGGGGGCAGATTAGAGGCACTCGCTTGCTGCTGGCCAATGTTCAGTGTCAGAGTCTGATGGCGTTTCTAAATTTGAGTTTTTTAACAAAGTGCAAAAAAGTGCAATGCTTTCTAAAAAGTCTTATAAATAGAAATAAATCTGAGAAATATTGTCTATTTTGAAAATCTGATTAGCCTTTACAGGTCCAAACAGCTTCAGTCTTTGATTTCCATTGTTTTTTGGAACCTCCTTGGAAGAAAAGCTTCAGGAGGAATCACAAAACCTACAATACATACATATGTCAATGAAGCAAATGAATAATAGAAATGTGAATCAACTTTAAGACTCTCAGCCATCGTATAAATAAAAAGATTCTGCCTGTGTGTGCAAATGTGACATTTGGCTCAAAAGCTTACTTTTTACAACATAAGAAAAAAGGATTTGTAGACTCGATACACAAGTCCAGGATTTTAAGGTTTTGAACCGAGAGGAAACACAAACTGTCCAGTCCTTTTATAGATAAAAAAAATCATCCCTGTCCCAAGGTCAACTATTCCCACTATTTCCCTATTTCGTTTTATAGTCAGGGCTCGTCTGGCTTGGAATATCTCCTCCTACGTTCCTCACATGTGAAAGGCAAAATCAGGAGAATGTCCAGAGAAACCCAATTTTATGGTAGTTGATGTTTTTGTTGACCCTGCGATACAATGGGGACTGGGATTGGCTCGCTGCGACCCTTGAAGGATAAGAGGCAGATAACAGATGGATGGATATTTCATTGAGGAGATACTCATTTAAAGAGTTATTCAATTAAATTCCGAAATATTGTGCCGAACAGGAAAAATTGAACCAATGTATGAGCCCATTGTAAAGGAGTCGTCACATCATATCCCCTGATGAAGCGTCGGTGGGGGAGAGAAAGGGAAGACAAACTCCTCTGATCTCAGTGGAAGGAGCCATGGACAGCTGAATCTGGAGAGGGCCCGAGGTGAATGGAGGGAAGCTGCTTTCATGGATCTGACACTGAAATGGAAGCAGAGAAAGAAAAAGTTTGACAGCCATAACATGTTTGTCTCATGAAAGTCAGAGAAAATCTGATTGGTTGAAATAAAAAGTTTCAATCTCCAAAGTCCTAAGGAAATGGAAAAGCACATTATCAACTCGGTGATCGACCTTTTTTTTGAAACCCAATGCATTGCAAGTAATTGAATTTCAGATGTATCCACCATAACCATGGAACACATTGTTTCTGTGTAAAGTCCCACTCAAAAGGATTAGAGCACCTTTCATGGAAGATGCGAATGAAAAACCCATTATATAATACACACTGTCCTCAAGATGATAAATGACTTGCTGATGAATGCTGGTGCTGTTTTGGGAACCACTTGACCTGATTGCAGCCTTTGACACTAATGTCTATTGTACACTGATTAACAGACTAAAGCTCTCTCCGGCAGAATCAGGAAATGCCCTACTTTTTCAAAAAGTTTTTTATCTTTCCTGAACAATAAATAGCTCTGTCTCCCGTGACAATGTCTCTTCACTCTTCTTTATTAGGCATGGAGTGCTACAGGGCTCGATTCTTGGTCCAGTGTTGTCTCTTTTCTATGCAACTGCTGTTAAGAGCACTGCATGTCACAAGGATGGTTTTAAACCGTGACAAACACACACAACTCAAGCAGGCTTGCCAGTTGGCCTTCACACAAATGCCACCCCTCACATAACTAACCTTAGTCTTTCAAGTAGGTTCGAACTGGTCTCACACAGACATTCTCTGCTTGTGAAGGGCAACTTGTGATTTTTCCAGAGTTCACATGTGATACTTCACACAGAATTGCTGAAAATTAGGGGGATGATATTTGAACTCCAACAGAAATGATTGTAACTAGTCGTTATTGTCGTGATCTTTGGTTTGTCTCAAGTCTTTCACATGGTTCCACACTGTCCAGAGATCAGCTGGCAGTCTCTGGCGGATACAAATTTAGTCCCATTTTAACACCACTATCTAGGCCATCTTCCTGCCAGAATTGATTTTGAAACTCTCTTAATAACTTTTAAAGTACGTCGTGGCTTGACTCCCAGCTACATGTATTTTATGTTCATGTCACCACCAGTAGTGGTGTGCTTTGAATAAACAGAGGAGGATCTTGGCAGTGCACATGATTGGTGATAA